>NW_027526422.1:9783995-10095273 GCF_048455015.1 Haemaphysalis longicornis | reverse complement strand
AACAAAGTACGTATACCGGAGCAATGGACAAGAAATAAGTAATGTCTAGTTTTCTGCGAAAACTTCTTTTATGACCTAGCAAAATTGCAGGATTTAGTGGTGGCCTATTTTTTAAGTAGCTGTTTCAGCCCTATAAAAGCCATTGACCCAAGTAGTTCTTCGGTCACGTGGACTGAGTTGTGCTAATTTTTTGTTTCACGGCGATTGTGAAACCAAAAATTTCACCCAGCTGTAGCTCTCTCTCCCTCGCTCGCTCACTTGCTCTATTGCCCCTCTTTCCCTTTCTCTTTTCCCTAATTGCTTTTACTTGCCTATGGTATTAAACGCGATTTTATTTGGATAAAGTAAATTAACCTACATTGCAAGGTAACAACAAAATGACGCGTAAAGATGGTAATTTTAATTAACCAGTAAGGATAATCTTGCATGATTGTTCTCAGATATTTTTGCGTCTATATCACATGGCGACATTTTTGGTATTGCATGGTATCCAAAAAGGGCTTTAAACATTTGCGCCCCGAATCCGTGTCAGTATCTCACACATACGCAAGGGTTTCGTTGCAGCCCGCATCCGAATAAAAGTGTTGATAATGTAAAAAAAAAAAAAACGGGTTATCGAGGCTGGCGCGGACATGACATGGTCGGAGTGGCGCCATAAGCTCAACGAAACATAAAAAAAAACGTCGGAAAACTATTAGAACCAACGAAAAGAACTAAACGTGCAGGAAAACAAGCTTTCAGGCGTCAATAAACGGGCGGCATTGCTTATTCACTGATAGCTCGAAGGAACTGCAGGAGAAAGAAATCTGCTACGACACAACACGTATCTGATAAAAAGGCCGTATAAATTACAGCCCCGGCTTTAGCTCCCGTGAGTGATTGAACTGTACGCGCGGCTCTGTGGACAACAAATGCTGATGTCGGTTTCTTTTAGCTTAAGAGCCCCTTTTATGGCCTGACCCACCATCGAACTCAGATAAGTACAAGCAATAATAAAGAATCCCACACATCATGTCGACATTGGCCGAAAGCAGTCGTGTATAGAGCCGCAGAAAGGGGTCACTGACTCCTGTGCAGCATGAAAGACCCCAAGGTCCGGTCACAGCTGCAAAGTACTTCCCTGCCCCGTTTGGGAAACCAATCCTCTATGTAGCGAATCACTGCGGTCGTGTGTTCTTGTTCTAACTTTTCCTGGGTTATGCACGCGGGTTAGACGATTCCTTAAACGAAGTGAGGCACACACTTCTCGGCTACCGGAAAAGCTTTTAGAGGTATAGGACTTGTAGTTGTTTGTATTTTATCGAACGTTGCGCTCATTTGGATGACTAGCTAAGATTTCATTAGGCGGCTCGTCTCAGTTTTATTAGTTACTATCAATATTTTACTGCAAAGATGTCTATGGCTAGCGTCCAGCAGACCATCTGCGGCAACAGCGCGGTGTAGACAAGAATCACACGCGAGTGTAGCGCTACGTTGCGCCGCCCACTCAAATTCCCGGGATCGTAAAACTGTGCGCCACACCTTCAGCGTATGGAAATGCTCATAAAAAGCAAAAAAAAAAAAAGAGAGAAAATTCTGCAGCAATACGGAGAAGTATCTACTGATGGGTAGCATATTTATGCCACTTGTTTTGAGTGTGAGTTTTTTACAGCCAAAGATTTTGGTTTTTCTAAATCCTGTCCGACCAATTATCTCCATTTACGCTATAATAACGATTAGAAGTGGATCATTCGCGAAATCTGCATTATTGTGGAAATGCAACGCGTTATATGTTTTGCGATGTTTCGTAATTTTTAGTTTTCTTTTAATTTTTTAATTGTTCGAAATTTCGTCCAGCCAGTTATCTCCATTTACGTTATCATAACGATTACATTTGGAAATTTACCGACATCTGTATTATTGTGGAAATGCAGGACGTTACACGATTCGCCAGTTTCCGTAGTTATTTTGCATTTTTTCTAATTGTTCAGTTTTTCAAAATTTCATTCCACAAATTGTCTCCATTTACGCTATTATAAGAATTATAGGTGAACCTTTCGTAAAAGCTGCATTAGTATGGAAATGCCAAGTTATACGTTTTGTCTTTTTACGTAATTTTTTATTTTATCTTATTTTCTAGATTTTCAAAATTTCGTCCGACAACTTACCTCCATTTACGTTATTATAACGATTACATTTGGAACTTTTGCGAAATCTGCATTATTGTGGAAATGCAGGACGTTATACGATTTGCCAGTTTCCGTAATTATTTGATATTTTACTTATTTTTTTAGTTGTTCAAAATTCGTTCAACAAATTATCTTCATTTGCGCAATTTTAACGGGTATAGGTAAGACTTTTGCTAAATCTGTATTATTGTGGAAATGCCATGTTTTACACGTTTTGCCATTTTACGTAATTTTTAAACATTTTTCTAATCTTAGCTGGTCTTTTTAGCAAATAAACATTTATTTCTCTCTCTCTCTCTTATGTTTTCAAAATTTCGTGCCACCAGCTATCTCCATTTACGGTACAATAGCGATTACAGGTGGAACTTCCGCGATACTATCAGCATTTTTGTAAAAATGCAGGGCGTTACACGGTCCTGGCTGTGGGGGTACCTCGGCAAAGAATGCTACGCATTAAAAAAAAGTCCTTGGGCCTTCTTATTTTAATATACGCCAGCTTATATTGCCGCCTAAAAAAAACTTCCAAGCAATGTTTTTTGTTTATAGGTGAAACCAACTTTAACGGAATAGTTGTAAGGTCGGTTTTTATAAGATGGCTTTCTTCACATGGCGTGTTGCACAGAGAAGCACGCCCATCTTCGGAGGGAGTATCCTTACAGGAAGTGGCCCTAACTCTTGTTTTATTAGAACTATCCCGAAACAAATTACGTGGCAATCAGCCGCTAAGACGACTGTAGCATTAAGCCGAGCTTTATTTACTCTTTGAAGATTACGTAGTTCAGGGATGTGGTGAATATTGTGAACTACTCGTCTGTTGTCAATACGTGTGCATCTATTTTTGGATGAGGGCGGAGATGGGACAGCCCCATGTTTGTCCACTGGAATACAACTCTGGTTCGTCAAAGTTTACTTCGTGTAATAACCCGGGAAGTACGCTCAATCGCATATTACAAACAAACCTGTTTTGCTTCGTGCACCCCTTGGAATGCGACCCGGTCAAAGCGTGTTGTCGTTCACGGTGAGGCTCGGCACCACAGCTTTGTTTGCCGTCCTTCTTCACAGAGTGGAAGGGTGCTGTGTTTTTTCCTTGCTACGAGCCCCGGTGTGGTGCCCCAGGTTCTGGAGAAAACTTTTGAAGAAACTCCGTAGCCAGCCTTAAACTGTTGGCGGAAGGAGTGCTCCCGGACAACAAGTGTACCAGCTAAGAAACTACCGAAATACAAGCTAAGGTCAATCATAAGGGAACTATCAACATTGTTCTGCCTGCTGTTGGAGTGCTTCGTCCACCGGCTCACTTGGGAACCTCGTAACGCCATTTTATGTTCTTTAGCACTGGTGAGACTTAGTGTCAAAAAGTGTTGTGGAACTACAGCGCTGACTAAGTTTACAAACACAAAAAATCAGGAGAAGCACACCACACACGCACACATTGCCCTTTAGTGTGCGTGTATTGAGCATTTGTCTTTCTTGTAGGGTTAATAAACTTTGTCAGCGCGTACAGTTCCAGAGGTCAGATTTACCAACTACAGCCACAAGCAAGCTCTGGTAGACTTGCAAAATCCCCAAGCTTGCAGTCAGCTCTGCCATTGCATTTATGCTTACCCTATTTTTTGTCTTGCTTTTTATTAGCTTGTTACTTGTTTCTAGTCTGGGCCAAAATTTATGATATTTTAACAGGGGAGCTGTTTAGGCAGGATTTCTGTCCGTGCGGAACGTGAACAGAAAACTAACATCACCGGCGAAGTGGAGAGGATGAAATTCTAGGCCAAGAAGTGTGAGGGAAGGCCTAAAGGAGGCAACGAGTCACCGAGCAGATTTTGGGAGTGCTTTCCTAAAAAAGTGGTTTGGGAAGCCCAGGGAATTTAACCCGGATCATTTCATTTGCTTAAGTTTTCTTTGTCTCACTTGTGGCGTACATCGCGTCAAAAATGCACTGCAGGAAAGCCTAGTTTTTTCTGGTGATGATAATGATTGTGGATGAAGTTTAAAAAACGCTTCCCGTGGGCGGGATCTAACCTGGCTCTCTAGCGTCATGAAGCCGACATCCATAGCATAGCGCGATTCAGACACGCTCGGAGGAGTTTCGATTTGGAGAGGCATGTGCGTGGACGTGCAAACCCCTCCGCCTGAAGACGACGATGGTGGACGCAACGCTATCTATGTGCGAAATCAAATGGCGAAGGCTAAAAGTCGAAGACGCTGCTACCAAAAGTCCAAACTGCGTGCGCGTCAAAGTCAAAGCTCAACGAGTCGAAGTCCAAACTGCGACGACAACCAAGGAATCCCTCACGATAAAGCTAGGCGTTCAGCCACCGCCTTCGTCAGCCAGGAGGGGTGCATGTTTTTTTTTGTACCTGGAGTAATAGTGCTTTCGTTCTAAAATCGTGCGCGGATAAACGGACGAGGGCAAAGAAAAAAGTTCACAAAAAGGCAGATACGGGCAGCCGTATTTGTCTTTTTGTATCTTTCTTGTACTCGTAGGATTGGCACTCACATTTTTTTTTAATTTCGTAAAGCAAGTTGCACTGAAACAAGTTTTTGTAATTGCCCATCTTCAATTTACTGAAGCGCTATTATGCTGCCGTGCCGCAGGCTTATAATTAGTATGCAGCGGTTGTACAAGGTAACCTTGTTTTGCGGGGCGCATTTCTTTTAATATTTTTTGCGTGGTATATAACAAACACGCACAACAGGATACTCTCCATGCTAAATCCCTGTGTTGATTGCCGTGCTCATTCCTCTGTTCTGGCTTTGTTCACTTCTCAGTCACCCCACGCTTCCCCTTCCTTGGTGAACACTGCAACGATGCTCATTAGCCCCGGCATACGACAGCTAACGCCTGGCAAGCGCTTTCTCCGGTCACTTGTCACCCTGTCTTACCCGTGGCACTCCGTCATCGGAGGGGCGGCTGCTAACAAACGAAGAACGTGCATTGCTTCAGCAGCACTTTAGTCCACGCGAACTGTCGCGTCTTTGTCACCTGCCTGTCATCTCTCTCTCTCTCTCTCTCTCTCTCTCTCTCTCTCTCTCTCTCTCTCTCTCTCTCTCTCTCTCTCTCTCTCTCTCTCTCTCTCTCTCTCTCTCTCTCTCTCTCTCTCTCTCTCTCTCTCTCTCTCTCTCTCCCTCTGGATTTGTCCTCGACGTTGTTTTAGGGAAAAAGAGATGAAAGAACCGCAACAAAGAAGTGCAAGATAGAAAAAAAAAGAAAAAAAGAAACTCGGCGTCATATGTCGTTTCTCCGCCTTGTTGCAGCGTGCCGTCTGTTCCCTGAGTTTTCGCTAATTAATTAGTCCGGCAGCAGGAGGCACATGCGATGCTACTTGTTTCCTCATGCTTGGTATTTTTGCGGGCGTTCTTGCTTGCCACAGTGGTTTTGTAGGTTGCGCCTAATTTATGCTGCCGTGCCACTTTCCTCTGCTTATCTCTCATTGAAGGAAAGCTGAGCGGAAATGCAGCATATAGTAATACTCTTCATTCTTCGTTAAACTAAGCCGCTCAGCAGAGCGCACGTAGCATCGGCCGGATTAAAGCGGCCGTGGTTGTATCAGCCACATGTGACGATATTCAAATTAAGTCCCTCGACAATAAGAAGGGCAATTTATATTGATGAAAGGGGTTTATTTATAAACAAGTTGAACCTTCGCGCGTGTTTAATCCTGCAGCCCGCATCAGGGATGTCAAGTGCATATGGTGCATGCAGCCTAATCAAAAGTGAACACGCGGCAGGAGCCACGCCACTGCCACGCAGTTTTCCACTTTTCTTATATGTGCTTGGCGCAAAGAATTTCACCGTCAGCGAGCTCAGTGCCGTCGGCTGAGAAATTATTCCTTCGGCAGTTTTTCCGATTCAGTAGACTCTTTGAAGTTTGAGTTCCGAACATTGATTGAGCGCTTAGCTTATTAATTTTTAATTAATTTAGCAGCCAAGTGCACTAATCATACAGCTAACCCGGAACCATGCCAGAATGAATGAATGAATGAATGAAAGAAAGAATGAATATGCTTTATTATAAAGGACGCATGAAGCCCTTTAGGGGGGGGGGGGGGGAGTAAGTAGGGAGGGGATGAACGGGGATACCACTAAAGTTCATTGTGGGATCATAGGTCCTTTCGTGGGCGTCTTCGTTCTTGTGTCCCGCCTAAAAAAAACATGGTCAGGCCCACTCTACGCTGCTTTGTAGAGACCACTCTCTAGTGCGTATCGGCCTGATACTCCGAATGAAACAAGAATCCGTGGCACGGGAACCATCGCGCACGCAGAGGCGACCGCTCAGCGGGGGAAGCTGCCACGTGATTTGCGGCCAGCTTTCCCGTCAAAATAATCCGCCTCAAAAGAAGAGGAAACGAAAGCTAAAAAAGAGACGCAAACACAATGCAGCAGCGGAGAAGTCTGATAATCCCTGGCTTGCGCTTTCAAATCGCGTAAGCAGAGTTGGGTGCCCGAGCAATTCGTACCATGATACTCTGTTGTTCCGAGTTTGTGGGTCTTAGACGAATTACCAGAACGGCTACATGGTAATGCATGGTACATGTATTACTATGATACATTGTATCATACATGGTATCATGCATGGTATGATACATGACATCATACATTGAATGATACACGGTATCGATGAGCATGTGATGGGATGAAAACGCGCCAATAGACGGGGAGGAACTTCCAGTCATTGGATAGCTTTAGGCCAGTAGGGTTCCCTCTGAAATCTAACATCCTTGGGTAAAAAAAAACTATTCCCGCGACGACGATTGCTCAACGCATTTGGAAGCACCAAGTCCCACAGACGCCGTGAAAGATTCCTAATCTATTTTAACAAACTTGGCGTGTGAGGTTAATTTGAACAAAAATCCCAAGTTCCGTTGTTATTTACAAGGAAGACGACAGAACATCCTGGTGAGAGCGAAAAATGTTTTTATTTTAATGCGACAAAATAGGATAGCATGCCAAAAGAAAAGTTTTCACGCTCGCTGAACATCCCTGACGGAAAGTGACAATGCAATGTATTTTACAGTAAGAGCATGTGAACAAGAGGTAATGCACCTTGACGCAAGCCCTTGCAGCTGTACTTAGAATTTTATCACAGCAAGAGGACTTACTATACAGCAAAGCTAGTCTTGAGTAGGCGGCAGTCGATCACTGTATAACCTTCCACGTCCGAGCTCATTTCGAAGCAAACAGCTTTCCGTGCCTTGCTTTCGGGGCTCTGCTTTTTCGACCTTGCTCTCACCCCCGTCCTTTAGAAAGTTTCTCGTCTTCGTGTCACTGGTTGCTGAACGTTTAAAAGCAGTGCAAATGACTGTCCACAAGACTGCGTAATGGGCGCGGGGCCGGCTGGGTTGGCGTTTGCAGAATGCCGACCTTGACGATGCGGTCGGTTGGCAGGGGCTTTTGTTAATTAGACGTTTTGTTTCGGTAAACAGTCGTAATATGTATTTTAAATTGCAGATCGCTGCTACCTTACTAATATTTTGCGTGAAATGCCTCCATAGTGCTTTTCTTTTGCGAGAAAACATTGGCATGTACGGAGGGATCACCTACGCTAGAAGAGAGATAATCTGAAAGCCTACATGTGCCTCATGTTCAAGACACTTTTGTTCCATAAGTGTTATCTGAAACTGTGCGGTTCTTTGAGCTAAATTTGTCTTCAGAAAAGGGTCGCCAAAAAACATAGTTTCCACACCCCTGCACCCCCTTTTCTTATCTTTCAGAGCGGTCAACAAACCTCCCCGCGAAGTTCGAAGAAAAGCTCTTTCATAGGTTTTCCGCGTGCTCATTAGTATTTCAGCGGAACGTTTCCTTTTCGGTCTTGTCATTGTTAAGGGGTCATCTTCATTATTATTTTGCTTCGTGTTCATCTTGTTCTCCAGTCAACGGTTGGTTACCTCACTCTTCTGAGAATGAAAAAGCTTGCCTCGGGAGGGGATACAAATACTGCCATGCCATCCTTTTTCCAGGTACTGTATAGTCGACACAGTTATGGCGCGCACCTCCCTCTAATCTGGTAAGAGCTCGGGCAAGAAATGAAAACGAAAACGAAAACGAAAACGCCAGCCATCCGCCAGATTCCCCGTATCGACACACCTACTATAGTCTCCGCTCGCGATCAATAAAAGCGCACCACACGCATGCCCTGCAATAAAGTGTCTAGGATACCGGGAGCTCCTTCCTCCCTCTTCTCGTCTTCTTGTCCTTGTTCTTTTTTGTATCCTCAACCTCGTCTTTTGTTGCTCGCAAGCGTGCAATATTGGCTCAGAGGCGTCTACGACCGGCACCTCGGGGCGTAGACGCCTCTGGTCGCAAACAAACAAACAAACAAACAAACAAACAAACAAACAAACAAACAAACAAACAAACAAACAAACAAACAAACAAACAAACAAACAAACAAACAAACAAACAAACAAACAAACAAACAAACAAACAAACAAACAAACAAACAGACAAACAGACAGACAGACAGACAGACAGACAGACAGACAGACAGACAGACAGACAAACAAACAAACAAGCAGACAAACAGACAAACAAACAAACAAACAAACAAACAAACAAACAAAGAAACAAACAAATAAATAAATAAATAAATAAATAAATAAATAAATAAATAAGCAAGCAAGCAAACAAACAAACAAACAAACAGACAGGCAGGCAGGAGGCAGCCAGGCAGGAGGCAGGCAGGCAGACAGGCGGGCAGACAGACAGACAGGCAGACAGACAGGCGTTTATTTCTTATTTATTTCTTTATCTATCTATCTCATCAGTACTCATTATTTTTTTTATTTCCGTGTCTTGAGCGAGGGGCTTAATTCGTATTAGGGCAGCATGATCAGAGGGTTACTTTCTCTCCTTGTGTGCATGTCGTAATTGGACTAGAAAGCCAAAGAAGAACAAAAAAAGAAAGAGAAAACAAAGCAAAGGAAATATTTCCACGCCTCTAATGATATTCTACAACGGAAATGAAAAATAATAATAAAACGCCGGCCCAACGAGCAGTAATAAAATATTTAAGGACGAGCCGATGATCAGTCAAGCCATCGCAGCGGCCGAACTTTTGTTTGCGAAGATGGATTGCTGGAAAAAGAAGATGCAGGACATACTCCTTAAGGTGCCGCACGTTATTCCCAATATATTTGCCCCCTGGTTCCCCAGAGAAAAGCGAAGGGTTTTGCCGAAACATGCTCGCTGGCATTGAGGCTTGCTGCGAGTCCTGATTAGAGAAAACACCGACTGCGCTGTCCAAACCTTCACATTTGGTGACGCTCGGCCGACCTTGCGAAAGGCATGCTGGCGGGCGCAGTACGCGTCTGAAGAGACTGTTGACCCAAGACCTACACATGTCTCTGAAAAGATGAACGAAGCGGTAATTGGATTGCGGGCTTGTATTCTCCACTTACAATAAAACCAGATAAAGGCGGGCGTAGGTTGGGGATTTCTACAATATCTCCCAGGTGTTCTACAATATCTCCCAGGTCCTCCTCCTTTTCTAGTTTTCAATTACGTATCATTATGCCCAGCGGCGCCCATATTAATTACACTGGAGTAGTAAATGAACCAATGTGCCAAGGATCTCGTACCAACCCGAGAGTTCAATTTTGCAACACGAATCCCCCCAATTAAGGCGTTTTAAAGAGTTGCCGTTTCTTTGTTACATATCTGTCTTGCGCCGTAACCACAAAAATGTCATTTTTTAGAACTGCTTGCGTTAGGGATGGTTGGTTCACTTTCTTTAGTGAGTTCAGTTGGAACGTACTGCCAAGAACGTCAAGAACACACAAGGCACGGTGATGTGATATTTACCAAACTTACACGAATAGCTGTAGTTAGCATAGGAAACGTTTCACACGAGCCCCTTCTCGGGTTATTATTCGGCTATTTGCTTATTAAGCTGGCGGCATAAGTGGCTCCCAAACAGAATGGGCGAGTTAGAGAAGCTTTCGTATATTCTTGCTCCAGCTCCACGTACGCTTCGCTTCCCTGCCCACGTATGCAGAAACATGCGTCGGCATGCTCCGAGTCCCTCAGTCGGCATAATGAGTCCCTGGAGAGGTAGTCTCATCTGATCGCGAGGAATATTCTTGATTCTGTAGCCGCATCATGCGAGGAGCAAGTCTGGGTCATCCAGTGCAGTGCCGATCCCTGTGAACTCATGTCGGACAAGCTGCTTCAACTCATAAAAGATTAAAGAAAGAGAAAAAATACGAGTTATGTAAATGCACTACAGCTTTCATCCGAGGTCATTTTTGTAAATAGTCCGGGTGGAGCTGATGCGTTTGTTGTACTAATCACTGCATACAGGCCCTTGCTCTCCGCATATTTGTCCAGTTTCTCTCGGCGTTTCATGAGCCCGCATGCCGGTCGGACATGTGCGCCGACTCACCTGTGAGAACGTTTGCAGGTGCTTGGGGGTTGAAGGCGGGATGGGCGGAAACCGGGCGCATTTCGCTCACCGGTACCCAGCCTGAATATTTACCTGAACGCTTCATTATCTGTGCGACCGGCTTGGCTAATGAGCCCTGATGATGGAATGGGATATGACGTTACGTTCAGGCATGAATCACGCACGTTCGTTGGGTGTGTTTCTGACGGGCGTTGGATTTGCACCTCTGGGGAAAGATGTAGACTCAAATGTCAGGCTACATGGTTTCAAAATTCATTTGGTAGACGTGGAAAATTAATTTACGGAATTGAATTTAAGCCAACCGAAGCGAGATGGATGTTGGTAATGTTTATTTACCTGCATTGATTATGTTTAAGTATATAATGATACTGGAGGTTGAATGGAAACTTATTTTAAAAGGTGTTCGAAGATTTATTTACGTAAGCATAGTGTTAACCCTCATTTGAGGGTCGTTATAGGGAAGAAATACAACAGTCATAAAACATTCACATCAAGGAACTTTCATGTAACAAAAAAAAACACAAACAAAATCTCATACAGGCCATCGAACACTGTCGAAATCATGAAAATACCCGCCGCGGTGGCTCAGTGGCTAAGGCGTTGTGCTGCTGAACACGAGGTCGCGGGTTCGATTCCTGGCCGCGGCAGCCGCTTTTCTGATGGAGGCGAAGAACAAAAACGCCCGTGTGCAGGAGATTTCGGTGCACGATAAAGATCAGCAGCTGGTCAAAATTAACTCGGAGCCCTCCACTACGGCGTGCCTCATCGCCTGCGTTGCGTCGGCAATTTAAATACCCTACAATCAATCATAACTTAGAACATCGAATGAATTTCAAAGAACATAAGTAATAAGGAAAGTTTCAACGTTGTAACGTCAGTACATTCACAAATATGTGTAGGCAGACCCGTCCAATTTTCGAAAACCTCTCGAAAAAACGAATAACGACAGAAGTTTCTGCGGGCGGCATTGCAGCCGTTCCAACTTGCCATAGTGCAATGCGTAAGTACCAGCTTAAAAAGCCAGTTTCTACGGCTAACCTACCCCCCCCCCCCCTCGTCCTTCCCCCGTGTTAAAGGGTCTCAGGAGGAATTACGAATGGACATTTATGCGCAAGACGCTTGGATACCCCATACGCAATCACACCAGGTCCACGCGGGATTAACGACCCCATTCCAGTGATATGCATGCGAGCGCTAGAACTGGCCGAGCAACGAGTTTTTTTCCAAGCACGCCGTAAACGGAGACGTACTCTTCCATTAGGGAGCACAAAAGGGGCTTTCCCAAGCGCCCGCAGAAGTTTAAAAAACAGCCCAGCGTTTATTTTGCTATGATACTAGACTTTAATTACTGTTTCCGTTTAACTTCTCACGGAAGAATACGCCTCTTACACATAGCGCGATACCGCCCACGCAATGCTTACCGATCAGCAAGCGTCTGAAGACGGAACAAAGGAGAGAGAGAGAGAGGGAGGGAGGGAGGGAGGGAGAGGAAGAGAGAGAGACAGGGAGAGAGAGGTATGATAGAGGAGGAGAAAGATGTAGAGAGAGATTGTTAGGGGGAGAGGGGAGAGCGATAAAGAGCGATAAATGGGAAAGGGAGCAAGTGAGAGAGTAAGAAAGATGCTCTTTCTATAATTTCAAAAATGTAAGGAAAAATAAATACCCATCGGTACCTTGCGATGGTGCCTCCACGAACACCTGCGGAAATTAAAGAGCTCAACAGTGTCGGGACCATTCTGTATGATCGCTGTCTCCATGCTGAAAAAAAGGTAAGAAACCAATATAGAGAGATTGAAAAGACTAACGGGTGACGAGCAACTGCTAGTAGGAGCACCTGAGCCCAATCGAACCCGGTTTCCAAGGCCCACGAGGTGCACAGCGACTCAATTTCATGCTTGGCCTCGCCGTCGAACGCATGCCCGTGTGCCCGTATATCTTCGCAGATTTTAGCCTGTTCAGAGTGAAAGGAGATAAACACGCAGCGAAAGCAAGTCACAGCAGGCTGCGGGTATTGGAGATCACGTGGCCACACCACCAGGAACCAGTATGTGCAAACAAGCTCGAGAAAATGCAGCGCAACTGGGCGGAAGGCGTGTGCTTTGTTCGGGTTACCTGTGGCGCCTGGTTCGTGGGCTTTGGTAGGCGACAGGAGTTGAGAAGTCCCAGTTGGCCTTGTGCCTTTATGCATTTTTGTTGTTTTTCATTTCTTCTGTTGAAAACGAGGGCGTGGGCGGCTCCTTGTTTAATTTGCTGCACGAGACTCTCCCCTGCAGCCAACTGACTTGGAGCAAAAAGTAATGCTTGCCTGAACCCGAGTAAGCATTAGAGGGAGGTGAATGGCTGGTGTGCGTTTAGGAAAACCCTGGAACACCAAGGCCCTTGGCCTCTTCTGGCAGTTGCTGTGCAGGATGGCATTAGACCTTTAACTACAGAACGTTCATTGCGGAACAACATGAATGCAAATTCCGGGCGCGATATCGCCAGTCGGGTTTTCTGAAGACAGAAATTTCGTGCTCTAGAAAACTAGAACGGGCACTTTATACCATGCTAACGTCGACAAAGGTATATTTTTATTGCGCAATAGGCGACGACGTGACTCGTGCTGTGTTTTGTGGGCGCGGCTCCATGTCTCGAAAAGGCAGAGGTACTGCCAGGTGCATAAAATAGCTTTTTATGCGTGCAGAAAGTACTGTTTTTTAGAGCTCAACTGCATACGTCGGAAACCAGCCGACTCGCGTTTTCGGTTGGAGATGCTGCAAAGCACCCTTTCCTCTTCCCTTTTTTGGCTTGGCATTATCGAGGCAGGCCTGCCCGTAGCAGCCTGTGCGACACATTACGCCCGGCATGCAGCGAGACCTGAACGCTTTTCGGTGGCCGTGTTCTTTGTGGCGTTCGCCAGGGTCCCCATCGGTTATCTCTCGTGGGTTTAATAGGGGCGGCCGTGAGCCTGAGATTAATGAGTGGCTCCCGCTGAGCACGTCGGGAACGAGCTGGCAATGGCCCGTAGTGGCTGCAGCTACAGGCGTACAATCCTCTGTCGCCCACAGTTTCCCTTCACCAAACTCGGGTGCGAAGGTATTCCGAGAATTAAACGACAAATGAACACAGTTGTCCAATGCGAACAAGTGCTCGCTTCTGGAGCTAGATAGTTCTATGTTTTAGCTTGAGTTCTCCCTTCTTTCTTTTTTTTTCCTTTTTCATCGAGGCGTATTTTTACTGTCTTTTTCAGTTGTTGCTGCTTTTAATTTCCCATGACCATCCTTTCATTGGGTGTATAAGGTAATACCCTTTGTAATACCCCCCCCCGCCCCATGTAATACCCCACAAGAGACCTTTAAGGGAATAAATGATGATGATGATGCAATGGTTTCGAGGGTGCGAGTCCCGCATGATGGTCTCGAGGAATGATGACCACACTCAGTAATAAATGAGGCCCAGAAACATTTGTTTAAAGTTGAAGGGTGGCGCACGCGCACAAGTATAGCCTTCTACGACAGCATTTATCTGCCCCTCAAAGGGAATCAAAACACGTTGGCAGTGCGAATGGGTGATGGGTGATGGATGGGTATCGGTGATGCGAATGGGTACCTATAAATTACGCCTCTACGCCGATGACAGTGTTTTGTACAACACCATTACCTCCGTTTAAGACCACCACCTTTTTAATGACTCGTTTAGTGCCTTTTGCTGTTGGTGTGATACATGGCAAATGAATATCAATTTCTGTAAAGCTGTCTCAGTGTCCTTCAGCACCAGAAGGCAGACTTCCGCTTTCAACTACTCTTTCAATCATAGAGTTTCTCAATATTACCTAGAGCGGAAAGTGTCGCTGCGATCGCACGCCGACATGGGAATTGTGGGTAGTGTGCGAATCGGATTGGCAGCAAGTGGCTAGTACAAAGGGCTATGGATTAGGCTTCTCGGCTCGGAAGTGCTGGTTAGTTCTGTTTTCGGTATGCTTTTCCGTTTTCGGGATGCCACTTTCTGGCATTCAATGGCTATCACAGATATGTCTAAATAACAGCGTGATTAGCACTTAACGCATGTGCTCGCGTTAGCGGCGAGTTTCTCAAGATGAAGGGGTGACCACATGCAGTGACGGCGACAAGCGACGCCGAAAACGTAACTCAAAAGGTCCAACAGGAGAGTGCACTGGGTGACAGCGACAAGCGAAAAAAAAATTAATACACTGCCGCCAATGTACTCTGTCTTCATCGCTCGTCGCTACAGTTCACTGTATCACCGCTGCCGCTCTCTTGTGGGCTGCTTCTGGCCGGCAAAAAGCGAGCGATGGTCCCAGCGGCCTGTTATATACCGCTTCATACCGCTTGCCGCCGCCGCCCACACTACAGCCACTAAATAAGCTACGCTAGCCCACACTATCCGTTTTCAGCACACATTCAGTTACGATTTTTGCATCGCTCGTCGCCGCCGCTGCGTTTACTTACTCCTTGAAGCATGCACTGCCTTGGCAGGCGCAATGGGGCTACATACATAGCAACTCGACAAGCCGGTATTTATTTGCCATTTGAAGCATTCATGCAATTTCATAATGCTTTGCGCGCGTACTTGAAGACTTACAGGCTTCACTTCTACATTAATTTATACCTGCTTAGACAAAACAAATAAATACAACGGGATTATATCATTCTCGCATCCGTAATGCTGCATCGCCTGCCAAGGCGCGTAGCATACGATAATGAGACTAATGAGAGGGTGCAAGAACACAGCTTTAGACAATATAAATAATTTTTTCAGCTAAATATTACAAAAAATCAAAGAAAACCTCACCCAGTTTGAAGAATGTAATAACTTAAAAATATATCCGAGACAGCCCGCTGTATCCGGCAGTGTGAGCCAAAGGCAGGACTTCTACTTTTTTTTTTCTTTGTAACCCTCTAATTTGTTTTGCAGCATAAGACCTCGAACACAGTGCCTTACACAAAACAAAATTTGTTGACAGCGGAACTTTCGGCAGCAATTTTTTAAACAAAAACTCAATTTGCGTAGCCACAAAGTCATTGCCGGTCATGCCATGCCGAACTTCCGGCCGAACTACACACTATGGCGGCACTCATGAAGGCGTATAGCGCTTCCGCCGAATCACGTTGACGCTAGCGCCAGATTCCACTCTAGGTAAGCTAGTGAGAAACTCTATGCTTTCAATGACCTAATTCTCCAAATGGTTCCAGATTATAAATACCTTGTCGTGATTTTCACTATTAACCTCTCCTGGTCTAAACATATCCCTTCAGCCTGCACCGAATCTCTTAAAAAACTTGGTTACCTAAGACGTACTCTCAGAACACCCCCACAGGAAACTAGATTACTAATGTACAAAACACTAATTCTTCCGGTTCTTGATTCTTCCGGTTCTCTCTATCGTTCGGTGTCCGTATAAAAAAATGAGAAATCAAACTAATTGAATCCATGCAGGGAAAAAAAGGAATCCGTTTCGTTTGTCGCCGCTATGACCGTAATTTTTCGCCTACATCCGCCCTTATAACTTTAAACCTTGCCTCACTCTCTACGTGACGTGATAGCGATTCGCTAAAATGCTTGCATGGTATCGTTCACTTAGTTAACCGCCTTTCCGATAACAGCTATCTTAAGTATGCTATGTCAACCATAACTCGAAATAATGCCCTTAACCTCACCCCATTTCATGCACACACCAATGTATTCAAATTTAATTTCTTTCCAAGAACGACAGAACAGTGGAATTTACTGCCGGGTGAGATTAGGAGCGCATCGATAAATAAATTTCAGCTTTTTCTTGAAAGTCATGTCTAATAAATAGTTCCTTGTTTTGTTGTGTTGGTATGTGCGCTCCGTCCCGCAGTGCCCCCTCATTGGATGTATAACGATGATTCTGGGTACATTGGGAGCTACAGGATAGGAATTTTGTTCTGAATAGAATTGCCATATGTGTACGTGTGTATATTGTATTTTATTGTTCCCTGAAGTTGATGCATTTCTAATAGGTGCTCTGTATTCCAGCCACCGCTGCTATAGCCCTTACAGGGCGGCAGTATGTGAAAATAAATAAATAAATAAATAAATAAATAAATAAATAAATAAATAAATAAATAAATAAATATGGTCTCACTCGTACAGCGGAATTTCGGCTATCACGAAATTTCGCCCTTTTTTTTTCATGGTAAACACCTAATTCCATTTACTTTTTTCTCATACTCTTCTACCCGCTCTTTTTTGCACCCCTCGTTCGCTCTCGAGTTTGTGAGGTAAAAAAATCGTTACCCTTTGATACTAAGGGCAGTCGGAGTGGCCCCTAGAGTGTTTTTATTTGACCAGGGAGCTTGAAAGCGTGAGGACGAGGGTGCTCGCAGGTTGGTGCTCTCATTGGCCTCGCCTCGGCCGGCACATTGCCCACGTGCCTGGCCCTGACACCTGCGGAATTCCCGCCTGAACGTATTCCAGCCCCACCAGAACCCCATTTTCGGCAGCCCGGACATGGGCCGCTATAAATAAAGTTTGCTCTCTCTCTCACACACACAAATTATCCAGCTCTCTTATCTGGGAAACGAATTCGCGCCACTTTTTTTGCCCAATGTCAGTCTCACGTCCTTCCAGTGTCAAACTCTTCTGTGGGCTAGTTTTATGCCTTTCTCTTCCGAACCTCAGCCTCTTGCTAATCTACCGTCAAAATTTTAAGAAGGGTAACCCATCTCCTCTCCGTTTTTGACGGCTATGTGTGATTCTTTCACCAATTAGCCCTTTCTCATTAGCATCGATTTACCAGACCACCTTAAAACTTTCGAAGAAGGCATTATCTGATTTCTAAAAGTCTGAATCCTTGTATCAGTCAGTAATGGTACACAGAAAGGCAGTTAAGTCATTCAGGTCACCAGCTGCTATTCAGGTCTCTACGTTCAGGTCCCTGCCGTCATTAGGGGCCAGGCGATCAATGGACGGTGGGATGGGAGAAGATATAAAGTGGTAGTTTACGTATTTTGTCCATTTGCTTCAGCTCGAGAAGCAAAAAAGAAAAAGCAAGAAAGCACGAAAGGGAATCGCCGGAGGCAGAGGAATACTTTAAAAGTTAACCCGCCAACAGCGAATCAAGATGAGGTAAAATTGAAGGGGAAGGCAGACAACAGAGGCCGCAAACAGGTAAAAGTTGCGGGGTTTATTAAGTGCATACAGTTTCGAGTTTCAAGAGGACGCAGGCTCGCTCTACACTCTAAGGTCATCCTGTGATTCAACCTCCCCGCAATGCAGTGGATTCACTAATCCGTGCATCTAGCAATAAAATTTGGTGAATAATTATGTCGAGGATACGATTTGACTAAAACATATAATCTGCGCTTTGGTTTGACGCAATGCAGAAATAACTTACAGAGAGAGAGAGAGAGAGAGAGAGAGAGAGAGAGAGAGAGAGAGAGAGAGAGAGAGAGAGAGAGAGAGAGAGAGAGAGAGAGAGAGAGAGAGAGAGAGGGAGGGAGGGAGGGAGGGAGGGAGAGAGAGAGAGAGAGAGAGAGAGAGAGAGAGAGACAGAGAGAGATTTTGCAAATCACTATGCTGTGCGCAGGGTATGAAGATTTGAAGTTTTCAAACATTAAAACCTAGAACCTAGCACATCGGGGAGAGTGCGCGTCTAGGAAACTGAGCGGCAAAGAAGTGGTTTAGCGATTTATTTTACCTCCAACACTTTTTGCATTGTACTTCATGAATCATCGGTTCCGACAAGCTACCAGATGGAGGCCTGAAGCTCAACAATTCCGGCGAGAAAAATATCTCTGGCATGGATGCATAATCAATCTCCATTCGCAATGCATGCACATCCGCGAGTTGCAGGGATTTATCTTGTTTGTTCTTCGGATCACAGCCGCGTTCGTTGCAGCTGTAGGCTTTTACATTGACGTAAAATGTTTTGTAATGCAGGCAGAGCACTCCGTGAAATAGGGGCGGCCCTTATGCAAAATATGAGATGAATGGTAGAGTGTTCTTGTATGCACATCATCGCCGCTGGACCGTGAATATTTTCCCTCATGCTTGTGCCATTTTCTTGCCGTCTGTTCGACTCGACAGAAATTGAAAGCGTCCCGGTTGTATGGACGCCATTAGGTATTTTTTAACTGTTTCCCTCAGCTAGCTGCCTCCATAATAAATAGAAAACTAGGATGTTTGTCCGTATGACCGACACTACTCGCATCTGAGCTAATAGGAAAATAATAAATCTATATGAGTTCATGAACCCACAAATAAATTAATGAGTGTTTTTAGACGCCGTTTCAGAGAAGAAAATGCGTTTAACCAAGAGGAGGCGGAGGAGGAAAAGGAGGATGAGAAGAAAAAAAAAACACTTTTTGGAGCCCATATAAAAATAAAAGCAAAGTGGTTGGCATCTTCTCATTTCAAAAGGCCGCGAACAACTCTCGCTGCTCGAGTTCGACTGATCAGCTATTCCTGGTCCTAGTTAGCCCGATTTGCCACTGCTTGGGGTAACGGGGAAATCAACATTGTGGCAACCAAGGTTTTCAGTTGCTGCGGCCCTTCGCGCTACGGGTCTTTTCAGTCTAGAAGTCCCTGGGTGGGCGCTGCAGACGTTCGATTGCGGGTGCGAGTGAGGGAAGAAATAAAAAAAAACAAACGAACATTTATTCTGAGGGATGGCTTAAGGCCGCATGGGGAAAAGGAGGGAGGGGAGAAGAAGGCCTCAATAGTGGCGCATCGTAGAGGAGTCAAGAACGAACCGCAATAATGCTGGTAAAGTCTCCTTGATGCCGCCCTCCGGACGGATCCAGTCCTCGCAAGCAAGGACCCAGGCAGGCAGATGTGTCGAGCGTGGTCCTACAAGACCGATGCAGTCCCATACAAGGCGGTGTATGGGTGGCTTCAGCAACTGCCATGCGATCTCAATTCCCATACGATCTCAAATGTGCTTTCTATTTATTCTTCACAGCGGCGGTCGTTTTCTGTACCGAACAACAACTACAGTAAAAACAACGACGGTTTCGCGCACGATGGGGCACTTAAAGCTTTCCCCTTAATAAATCAGTTATGACGCCAGAAACACATACTGCGGCTGGGTAATTTTGTCAACTTCGAGGAAACTTCGAGTCCTAGATCATGCGACTTCATATCAGGCCATAGAACGTAGCTACGCGAATGCTGACCTTTTTGTGATGGAGTGTGCTGCTTATTTTTACCTTACTTCATCGCAGTGGGCCGACCACTTCTCTAGCACTACCTCGAACTGTTCGCAGAGAAACAGCAGATGGAGGGCGTGCACCTTCATTCTGCCTGCGTCGTGGATGGTGAAGTGATCCGCCAAGAACGCTCGGCTCTTTCACGGTGACAGAGAAGCGGCGTGGAAAGACTGCGCTGATCTATTCTCGTGGACAGGGAATTGTGTGAGCACACAGCAGGGCAGGGCTTTCGATAGCATCTGGCCATTCTCATAAGGCTCCCCCGCTTTGCTCTGGCCGGAGACAATGGATACCCTACTCAGCACGAACGGAGCGGCACAGCTCTGATGTGCTTTTTTTTGTTTGCTGAGACAGGGAAAGCGCTCTCTGCTCCCGCATGAATACGTGATGAATCCCTAGGATGTGTTGCTCTTTTTTCATCTGGTAGGGGTTCAGACGAAGATACCTCCGTAAAGAAAATCTGCAGTTACTGCCCGGCACAGGTTTCGCGGTTACCGCACGCTATGTTTCAGGGAAAAGCAGGAAACGAGAAAAAGAAACAGGGAAAAGCTCCAGGAAAGTTCTGCCTAATACCAATAGGATCTATTCTCTCCGTACCCAGCAACAAAACAATATTCAAAGCTGCACGGGGAACTGAACTTGCCAAACTTCCATAAAGGGCAAAGTGTCCGGGAGACGCCTAACTGATGTTCCATCCGCCTCCTTTTCTTCCCATCGTATCTAGTTGACGTTCTCTGATAAAGACGTCTGTATTGAAGCTAGTTTATTCTGAATCAGCAAAGCAGCGGAAATATTCCGTGCCTGTTGCTCCATCGACCAATCAATACTTTTGCCGTACTTTCCATGGTGTCCCATGGTGCCACCGTATTACAAAAGGAGCTCTCTTTGGTTGGCTCAGATAGGAGGAAAAAATACACGCTTCCAAACAACTGCTTTTGCGTTGATGGTTCGGTCACAGACCTACCTCTCTCAAGGTGAGCATCATGGTCTTCTTGACGCGCACACCTTTGGAGTGATTCTAGAACCACGAAGAATCGCTATAATGACTTCGAACAGAGTACTCGAAGAAATAAAAAAGTACTTTGAGGACTCCATGGCGAAGGGAGAGGAAGCAGAGTAGAAGCCTCTTCAGCAAAAACAAATTGCAGGGGAGGGTTGTACGACCTGCATAGAAAATAAAAAAAGTTTGCTGGACTGCGAATTCAACAAATGCCTAAGGATGACAAAGTTAGGGGCCTACTAAAGGCTGTCTCCGAGGACGTGATGTCAGGGGACAAAACGCCCTTGGAGAGAAAATGCTACAGGGCGCCATGGGCATTGTTCATTTATCTCCTGTGACACTATATACTTTTCTCATAAGTAAAGAGAGTAAGGACAGAGCTGACCCCATATTTCGGCATTAAAAATATTGTAATATGCAAAATTAAACCCGGAGGCCTTTTCTTGTCCAGTATGACAATTGTGAAAGAATGCGTTAAGCTCTCTGCTAAGACTGCGAGAAGATGGAGCACATCAGGCTTGTTGCAGTATAAAGTCTACAGAAAAAAAAAAAACAGTAGTTTGGAGGCACATAACAATTCAAATTTCTGGCCTTAACCGAAAACTAGTGTCCCTCCTTCACATGCATAATTGTTCCGCAATTTCTAAAATCCCCATCTTTTCGGCAGTACTAGGTCCTACAGAAGTATTTGATAAAAGAGCAAGTGGAACTAAGCATTCATGGTCACGCTAGCGAGAGTAAGGTCTGTATATCCAACTAACGTCGAAACAGGCTTCATTTAGGTTAGGGCAGTGAAGAATAGACCACCGTCACGCCATCAATCTGATACATGCGGAGTATAGTAAAGCGGTTTACCTGACACGTACAGATTGCAAAAAAAAAAAAAAAAAACATTTGATTCAGAAGACACCGTCATTGCATTGGGAGCCCAATGTGTAGAGGATATGCACAGCCAATATACGGGTCGTGTGATGGGTTTATATCAAGAAGGACGGCAGGCAAACAGTCACCATAACTCGGAAATCGTTTACACCCAGTTAAGAGGGGAGATTTCGGGAGCTTGCTACAGATAAATCAAGGGACAGGGATAAGTAGCAAGAAATAAAAATACTGCTAAATAGGCATGCAGAAAACCTACAGTTCAGCGTATGCAACGAAGTACTAGAAGAAGTTGACGAATACAGCTATCTTAAACACGTTGGCACCGTTGATAAAACCACGAGAAGAAAATTCCGCGTTGAATTCGTACGGGCTGCGGAGCATTCGGCAAGAAATGTAAGGGAATAGTAGTATTATCCCATTGTCTCCGAAGATATATACGACCAGTGTGTGGTCCCAGTGACGTGCTACTTGGCAGAGAATCGAGGAATTTCTAGGTACCTGGAAAGAAAAGCTGGATCGGCCCAACAAATCCAGGAAAGAATAATGATAAGGGTAACGCTAAAGGAGGCGAAGTAACGCTAAGGAAAACTGTGCGGAGATAGGCCAATTTCTGGTCACTTGGCGGTACCATTGAAATGCGGCCTCCTGAAGTGCCGCATGGCTGACCGCAGTGCGGGGGAACCTCGGGGAACGGAGTTAATTGTCAGCGTTAAATATGCGTTTTTGCCTATTGTCAAGAAGCCAAAGACGACGCAGTTGTCTTGAATAAAAACACGTTTATTGGAGCGAACTTGGAGCGAACAGGCGGCGAAGCAACAGCAACAAAGTGACGTGTGCGGGCGAGCGTCGACGATTCGAAGGCCGCGGCGTCTGCTCTGCAGGCTTTTATCTTTCGGCGCGAGTGTTTCTCGAATCGTCGATTTACATCTAGATCAAAGAAGATTATTCGAGGCTGGTGACGTTAGCGCGAAACGCTCTCCGTATTAGCAGAGTCCTTCAATGCTCACTCTCGGCCAAGTGTCGTACGGGGACAAAGGCCACCGCGAGTGGCGCACCGCAGATCGGAGGGCATCGGACGGCCCGCGGCTGCTCTGTAGCCAGACCGGCAGGCAGGAACGCAGTAGCAGCATGCCCGTTCGCACCAAATTTTTTCGCCACTCACAAAATAAGTCCATTTGAGCGGCCTACGACACGTAAAGCGAAAGCGCACTGCTGATAAGGCAGCGCGGCTAGCGTCTGTTTTTTCTTCCCCGTGGTTCGTTCCCTGCCAAACGCGCTCTGACCACGCCCCCGGCGGCCCTCCGATCAACACTAGCGCCGAGGTGCGGCAGCGTTCGAAGCTCTCCCATAGCGTGATGGCGAAGTTTCATGACCCGAAAGGCATTGAAGGACTCTGTTATTAGAATGAGATAACCCGTGCAGCATAAAAATAAAGAATGGAACACGCGCTTCGCTTGGGACACGATAACACAGCCGGGTGCGGCCAGGTAGTAAAAACAAAACATAATCAAACCCAATGCCTAGATCGCGGCAATACTCCCCCTCGAGGAGTGCATCGCCCCGATGCTAAAATAAAACGCCAGCCCGAACTAACAACAACAAAAAAGTCTGACATCTTGCCCAGTAAGGTTTCAGGCGAACCACGTGGACGACTTCGGGTCGCGTGCGTCGCCGTCATGTGCTGGAATTCCCATCGGGGATCCCTTCGTAGGTAAGTTAGCCAACCCGTCGTAGATCCCGGTAGGGTCCGAAATACCGCCGCAGAAGCTTCTCACTGAGTCCGCGTCGTCGGATGGGAGTACAAACCCACACACCATCCCCTGGGTAGTACTCGGCGTCTCGGCGTCGGAGGTTGTAACGGCCAAAATCCACCACCTGCTGGTCCGTTGTACGAACTCGAGCGAGCTGGGGGGCCTCCTCCGCACGTTGAATGCATCCTTGGACGTCAGCGTTGAGGTCGTCTTCTTCTACGTGCGGAAGCATGCCGTCAAGCATCGTGGTCGGCCGTCTTCCGTAGACAGGCTCGAACGGTGTCATCTGCGTAGTTTCTTGGACAGCCGTGTCGTACGCAAACGTGACATATGGGAGCACTTCGTCCCAAGTCTTATGTTCAACGTCGACGTACATAGACAGCATATCCGCAATCGTCTTGTTCAAACATTCCGTTAGTCCGTTCGTTTGGGGGTGGTACGCCGTCGTTCTTCGGTGATCCGTGTTGCTGTAGCGTGAGATTCCTTGCATCAGCTCCGCAGTGAAGGCCGTTCCGTGATCCGTGATTAGGACTTCAGGGGCGCTGTGTCTCAGCACAACTTGGTTTATGAAGAACTTCGCGACTTCTTGTGCAGTCCCCCTCAGAAGAGCGGCGTTCTCTGAGTAGCGCGTCATGCAGTCTGTCGTTACGACAATCCACTTGTTGTCGGATCGTGACGTAGGAAACGGCCCCAGAAGGTCCATTTCAATCTGCTGGAAGGGCATCGATGGGACCGCGATTGGCTGTAAAAGTCCGGCGGGTCTCATAGGCGGCGTTTTTCGTCGCTGGCAGACAAACCAGCTCCGGACGTAGTGGGTGATGTCGGATGTAAGGCGGGGCCAGTAGTAGGCCAGTAGTACTTCGCCTTGATTTTTCCAATTGTGCGAGCTGTGCCGAGATGTACGGAAGACGGGTCGTGGTGGCACGCTTCTAAAATTTCGTCACGAAGATCTGCCGGGATGACAAGATAATTCGTTCTCGTTCCGGGGCTGAAATTCTTCTTCACGAGGACAGAGCTTTTCAGGCTGAATGCAGGTAAGTAGCATTTAAGGGCCCCGGGCACGGCGACGTTGCATTTTTGGAGGTAGTCGATCATGACGCGTAGATCGTGGTCGGCACGCTGCTGGGCGGCCAGGTTGTTCTCAGTTATGACTCCGAAGAACGCGCTATCTTCATCGGAGTCTCGTGGTGGTGGGTCGACGGGGGCGTGGGACAGGCAGTCGGCGTCGGAGTGTTTCTTGCGGGATTTATAGACGATTGTAACGTCGAACCCTTGCAGGCGCAAGCTCCACCGCCCAAGACGCCCAGAGGGGTCCTTCAAATTTGCGAGCCAACACAGCGCATGGTGGTCTGTCACAACCTTGAATGGTCTACCATACACGTATGGGCGAAAGTTTGAAATCCCCCATACAATAACGAGGCACTCTTTCTCAGAGGCTGAGTAGTTTTTCTCCTCCTTCGACAGACCACGGCTTGCATAGGCGATTACTTTCTCGCAACCGCTTTGCTTTTGGACGAGGACAGCACCCAAGCCTACATTACTGGCGTCCGTGTGCATTTCCGTTTCGGCGTTTTCGTCGAAACGAGCGAGCACGGGCGGGTTTTGCAGCCGTTGTTGCAGCTCGCAGAATGCTTTTTCTTGGGTGTTTTCCCAGCTGAAAAGGGTGCTATCTTTCGTCACGCGTGTGAGTGGCTCTGCAATGCGTGCGAAGTTTGCGACGAAGCACCGGTAGTATGCGCACAGTCCGAAAAATCTTCACACGCCATTCTTGCCTTTCGGTCTTGGGAAGTTGGCTATGGCTGAAGCTTTTGGCGGGTTAGGCAGGACTCCTGCGACGTTGACGACGTGGCCCAAAAACTTGTGTTCCCCGTACGCCAAACGGCACTTTTCAGGCTTCAGCGTTAACCCCGACGTACGAATGGCCTCGAGTACAGACTCCAAGCTTCCAATGTGTTTGTCGAAAGTTCGGGCGAATACCACAACGTCGTCGAGGTATACGAGGCAGGTGGGCCACTTCAGTCCAGCTAGCACTCACGGTTCTCTCATGGTTCTCATGGTTCTCGAGCCAAGTTCGAGCTGCACCTTCTAAGTAAAAGAAGACATGCCGGAAATTTCTTCATCGTCCCACCTGTTGAAGATGCGGACGCCCTCCAGCTTCTCCGACCATTCTTCGGGGTCTTCAGCGGGGCTCCCCGGAACGATGGCGGTTCCCGGGGCTGCTGCAGGACGATGACAGGAATTACTTGTTGCTCCATAGTGTTGGTTGCAGCGTTCGTTTTCTTGGGTCCTTCTGGCAGAAGACCGAACTCGGGCATTAAATCTTGCACTCGGCGGCTGGCTTTAGTTGGATTGGCTTGGCGGCTTCCAGAGGTCGTAGGGAGCATTAAGGGTGTGTACCCAGCACCTCCACCAGATTTCACGAAGCCAAAGACAACGCAGTTGTCTTGAATGAAAACACGTTTATTGGAGCGAACTTGTGCTCCCCTAACAACTTAAAGAATACACAGGCGGTGAAGCAGCAGTCAACAAAGGGACGTGCGCGGGCGAGCGTCGGCGATTCGGATACCACGGCGTCTGCTCTGCAGGCTTTTATCTTTCTGCGCGAGTATTTCTCGAACCGTCGATTTACATCTAGAACATTGTAGAACCAAGAAGATTATTCGAGGCTTTTGACGTTAGCGCGAAACGCTCTCCGTATCAGAATGAGATAACCCGTGCGGCATAAAAATAAGGAATGGCACAAGCGCTTCGCTTGGGACACAGATAACACAGCCGGGCGTGGCCGGGCAGCAAAAACAAAACATAAACAAACAAACCCAATGCCTAGTTCGCGGCAATATTGTCTATGCCGCTTAATCACAGCCGCCCGATTGGTTGCATCTTCTCCAAGTGTGTGTGTGTGTGTTTGACTTTTAAGGATATGTCTTGTGAACCCACTAATGCTTTTAAAGTGTCATTTAATGTCCTGCTATTGTAGATAGCCTATGATTTTATATCTTTGAGGGGTAGTTCTGCATCTACTTAAGAAAACGCGTGGAGTTACCGCAGTTGGTAGAGCACTCGGCTGGTACTGTGCCGACCCGAGTTCAAATCTCATTGGATCACACGTGTCTTTATTCATTTACTGTTTGCTGCAGCAGGCATTTTCTTGACCGGGCAACAACAACGACGACTACGACGGCGACGACGACGACGACTACGACTACGACGACAACAACAACAACAACAACAGCGCTTTTTCGTAGAATGGGGAACTTAAGGCTTTTGTCTTTAAAAAGGTAAATTGGTTTTTCACAGAATGAAGGACGAAGGGGAAGATACCGGATGTCACGTCGTACTACGCAAGCTGACGCGGATAACAGCAGCATATTGAGTGGGAGCCCTTAAACTTCAGTGGGTGCATGTGTGCAGGGGACAACTTGCAACATTATTGGCACGAAAGCGATCTCGACAGTGATGTCGAAGCATTCTTCTCTACGGAGAAGCAACTCGGCACTTTCGTAGAGTATTTACTGCAACAAATCGTGGAGAAGTTTTTTGTCTTTTTTCCGCGAAAATTTAAATAAAGAATAAAGAAGAAGACGAACTATATTAAAAAAGACAGGGATTAGAAACGTGGCACCCAATTTCAATAATTCTGACTGGTTGGTACTAGGGCGGGTCCTGTTGCCCAACCACAATGTTATCATATCTTAAGTACAACCCAGTAAAAAAGCTCTCCCCCTCTCGTCTCTTCGAACTGCCATTGAAGTTTACGTCATATAGAACGACCTACATGAGCCGTGGTAAAAAAAAAAAAAAAAAAAAACTAGCCCCGTGCACGCCTAAAAACTTAATTTTTGCTGAAGCTGCATTCTAGAACCCAATACCCCGAATCCTTTAACAACTCTTGGATCTGCTTGTTTATGCGCCAGAATAGGGCCATGTCCAGTGCATCAACGATAACCGCGCCTACTCTTCACGCAAGTGCTCTAACCTGTTTTCGGGAACACCGCTGCATACATCGGCGTCGATTGCACCGGTTGATTCCCACTGCTTCTTGTGCGCCATTCTGTCCTCACCGCCACTCCCCCCTCCCCAATACACACGTAAGTACGCATGCACACACATGCACGCACACACACACACAAAGAAATGTTGGCGGCACGGCTGCAATTCTACCGCGTGGGCCTACTCTAGTCTACTTGCATATTATAGCGGCCAGGCAAAGGAATCCAATATAGTTATTCCACAACCTCGCTCAACTGGCGTGTTTCATAAACACCAAAGGAAGGATCCAGTTTTCTTTGAACAGGTGATATAAAGGATATAGGTTAGGCCCGTTTCGGCCGCAAAGTGCTCCAAGAGCGCGCTGTAACAAAACCGTTGAAATAGTTTCAAGAAATAAACGTCGGCCAATAAAACTAAAGATATTGCCTTTGAAAGCTCTTCTTTAAAAAAATCCAAGGCAAGAAATTTGTAACGGGAAGCGTAAACACGCAAGCGTGTTGATGAGCTCCTCTTTATCTTCCTCTCTGTCTGGTTTGCTTTCCCGCACAAAGCCTGTACTGAGGCGGTGCATCCTTTACATGCACGGAACGTTTTGCGTCCTACCATATCTCTGGAAGCGCGCGTGTATATGCGCGCGTGCCGGATAAGTAGTGCGTTCAATCTTCTCGCGGTTATTTCTCCTGAGAAACGTAATGCAGCTCCACAAGGTTGACACTGTTGTGTTGCTTACACTCAAATGCCTTTTACTCATCCACCACACTTTCTGTAAACGAGCAGGAAAAAGACGGGTCGGATAATGGTTTCATCGCTCGTTTCGCATCGCCTAAAGGAGAAGTCATCCACGACGAGTGATGGTTTTGATCGCGTCATGATCGCGCAACGATCTTGCTAAGAATGCCGCGTAGCGATTCATCGTTAACGTCCCGAGGACGATGCACCAGGGCGTACTTACAGACATATTTTTGCTTGGACTATGGGACTTCCTGTGATAAAATTGGTTCTTATCATACCCCTAGCGTGTGTACGTACGGCTCGATGCATTGCCGCCATCATCGAGGCGCTCTCTGCACTGTCTGGAGATTACCCTCTCGGCGCCTTAGTCAGGAGCGGAACGCGCGGGAAAATTAGGATCCCATTTCTTCTAAGAGACAGTGGCTGTCCCTGTGCTGCTCATGTCTGGGGAGGGGGGAGTGAGCGTACAGCTGAGGGGATGTGCGCCATAACAACAACAACAAAAAAAAAGCACAGAGAACAACCTTTTACGGTCTATAGAAACAATCTCCCAAGATAAAAAAGCTACCTAATAAAAACACAGACACGTTAAAGATTCTAGAAGTAATGACAATCCTAATTAACGGTATTATTTAACATGGGATGGCGCGCCAAGGTCTTTCTAGAAGAGATATACCATCATGCTCCCCTTATGAGTAACTGCACAATGTCAGCCACGTTACACAGAGGGGCAACACTGAATCGCATTATGTTCCAAAATGGCTATGAAAATCGAATCCACTACTCACCCGGTACAGATGCGCACTGATGAAGCGCACGCAGACAGAGGCGTTATAGCAGTTTTTCGACCTGCAAAATATCCAACGCTTCAAACGTATAATGTGCGGAGAAGTTAGCAAGAACATAGTGGATGCTTTTTGCTTCCAGTTCCAAATTTCTTTCAGTCCTATTCCTTAATACTTTTTTGCAACGTTTTACTACGTGAAGGACAGAGAGTAGTACTATGGCACGCGATATCACATGCTTGGTCTCACCGGTAGAGAATGGAGGTGGCCTAAGACGAGCGCCTTCTCAAGTCGGTTAGTTAATACCTAAGCAAAGGCACTCAAGGCAGAACAAGTTTCTTTCTTTATTTCAAAAAATTATACACCTATACCAAAGGGGTGACTGTTTTTTGTAAGTTCATTATCCGGAGATTATCCGTGTTGCCGTCGCGTGATGCCACATCGGCATCCCCCGACTTATTTCCTATATGTCTGGTGAAGGTAGATCTGAAAAGAAAAACCTAAAGCGGAAGGACGATGATGGAAGCGTGGGTTTGGAATACGTCGCCTATTTATTCTAATATGCCTTGCTCGAAGCAGAAACTTCCGTGCTGGCGTTCGTCATGACAAGTCGTCATCATCAGCACCACTTTGTTTCTAAATGCTTTCGTTATCCCTCCTCTGGTGAGAGGCAGCGCCCTTCCATCGACCTGAAAAGGCTGGAAAAGGGCCACCTTTTTTTCGCTCACGCAGACGGTCGCCTAAAAGTATTTGCGAATGCGACCAGCATCAAATAACCGCAGCGTGACTCCAATATAGCGCCACGTAAAGTTCACCCAGTACCAATACAACGATGTGATGAAAACAACAAAGGGAAACAGGAAGGCAGAAAAATATTTAGTAGCAACAGACTAACCTATATTGCAGCTGAGGATCAATGCGTGGGCACGAGGCAAAAAGCCAATCGAAGGTCAATAAAATGGCCTTCGGGCCTTGGTCAGGATAGGCGGTCCCTGTATGCTTTGGTCCATACTGGCCGATAGGGGTGTCTATAACTTCGGCCCCGCAGACGCCGCGCAGACGGAGTAAACAGGCGTCGATGGACTCTGCGCCAACGCAAGATTGGGGTGGTCGATCTTTTCGGGAGACGGAGTAGGGAGGCTGGTGCAAATATGCAGCTGACGCCATAGTTTCCCTTGCTTTTACCCTTCTCGTCTGAGTGGACAAGTATTCAGGCACCGTCGGTGCATCAGAACATTCATTAAGAAAGGGGAGGGTGGGGAAGAAGAAACTAAAGAAGGAAAATGTAACAAAGTAACGGTATATATTTGCTGCGAATGTTTAACTGGTTACGAAGTCGGGAACGACGCTTTTTAATGTGATAGCATGAAGTGGGCCCCAAGTGGAGAAGCCGCCGTGAGCGAAACTAGGGACGAAAATTCCGGCCCCTAAATTTCCCTTTGTGGTTATTGGTGGTGGTTGTTGTGTGGGATCGGGCGGGGTTAGCCTGGCTGGATATGCCGGCAATTGCTCCGCCCAAGCTCCTCCGAATTAGTCAATGGTAGTGTACTTTAACCACGAGTTTGCGAGTTCCATTTCCTGAAGGAAGCTTAGTACAAGGCGCGACACGTCTCTGCGCAGCATCCAATGTCTTCTTGGAAAGACGATGCGGTCCAGAGTGCTGTGTGGGGCTGCCAGCTTTCGAATCGCTGAGAGCATTGCAGTCCGCTCGACATCATATTCTGGGCAACATATTCCCCTATCACTGCACACGACGAACACAGAGGCGATCGCACGAGACCCACCTTTAATAGCAATGCTGTGGTCTTCGCTTAGCCCGTTCGGATGCGGTATAGCAATGTTGCCTCCGATCTAGTACGTCACTTTGTAACACAAGGCTGGTGATAGGGATTTCCCAAGGACTTGAAATGTTCGATGACTGTTGGCATGAAGTAGTTCAAGTGATTGGCGGAAAATTTAACAGTCGGCGCAAATTGCAGCGCATTCCGTGCCACCTGATCCGCGGTCTCATTGCCCTTGACGCCAACATGGGATGGAATCCATTGTAACCGCACATGAAAACCCTTGCTGCTGAGTTCTTGCACAAGTCGTAAGGAGCACTGGCAGTCCCTTTTCGTGGGGATCCCACGCTGCAAAAGTTGTAGTGCTGCTTTCGAGTCAGTCAGAATTAGAACTTCCTGCGGCTTATATCACTTAAGTTTCCTCAAAGCAGCCGCAATGCCAATGCGCTCGGATCCTGAGAAGTATTCTACATAGTACGAACGCAACAGAAAAAAAGAAGAGCGCACGCTCACAGGGAGCATCTAAGAATGCGCATAGTCACGTGAGAAGTGGAGAAGGCTGAGGTGGCGGCAACAGCTCTTCGGCATCCAGGCCTCTGCTGTTGCCCTATCTATGCGGTGCAGCAGTTGCTAGAAACCTGGGTGCTCTGCCCGGCCCAGAACACGTTTCAGAGTTCAGTTTTATTACCAACTCATAAGAAGTGCTTACGGGACCAGAGACTTTCTTTCTTTCTTTTTTTAGTTGATGTTTTCAGAAGTTAAAGCAGAGAATGGGTCTTGAGAAAGAGAGAATATGGGCGAATTGTTTTTCCGGCTGCCGGTTTACAAACATCTTTGACTGCTCCCAATTTTCTTCTTGCGGGGAATATTTTTTCGGGGTAAACGTACTTTGTAATGCGAAGCGCAGTCAACATGATGCGAAACCAACTAGCACAACTTCTTACCCTACTGAAGGGACAAGCGGCTTTGTCCCTCAGCGAATAAATTTGAGTCTAGCAAAGCTAATCGGTCGTACGCTTGTCGGCAATAATTCAGCTAATACCAAATGTTGACGCTTAACTCTGTGACACAACCAATGTAGTGAGCAACCTATCTAGGGGAAGAAATTGATGGAAGCTTGCGCTACTGTCCTCCTGTTCATTCTGCGCCTAGTAGGAAACACCGGGGAAACGCTCAATATCGCCAACAGTAAACTCGTATCGCCCTTGGTACTTTCAACTGCTCCTCTCCCACCTCTTTGTCCTGCCGACTAAAAGCGCGGGATGTCATCGCGGTGGAATCAAGTGGATTGTTTCTTCCGGACCTTTCTTCGTACATACAAAGAAAGAAACACAGGAATCTTGTACCAGTAATCGCGACCCCCCCCCCCCCCCCCCCCAACCCCAGCGCAAGAAATTGGCGGCGACGGTGAATGCGTCGGGAGAAAAACCCTTTGAACAGCGACTCATGGGCGGAGTAGAAGAAAATTCCCTAGTCGGGAAACAAATGCAGCGAGGCGAAGATAACACCCCGTGGCCCACCCCTTTCCGCCACTTCTCCGCGCTTGGGAGTGTAGTGCCTTTGCGGCACAGATCGATGTTCCGGGAGATAGAACAAAACAGTTCTCCCTCGGAACAACGTGTCGAGGTGCGTGCTCGTTGTGGGCCAAAGTGCGCTGTAGTCAGGGTGAGTTGCCAACCCGCTGTTTGTTTCCGGCTCCGATAGCTCTTGACGCGTCGGCTTGTTCTCTGCCTCCAGCTCAGCGTGAGGCTGTTACCCAAGTGTTAACTTCGCTTGCGCGTTCACCACGCGAGCGGGCCGAAATTAGGACGATTTCTACAGATCTGCCTGTGCATCATCAGCCGTTTCATCAGCCACGCCTAAATACTTTGTTCTGTTACTGCAACAGACTGTCCCATTACATCTGTCGAAAGTAGTTCCTCTTCCCCAACCCCAAAAACTACATAACCGATGAGGAAGCAACCAGTTGAAGTACGTGAAGGAATGCTGCAGCATTTATGTTACCTATTCCTGCTGACGGTCTGGCAGGCAGATGTGGTAAACACAGCAAGAAGGCGGAAATTCTTACCAGGGGGGGGGAATTGATCAGTCTCGTCAGTTTTGTTGGGAAACCGTTATGAGGACCAGACGCAAGGCCTATTTCCGTTGCCTTTCCCATGTCATTGTTGACGCACCCGATTGTGACTTGTTCAAAGCTGCTGTCGCTAATATTATTTGTAAGTAGCCCTTGGTGTATACCCTGTCTCGGGTGACGTTACCTGATTGCGCAGTTTCCGTTATTTTTTTACTTGTATTTATTATGTACTCATTCCCGTCTTTGATGTCCTCACCTTGAGGGAAAATAAATAAATAAACAAATACGCGCACACCCCTGCGTAGTCACTGCATGTATGTATGTATGTATGTATGTATGTATGTATGTATGTATGTATGTATGTATGTATGTATGTATGTATGTATGTATGTATGTATGTATGTATGTATGTATGTATGTATGTATGTGGGTGTAGCCCGAAACAACCCGTTTCCGTTTGAACCCGTACCACTTGAACCCATTCCCGAAACGCCCTTCCCGTTTGGCCCGTCCCGTTTGCGCCCGTTCCTAAAACGCCCTTCCCGTCAGACCGCTTTCTGTTTCAACCCGTTCCCAAAACACCCTTCCCGTTTCAACCCGTTCCCAAAACGCCCGCCTCAAATAGTTCAGACAAGTTTCTGAGCTCGCAGTGCTCATTTACTCCTCTAGAATTGTGCAGGACTAGGTAGTGTAGGTTACTCAGTAATGACTACAACATAGTTTACTCATTTATTGGCAAAATATTTAGCTCTGGGCAAATTTTATTTTATTTTGACTCTAACTCTACTCGGTAGATGGCGCCACCGACACGTTTTCTTTTGAAAGCTCTACAGAATATGGCTACAGCATTCTCAAAACTACATTTATTGTGAACACTTCACCCGAAAATTGAAGTATTCAAGCCACTTTAAACGAAAGCAAATACATATGAGCAACAAAATTATGCGTGATTTGCTTTGAGACTAATTCATCAGATGTCGCTACTTGCGCCGCCCCGGCCGGAATACGCACCGCAAACGGTGTACTAAAACGTGTCTTACCGTTTTCAGCGGCCTACGGAAACTCCGGCTCCCGGTAACACGGTAAACGGTAACGCAAACACGGTAACGATATGCTAAAACTCTCTATGGTTTTGCTTTTTCCACGTACTGTGTGCCCGCCTGAGTATTATCCGTAAAAAGTACACGCAAGAGAATACAGCTTGGGGTGTTCTTAGCGCCTGGATTGAAAATGTGTGCGAACTATTTTCTCCGAGCAAAAATTTCGGCTTTAGACTGCAATGGCCATTCTTTTACAGACATTTGCATATAAAGTGACCGTTAGCCACACATTAAAATGGATCGTACCACTAACTTAGCCCATAACAGTTACCGCTTTCATAAAGTACGTTTTTTCTGTAGTTAGGTAGATCTGGTAATTATAGTATTTCGCGAGATCTTTTTCCTGCGTAGAAATAAAACAGTGGCCCTGTACTACCCCTAATAAATTAATAGTTGCATTTCCTAAAACACCCAACTTCATTCTCGGCAAGAGCTACGGACGCTACAAACTGGCACTGCGACCGCGGAAAGGTTCTACTTTGTTAATTCTCGTCCTTTCTTTTTTTGTGTGTGTTGCATTTAAGTGCACGTGCATTCGTATATTCAACCGTAGGGACTGGAACCATCACGGCTGCCGCGAGTTCGCATGAGAGCAACACGTTCCAGACCGCTCGGCCAACGCAGAAGCAGACGGAAGGGTATGGTTTCAACTAATACGCTGTACCGGGTCGGACGTAACGCAGCCACCTACGTGTTGTTTTTTAATTGCCGCCGCGTATCGTAAAACGGACCATCGCAAAAAGGTTGCAGGTTAATAGGGCATCTGCATACTTTGTTTTTTTTTTACAGTGAAAAATGTTTGATGTAACTCCAATTTATTTTCAGGTTACGGTTGACGCAAGTAATTTTTACTGTCGGGTGCGTCGGACGTAACTCAAAACATCAGGAGTTAATCAGTCGGATTAATTTCAAAAACCGCACGCCTCGGCCCGAGTCACCCGAGTAGAAACTAGGTGCGTTATTTCGGAAGGGGCTAAATGGGAAAATACGAAACGGAAAGGGCGTTTTGTACCGGGTTGAAGCGGCACGGAACAAACGAGAAGGTGCAGATGGGAACGCACTCAAATGGGAACAGGCGAAATGGGAAAGGGCGAAAAGGGGAGGGCGTTTTGCGCCGGGTTGAAACGGGAGGAAACAAGCGGGAAGGATGAAATGGGAATGGGTTCAAGCGGGAACCTCCCATGTATGTATGTATGTATGTATGTATGTATGTATGTATGTATGTATGTATGTATGTATGTATGTATGTATGTATGTATGTATGTATGTATGTATGTATGTATGTATGTATGTATGTATGTATTTATGTATGTATGTATGTATGTTGCGTTTTTTATCGCGTTTACAATTTTTGGGATTTCAGCCCAAGCGCGTTAGGCATTCTTTAAAAGGTCCGTTTATAATTGTTGAGGTCCCGTGGTAGAAGAAGTAAACGACGTTTGATGTACTTGTGGATTATACCCTAAGAAATATTCCCAATGATAATTTCTTCACTTGCCATCGTATCGCACACTGATTCGGCGTGAAGCCAGCGCCTTTTAAATTTGTGGTTTATCGGTGGTAGCTTCATCACAGTATGTGAAGTGTACATGCGTACAGCTGAAAACTTATAGGAACGGTACAACATTCTCCCAACACAATTTACCCTGCTTTATACGGCTGCCATGGTGTTGCAGGGACTGAGATTAAAAGACATGGCAGACTTGACTTATTTCTCTGCTTTGAAAGTTCATCTATGAATCCAGCTTGCGCCGCCAATATACACTTTCTGCAGAGGGATGACCTTGTGTCGGAATCACATCGACGCCTGGCGGTAGCGCTGTGCGCAGCGTTTGTCGCTCGTGGGATGGCCTTTGCCAGAAAGGGTGCACTTGATGACACATTCATTTTCGTCCATGGGGTTGGCGAGTCCACAGGCACTGCATTAGCAACGGTCCGGAGAGGGACACACATCCATTCGGTGAACCAGCCTGCCGTAGGTTGAGCAAACCTCGTGCTTCTTCTTGTGGACGTAGCACCTGTATACTCGTCTCCCCTGTAGTAGATAGATAGCCCTAACACTCAGGTTAACGACGTGCCAAGCAACGTCAAACTCATTATGCAGGTAAAAATTAGCTGTGGGTGCCTATTAACCTCGTTAGACTCCGAAGATTAATGCTAAGCCAATGTCAGGAAAGTTCTGGGAAAGCGTGGACCAATGCACCACTGCAGACATGTGCTATGCATTGCAGCCGCTGCGATTTTTAGGCGCCTTTTTGCTGCTACAGACGCCGGACGCGGACACCAACTTTTTCGCTCAATTAGCCATTCAATGCTCTCGCATTAAAGACTTAAATTATGAAGCTGAAGATCAAATAGGACTTCGGTACTTGGATGAAGGGCGTGACCGCCACCCCTACAACGCGGCATCAAAACAGTGGCAGTAAATCGCGCACTGCTTGAACCATAGGCTGAGGTTGACTTTGCATCCATCCCTCGCCACGAAGAAGACGACGACCTCTTCGATGCATATGACGACGATTACTAGCCCCACAACGATGGAAATAAACAATCATACTGAAACTTAACTGTGTGTCCGGCAGTGCTCATCTACAACAGCTTCGCCATTCAAGTCTTGCGCGTGAGTGCAAGCTTACCTGAACTTTTTTGTGACGCCTTTTCTTTTGCCCGTGATTGTACTGATTACGCATGTATGCACACCGGCCATACCAAACTAGCATAAACGGCAGCGTTTACAACGACAGCTGTCAATAGATGGCACAGGAGTCCCCATAAGGTGTCTTCTCCAAAATGCTCCACAATGGCCATTCGGAGTGGCCTAGTGTGTGAATTCAGAGAATGACGAAGCCGAACATATTCCTTCACATGCACAAAAAAAAAAAATTCATCTGCGCAGGAACAACACGCAAGGCGCGCAAGGAGTTTTACCTTGCACAATGTCCCTGTGCAGATGTTCTTTTCCACTCAGTTACTGCTAGTCCACGCCATTCAGCAAATTCGCGCACCAGGCCCATTCGAATGGTGCCGATCACAGATTCGAAATACAAAAAATCTAATGTACCTTTCTGGAACACAGATGGCTCAAACACGCAGCTTTCTCCGATGCAAATGCGAAGTCCACAATCCGATCAGCCAAACTCCAAATTTACGACAACGCTGAGCTAACCTAATTCGATGTTATGATTTTGTATCTATTAGTTTGTAACTGGGTCATCTAAATACGCTGACTCGGTTATCTCAGCCTCGTCGTTGATTTGGGCTTCAAGTTGTTTAAGCGTGTGCCTTGATCAACGTTGCATCTGTGCGCCTGTAGGAGAATTCTGTCATCATCATCTTTGTTCAACCGTAGTAGGCTAAACTGCATTAGTCTACCACAATGGAACCCATTAGGCATGTAAAGCATACCACTGTTTATGCGGTGTGGGGTTTATGTGCCCTTTGTGGAAACGAATAGCGTAATGTGGGCTTTCCTGCGGTGCGTTTTTCCTACGCCGCCATAAGTGAGACATAGAGAGCTTCGCTTTATAATGCTTTTGCAATTTTGCACACATGGGCAGCGAAACCAGGCCCTTCTGTTTCCGAGGCGGTACTGATTAGCATTCTGCCTCGGGCATTGTCGTGCGAAAAAACTAGTACCCGGAATATGTCTATTTCCCTTCAGCATCATTCATGATACCCCATTCATGGAGCCTCCCGTATTTACCAGTCGCTAAGGTTCGTGGACGCGCCGCAGATGGCGGGGGCAGGGCGGGTGTCATCTAGATATGCTCTACTAAAAAATTGGCGCTACTTACAGTAGTGGTGCAAGGCTGGAGAAACAGCAGATTTGGGGGTCGACCTTACTTCTCCCCGCATTGGCAGCAGATCGCAGGAGAGAAGGAGCAGCGGGACCCCATCAGGGCAAAGCCGTTTTGGACGGCAGTGTAATGCGAAGATCATTAGTACAGTGTTTTTATTCAGCATCAATCACCGTCATCCCTTTCGTCGTGGTCTTTTCGACGGCACAGCCGCGCAAGGCAAATCCTTTTGCAGCGCGTCCTCGCCTCGGTAGACCTCCACTTGTTCGTCAGTTGGCCCGGCGGCCGTCCCCAAGTGTGTATTGTGAAGGGATGGCTTGAGAGATTCGTCGTCATCGTCTTCGACGCGGCGGACCCGTGGCGCGCCGGTAGATATACGACGGCGACGACGAAAGCGTCGTTAACTCCTCACGTGGCGTAAGCCCACGCGCAGGCCTGGGCGACGCCGGGTGGTCGCTGCGAGGCACGACCTCACGTGCGCTCGGTATTTTTAGGGACGAAGCCCCTTAGGCGCTCTGGCTGTCGGCGTTTCCTGTTGTCGTCGTAGTTTCATGTGGTCATGGTACTAGATCACCTAGCGTACTTTCTCTCAACGAACAGCGCATCTAACAAGAGGGTCGCCGCGAATTGCACAAAAAGGGGATTATGGATACGATGCGCAGAAGCAGAGCTAGGGGTGAGAACATACAAATAAAAAGTTATTAGTTGGAAGAAGAATGTTTGACGACAGAGGGCGTGAACAAGAACGGGGGGGGGGGAGTAGTTAAATGAAAATGCTTTATATTTAAATACTTTAACTATTTGGTATGCTTTGTTTTCCGCCCCGAGTTCCGCCTACCATTGCAAGTACTGCTCAGCAATAGTGCGTGCAATACGCTGTATCTGCTTTAATGCCGCACTACGTATACGAAATAAAAAAAGAACTACAAAACAGAAAAATACCTCCGGTCATGATCATCAGTCGAGCGCTATTAATGCCTACATTACCCCGCAGCAACGCTCCTATCGCTACTGAAATTTAGTGGCTGTCATAAATCTAAAAATAGTGGCCAAACCAACGACATTCGTTCGTTCGTTGGTGTTGCTACCCTGTTTGTGCCATTTGAACTAAAGAGCATGTGCTTCTTATATTAAAAAAAGAAAACCCAGTGCTCAGCGACCCGTTCTAAGGTATTAAGGTTTCTAAATGCAGATAGACCTTCTCTGTCTACCCGGTATATCTATTTGGTTCTAAACACGAGCTTTTTTTTTTGTTTTTCCAACTTTGTAGTACGTGGGTAAAAATACTCCTACAGCAAACTTGAGCAACTCGTGCAGCAATCCGAAGTTCTCGTGTTTACAACTCCTTCAGAAATCTAAATGTTCACCACCCACCATCCGGCTACTTCTTAACGGGTCCCGCGAGAGCTCCTTCAGATTTACTCTCGCTGTCGTTTGCAATCCATGGGCGGGCAGGCGTTTGTTTTCAGAGAGTTGTAAAGACGCACGCCGTCTCCGAGTTTTCAGAGCTTTCTTAGGCAGATAGGCGGCCTCAAACTGAAGACATTAGAATGCGTACGCTACGCAACAAAACACTCAGAATTTAAGACGGAGTTTCTGTATTTGCGCTGGTCTCCATTTTTAGACCGCGCATAGCGGTTGCAATCTGAGGCCCGCAGGGTAGAGTGGACTTCAGTTTCATAAAGCGCACTTCGTAATTGGTGCGCAGATAGCGTTAGTAATTCAGTGCCGCACGTCTCCTGTGTACGTTTTCATAAAGTGACCCGAAGGGTCAGCCACGAACGGGGAATGATGCTGTACCGGTGAAACAAAAAAAATTATTCCTAAAACACAGTCCGTGGGAGTGAAGGGCAGTCCGAACCATATGGTGTAATGGCAGGTACAGGAAATTAATTCATAATTAATATAAAAAAGGGGAAGTGCCTGACTTTGGGAAAGAGGAAAGGTAGGAGAGGAATATAAAAATGAAATAACTGTTCGCAGGTGGCTTAGGAGAGAAAAATAAGAAGAGAGGGGAAACCGAACAACGAAGCGTTTGCACCTATTATCCAGGATAGTCATTCTCCTCATCATCATCCTCCTCATCATCATCATCGCCAGCCTATCTACGCCCACTCCAGAGCAAAGGCCTCTCCCATTAATCTCCAATTATGCCGGTCCTGTGCTAACTGCGACCAATTTATCCCCGCAAACTTCTTGATCTCATCTGTCCATCTAACTTTCTACCGCCCCCTGCTACACTTGCCTTCTCTAGGGATCCACTCTGTTACCCTTAATGACCAACGGTTATCTTGCTTTCGCATTACATGCCCTGCCCACGTCCATTTCTTCTTCTTAATTTCTACTAACATGTCCTTAACACGCGTTTGTTCCCTGACCCACTCCGCTCTCTTCTTGTCCCTTAATGTTACACCTATCATCTTCCGTTCCATTGCGCGCTGAGTCGTCCTCAATTTAAGTTGAACCCTCTTAGTGAGCCTCCAGGTTTCTGCCCCGTAAGTGAGTACCGGTAAGATGCAGCTGTCATACACTTTCATCTTCTGGGCCAATGGTAGGCTGCCATTCATTATCTTAGAATGCCTGCCGAATGCCGTCGACCTCATTCTTATCCTTCGAATTTTTTTTGCCTCATCTTTGGGATCCGGGGTCACAACTTGGCCTTAGTAGATATATTCGCTTACCACTTTCACTGCCTAGCCACCTATCTCAAACCGCTGTGCTGTCCCGAGGTTATTTATCATTGCTTTAATTTTCCCCATATTAATTTTCAGGCCCACGGTTCTACTCTGTTTGTCCAGTGCGATAATTATGCTTGCAATTCGTCCCCCGAGTTACTTAACAAGGCAACGTCATCAGCAAATCTGAGGTTACTGAGGTATTCTCCATTAACCCTTACTCCCACCTGTTCGCAATCCAATGTTCTGAATACTTCTTGTAAACATGCTATGAATCACATCGGAGAGATTGTGTCTCTTGTCTCTTTGTCTGACTTCCTTCCTTATAAGTATTTTACTGTCCTCCTTATGGACGATGATGGTAGCTGTGGAGCCACTGCAAATATCATATAGTATTCTTACTTAATGCTCGTCTACACCCTGGTTCCGTAATGCCTGAATGAGTGCTGACGTTTCGACCGAGTCAAATGCTTTCTCATAGTCTAGGAAGGCTATATACAGGGGTTCAGTATACTCCGCGCACTTCTATATCACCTGATTGATCGTGTGAATAAGGACTAATGTTAAATAGCCTTAACAGAATCCTGTTTGTTCTTTATGTTGACTGAAATCTAAGGTGGCAGAAATTCTGTTAGCGATTACCTTGGTAAGTGCCTTGTAGACGACTGACAGTAAGCTGATCGGCCTATAATTTTTCAAGTCCTTTATATCACATTTCTTTTTGATTAGGATGATGTTCACGTTCTTCCAGATTCCGGTACACTTGCGGTCATTAGGCATTGCGTATACAGGTTTGCCAGTTTTTCAACTACAATTTCTCCGCCATCCTTCAAGAGGTCTGCTGTTATCTGATCCTCACCAGGTGCTTTGCCCTCTTTCATTTCCTTCAAAGCCTACCTTACTTCTCCTGTCGTTACTGGTGGCTAAAGTAATCATTAAAGTAAAAACACAATATACCGTAGTTATGGGAGATTTCATTGCTAAAGTAGGCAAGAATCAGGAGTGTGACAAGGCAGTTGGGAAGTATGGGCTGGGCTATAGAAATAGCAGGGGGGACCTTTGTAGTCCAGTTCACAGAACGGAATAACCTACGCATAATGAATACCTTCTTCTGCAAACGGCAGTGCCGGAAGTAGACGTCGAGGAGCCCGATTTCGAAGCATAAAGATGAAATAGACTTCATATTATACGATAACCCTGGCGTCGTACAGGATGTGGAAGTGCTTGAAGGGTAAGGTGTAGTGACCACCGTATGGTAAGATCCAGAATTAGGCTAGATTTGAGGAGGGACCGTAACAAGCTAGTACGAAATAAGCCGATCAATGAGCTAACAGTAAGACGTAAAGTAGGAGAATTCCGGATAGCGTTGCAGAACTGATATGAAGCTCTTACCGAGGAAGCAGAGTTTACGATACAGGAAGCCCGCGACAATCTTATACGCATTATCACGGGGTGTGCAGTAGAAGTCAAGGGCAAGATGGCTAGACAGGATATTGGTAAACGTTCCCAGGAGACGAAAGATCTAATTAGGAAACGGCAAAGCATGACAATCTCCACCCCAGCTGACAGAATAGAACTAGCGGAGCTTTCGAATAAATAAGCGTAAGACAGCTGACATACGGAAGTATAATATGGAAAGGATCGAATAGGCTGTAAGTAACGGAGGCAGCCTGAAAGCAGTAAAGAGGCGTGTAGGCGGGGGGAGAAATCAGATGTATGCAGTTAAAGACAAGCAAGGCAATGTCATAACAAATAGGGATAGTATAGTCATAGTAGCCGAGGAGTTCTATAGAGATGTGTGCAGTAGCCGGGACATCGAGGATAATGCCGAAAGAGAAAGTAGTTCAGAGGAGATAGACAGCCAGGATAGTAATGCTTCCTTAGTATGGTTGACATTTTTGAGCGAAGGACGGATGAGTTAGAGCGAGATTTGTCGGCGTATAAAACTCGTCGATCTTTTCTGTAGCATGTGCACTAGGCTCAATTGGTTCGCACGTGCAATAGCGTCATCGATTACCTGCTCCGAATATTTGAATCACTCGATAGTGCGGTTTTGAGCTCTCGACGGTCGAATCCAAATCTTCTTGATTTGTACGAATTCGCCTAAGACGTCGTGCGTGACTGTAAGGTATTCTGGGCTTACAGTGCATCACCTGTATTCTATACGAAAATACTGTCCCTCACCTGTGTGTTTTGAATAAACTTTAGACCGCAGTTAGTTCTGCGGAACTGTGGCTGTAACGTTAGGAAGCTTGCACGCTACTGGGGTCTGTGTAACCTACTCTGGCTCCACTCCTCTAGTCACAAGAGGCAAGTGCGACGTGTCCTGTGATGAACTCACTCAGTGGAATTTCGCTGGCAATTTCGCTTAGTGTGAATTGACTCCTCGCTCACAGATATAAATCACAAGTCTGGTATTTACATCTATATACCGGCTTCACAACTGTTTTAGGAAAACGATACGCCACCTATTTATGTTAGTTTATGTATAATTAACATTTAGAATGCATAATCCACATTTAATCCGCCTTTTGTGGTTGTTTTCTATTGTCTGCTAGTCAAGCGCTTGAATGAAAGCCGTTGGCCCAGGAGAGTAGATCTTCAATGGAGTTGTTATTTTTAGAATGCAAAAACAAGCCGAACAAAAAGAAAAGCCGAAACATTTTTGAAAACTTGCTTTCCAAGTGAATATGGGCGACAAAACATGTGGCAAGGTAAGCGCGGAAATGCTGGAGTAACGAAATTGAAAACTTAATTTTTCTGAAAAACAATTCCATCAGGCGAAAAAAAAATCTGATTGTGCTAAAAAATTTGAGCAAGAGAGCATAAGCTGTCACGCTGAATTCTTAATGTGCCAACTACACCCCTGATTGCCTAAGCTCTTAAAATACTTTTAATAATTCAGTTCAGTTATTTAAAATCGGCTGCACCACGCTGGAGCAGCAGCCATTCCTTGTTTTTCCACGTAATGCATGTGAATTTAACCCCCAAGAAGCCTGAGCATATCTGCTTTTTCCGCACAGCCGCGGAAAGCAGCTCGTGAACGGCCATTTGCACAAGTAATTACTTTTCCTTGAAATTCTCGACAGAATAACCAAGCAGAATAGGCACCCAGACCAAGGCTTAAAATATATCGCGCGAAATTGGATAGCGCACCGCATCTGTGCACTGTTTAAACCGGGTTCAAGCTGTGTCGCCTTGTACAACCGCATTCTATCTTATTGGTTGTGTGAATTTTTAGAACAGCTTAGTTGAGCAAACAGGATCTAGGGTGCGAGCCATGCAATCCTTGATGTGTGCCTAAGGTCTTACGACAACCGAGCACTATAAAAAGAAATGTTCAAAAATTTGTGTATCCACACTCTCCATCTTGAGCCAACACCTGGTTGTTTTTATAGTGGCCCTGATTATAAGAATTACAACGTCTTTTTCCTACCAGTTTAGAACCCCCGCTGCGATGAAAAGCGGTTCTAACAGCAGCAATTAGATCAATTTGGTGAAATCTAGCGGCGTGCAGGGAGGGGAGGTGACCAGAAATTCGGGATTAAAAAAAAGAACAAAGACTATTTTTAAAGATATTTTCAGCGCTCCCCCTAGCACCCTACCGCTACAGACAAATAGGATAGCAAAACTTGATATTACGCACTCTCACACGGTACTGGTACCGCATATGCTCACTGCACCAACCACAAACTCCCCACGAGGACGCCACCAGTTATTCGGTGTAATTACTGGGCCCCTCCCACCCCCTGTAAGTCACTATTACGAAGATCCTCGATTGATTCTGCAGCGTTTTCCAAACGACAAAGCGTCCTTGCAGTAACATATTCCAGGCGAGCGCTCGGCTGAGCAGGTTTTTCCCACACTATCGGCGCTGCTGCCTCGTGTACCCGTGATCGAGTGACACGACTTCGGCACAATGCGCCAAGCACGGCGCCACTTGATAAGAGTTCCCCCCTCCTCTCATCCTCGTCGTGACGCAGGAACGCTGATAACAGCGAGCCTGTTGACTGCGAAAGAAACGACTAAAGGAGGCACAAAGTATCGCCGCTTCTACAGACAATGACGAGGCAAGAAACGAGAAGATGTGGCGGTGTAATGCCTCTAGTACGGACAGCGATGCCACAGGGAAAGCCACAATGCAGAACAAGCACGGGAAATACAAGCGGCTGACACCGAGCTCGCTCAGACGATGACCAAGCGGGGGAGATACAAGCGCGGAACACCGCTCTCCACCGCCGACAAAGAGCTCCGTTGGACGAGGAAGAAGTCCAAGTCAAACACTACAAGGTGGCAGAATAGCACCGGCAGCCACGCGCCGACGCGTGGCATAAAAAACAACAGCGAGAGCACCCTTGCGATAAGTACTTTAGAGAAAAGTTCTCGTAGACTAATTCGAAACTTCGTGTAGCGTCGGGGACAGATTGCGGTTTGGTTCGACGTCAAACGAGCGCAGTCAAACCGCTTTGACAGGCTGCGTCAAACGATTTCCGAAAAAAAGACGTCACAAAGTTTCTGTTCAACTCCACGTGCAACCGCTTTCTGCGCGACAGCAAATTCTTCGTCTGATTTGCTCAAACTTGTTCCGCACACCACCACGGCCCGCGCATTTTCCGCCGTTGGAAGATATCGGCGAGCGCCTCGTTTCTTCCCGAAACCCCTTGACGTCTACAAAGCGGCCAACGCACGGCGCACAATTTGGGGCCGTGGGCCAAATACTTAACGTTCCAGTCAACGCAAAACATATGGCCACGTCGCTTCCGTGAAACATGTCGAGCAACGCGATACAATTCTTAAGCATTCTTTATATAACTCCCAGAGAAGTTTCTGTGGAAAAAAACAAACAAACACATTTCTATGCGCACCGAAACGCGATAATTTTTTGTGTGCTTTTGTCACTCGATTCAACCGCTTGGCTGCGTGGCCAAAGACAGTTTAAGATTGCCTGCACGCAAAATATATATCTTGATTGATTGTGGGGTATAACGCGCCGACGCAACGCAGGCGATGAGGCGCGCCGTAGTGGAGGACTCCGGATTTATTTTGACCACTTGGGGATCTTTAACGTGCGCCGAAATCACAAAGTGTATATCCAGGCAAAATCGTTCTAAACTACGAAAACTGCTGGCGTGCGTCATACCTGGAACCTTTATTCTGCGCAAAAAAAAAAAAAAAAGAAAAGCCTCGGGCATGTTTGAGGCAGAAATAGGTAAATAACCAAGTCTGAAAACACCAGCTTTCGTGAAATTTAGAATACACGTTGGATTAGTTTTTACGGTAACAAATTAATAAAAAAACTTTTAACACTGTCAAGGAAGGATGAGAGAAAAGAGAACATGAAAGCAAAAGATGTTTGGAGCTGCTATAAGCGCAGCAAAAACAAAAGATAACAAAAGATGCGCCCTACCCAACAGATGGCGCGAGCAGTGCACTGAAAAATGTGAATTGAATTAAAAAAAAAAAAACACTTCAATATATTTATGAAGGAAGGGACAGCGTGACAAGTAGGAGGATGACAGAGGAGAATGACTGACGTGGTAGTCCCGGGAGTAGGATATCCTCTTTCGAAGACGCTTGCAGGGACGGAGGTAGATACGCGACCTATTTCCCCCCCTCATAAACATCGCAACAGCACCCAGCCCTGATTCTCCGTTGGCACGTTTCCATTCTCGAGTTTCTGACAGAGCGCATGTGGAAGTAAAATAGGATACAAAATCATCTTGTAATTCCCGCGATGTGGCGCTGTCTCAAGTCCCGGGGAAGAGAAGGCACACGCTTCGATGCGCTGTTCCGTCTCGATGGTTGTATTTTGATCGTACCTTACCGGCTGCGAGGCAGCGGGTGGCCTGTCTTCCGAGTCTCCGGGAATCGATGTAAGGACGCAGCAGCTTGTTACGGGATATCGTTCGGGCTCTTGGCGCATCGGAGACGAACCCTGGCGTGGCCTGAGGTGACTTCGCTGGGTTGCTTAGTTGTGCAAGCGCAAGCGGAACAAGTAAGGTGATTATCACGGACAGGCGGGTGGGATACAACAGCTGTTCACCAGATTATTCAGCGTATTTCCTCCCGCGAGAGAGCGACAGAGAAGGATCTTTATTAGGGGAAAGCGGAGAGGCCTGCAGACATGCTGCTCTGCAGAGATCGGGAGGAAGGAATAGAGGCCCTAAATAAGCAGGCCAGGAGAGAGAAGGGGAAACAAAAGAACAGGTAAACAAGGAGGTAGCGTGGCGTGATTTAGCCTTAATATCATTGTCTGCGTAAAATAAGAGCGCGGACGTAATATATAACATGGTTTTGATGTAAGCGTACAGGATTTAGTGTATAGGTATTGTGCCAAATCACGGTAAAACTGCGGATACGGTTGTTTGAAGTGATTTAATAAACACACACCGCTTTCATAACATTATGTTATTGTTTCTGTAGAAAGAGAAAGCAAGAGCTGCTCTTTAGCTTTCCCAACAACGATGACCGCTCTTGTGCAGCAATGAAAAGAAATTGTGAAGTTGGTGCTAACAGAAAAAAAAATGGTTTCGGCTCTGCACAACTAACCCGGAATATGAAAAGCGAAAGCTTGGTTGAGGCTTGTTAAGCATTGATTTCACTTGGTAAACCTTTGATTTAGCTGTAATTATTATAATGAGGTATTATAGCAATTATAATTAGGTATAATTTGGTATTATACACTCATTGTTAAGTCAGGTATGACGGCTCTGGTTTACGTTGTGGTCTCGCTTCCGCGTTTTGCGAACCGAACTGCTCCTCTTCCTCATGGTTCACTTGCTTGGAATTCCGGACCCTCTTCAGTGAAGCAGCTCGCCGGGCGATATTCGCGGGGTGGTCAGACGCCGCTTGCCGACGACGGCTCAATGCCTCCCGCTCCCGCGCAACGCTCAGAGAAGATGGCTCGGCCTCGCTCTCATCCATGGCCAACTCGCACTGACTATGCGAGCGCGGCGCTCCTCTTAGACAGGCGCGCGATGAGTCACGTGGTCAAGCAGCAACCAAGCTGCGGAAAGCGCATGCGCCAAGCCGGCGGCGGCGGCGGCTGCTAGCGCACGCTTTCGCCTTATCCTTCCTCCTGCTGCCTCGCACTGCCCGCAAGTTCGGCGCAGGGGCGAACGTTTAAGTCTTGTGATGCGACCTGCCGAATTTCTTGTTTAGAAACTGAATACGCAAAAAAATATACAGAAAAGAACCAGTCACCACTTGAGTGCCACCACTTGAGGTGGCGCTATGTATCTTGTCGATATTTCGGCGAAGAAACCAAAATAAGTGGGACAAAAAGCAGAAAGACAGAATCATGCACCCCTTCGTCTAACGACGACGACGGTTGAACGCGAGGCTTTCTCATAATGGATTCCTTGGTTGCCCAATCCCACACTGCGAGTATACGGTACTCGGAAGGTATGCATCACTTTCCTAGAATAATCGCAACATCTCTCGGGTATGCACTCCGTAGGCCTAACGTTTGGGTTCGGGTTCTACGGCGTGAATCGGTACCTGCTGCTTGGCGTACAGCGAGTACTGCTTCGAGGGGGTGCGTCCTAAACCTCCAAATGAGACGTTAGCCCTCACGTCCTGAACCTCCAAATGAGGCGTTAGGCTTAACGTTTTGTGGCTAAGAGCCTTACGGCATGCAAAGCATCGTCATTCTCTCCGCACGTCGATCTGTGGATGACGGTTTTGTCGACGTTCACCTCAAAACATGACGTTAGGCCTATTTACGTAGCGCTGTCACCAACCTGCGTCCCCACCTCCCCCTGCTGCCCATCAACCTTTAGCAGAGGGGGCCTAAGGAAACCGTCGCCAAGCTTCGCAGGGAAGCATTTTGATTTTTTGTACTTCACCCTCGATCATCATCACCGTCAGGAAAAGTTGGCTTTTCCCGCGGTGCGTTTTCGCGTACGGACATCAGTGAGAGGCTGAAAGCTTCGCTTTAAAAGACAAGAAGTTTTGTCAATATATTTTACCGCTGTTTTTGTGTCTCTGAGTTAACGTCATACTGAGCAGTTGAAATAAGTTGTACTCCTCTTGTGCGGGTATTTTGAGAAAGGACGATGTTCAACGTAAAGACATACCCATGGTCCCTCTTCATAATCTGCCGGTCTCCTCGATGATCCAAAGCATTCGCTCTGCCCTTACCCTAGCAGCAGTTTCTGAGGAACGCAATATTTCTTTGGAAGCTCGATGAAAGAGCAAAGGTTAAAATAAAATGAACGTTGGCCCGCATGTCGGTTTACTGGAATCTTGAGTGTTTGTTTAAAATTAAACATAAAATCTTACTTTAAAGAAATGTTGGAATTTTGTGAGAGTATTTGACAATCTGCATTTCATTTAGCTCCACGTGAAGCAAACTCTTGCTCGCCTTATGCACTTATCGCTAAAAATAGGTACACAGTTTGTTATGTTTTTGCACCAAAATCAATTTTGTTTGCAAATATTTTTGCTCGCACACAATCTGATCTAGGCGGCAATATGTCAAAATTGGATTATAATAAAGAGCAAGGCGCGTAAGTGCAGTGCAGACAAACCAGAGACAAAAGTTTAATCCGCTGGCTGGTTCCATTGTTTAAATAACGCAATATTTTTCTTCTACGCATTTCGCCTCGTGAATTGGGTGGACTTGGTACGTCGAAGAACAGAAGCCCGTTATGTCCGTTTTTCAGGCCAAAGGGACGATATTTCTTCCAAAAACATGTTTGGCCATTCAAAATCTCAAGTTATAAATTATCCGATAAGTTGCAATGACCAGCCAGCGCGCCGATTCAGTCGTGGAATTCGGCGCATCTGTTCGTGTCACCACTGTGTGTTCTGCGTCTGAAGATTCCATATTTCTACCATGCTATCCATTATTCTGCCCAAAATTAATTTATTAAGCACCATTTACTACGTATAAAACCTACACGCTGTTTTTTTCAGTCGCACAGATTCCTAAATGGCACGCAATTTTTCCTTGCATGGCCGATACTTCGCGCCAAAGAGAAAAACGAGCAATGATCCCTTATGACCATAAGAAAATGCCCTGGTCATTATAATTCTATTGTTAGAGGAATCAATATAAGCGAAGGCAATCTCTGGAGATGACAGCGACGAAAAATGTCTTTATAAAAACGAAAGCAATTCACACGGCGTGTTCTAAATGAGGATTACGAATAGCCGTTTATTGCCCGCACACCAACTCAAGGTTGCGCGCTTGCCTTGGAAATTGAATAAAGAAACCGCAAGCAGCCTTTGCTGTTGTTGTTGCCGTTGTTGATGCGTGCGAAAAAGTAACACAATTCACAGTAACTGCATGGGAGATGGTGGGATTAAAAGACGTATGTCCGCAGTTTTTCGGGCCAGTTGTTGTCCACAGACTACTCAACACGCGAGTAGTGATAGAGGACAGTCGGTGTGACCTTGAAGGATATTTTATACGTACGTTTAAGTTCCGTTCAATGAAATTAAGCCAATTGAGAGCCCCGGTATTTTGTGACGGTAACAGCAAGAAGGGTTTCCTTAGGTCGCACCACCTTGATATACCGTCTTCCCCTAGCGAAGAAATACAATGAAAGCTCGTTAATTCGTACTTCAGTAGTACTAGTATATAGAGCACTCGAACTGTACGACTTGGTCCGGCGAAGTTCCGTAGAAATATGTGTATACAAAATACCGTTAATTCTAGCGCGAGTAGATTTCGCCATGGATAATTCGAACGACGCGCCAGCGCACCAACATCTTCGCACAATCACAAGGTCACTAGAATGCTCCGCTGCCTAAAGACGATGCTGCGACTTTCTGAAAAAGTCATGGCTGGGTTGAATGCAGCGAGTCTTTTCATTTTTGATGAAGTTTTCAATGTCCTCCACCCCTTTCTCTTCTTAAAAAGCATATAATTATTCAATTCCGTAACGCCTCCGCATTTCACGAAAGGTTCACCAGCCTTCGGCGCTACACATCGTGCAGACCTAGACCACAAGTCTTTTAAGGGAGACTACGCGGCACACACCGTAGCCTCAACCGGGCACACCGGGCCGTTTCTCAGGACGGCCAAGGCACGCAGACCCCGAAGCACCCTCAATCATGCTTCTGTTGAAAGATTCCCAGACATGCTCGTCTCATAACGCCACGAAGAACAAAAGCTCCCCTTACAGCGAACCGACCCATTCAGATCCGAGGTGACCTCCTTTCACCGGCTAAAAACCAACTCACCCCTTCCCCCACTTAAGTACCCTAATTTCTGCTCCCAACCTAGCCCCTTGCACCACACGCTATGGAAGTTTCAGCAAACTCCACCTTAAACCCGATTCCAACTCAACCTTCAAGCGATGCTGGCGTAAGGGGCATAGCTCCGACCTTCCAGCCCAGATTGTCTGGTGGAGAGGGCCATGGGAGCGAGAGTGGACCGAAGCTTCCTGGACTAGATTAGGCCCCTCCCCCGGCGGGAGCATCCGCAACTGAAACCCGTTTTAATAAGGTTTGTTCTCAAACTCACACCGCCATCGTCATGCTGGCGTCACGAAAGCGTGGTGGAATTCACTGGATCAAATTTTCTAACCCGGGTGAAGAAAGGCTTTCTAGCTACCCACATCGTCGCATGAACCATGCTTCCTTGACGGCATCGCAAAAGCAGCTGCATATGCGGCTCGCCTCGCAAGTGTGCTAAAGCTTAGATTAATATACTGCCAGGGTATTATAGCTATTTTTAGCAAGCATGAAAACTCAGTTGCACTGTAATGTCAAGCCCCCTTTGCCGACTAATCCCTACTTCACTGGCCAGGCAGGCTGGGTGCTATACTCCCATGCCCACCTTGCCTGTAAAGCGTGCACCACAACACGAAGAGTGTTGTTGCACGAAAGCAAACACTGCTACCCATGATAAGCGTACTTTTCTTGTCCCACCACTCGCACCATTACCGCTCGCACTGCTCTTACTCAGGGATTATACAGACGATAGTCTTTCTTGGGCTACTTAAACGTAAAAAATTTGGTCTGCTTGTATATCTGTCTGTCTGTCTAAAACAGAGTTTATTATATTTAGTAACAGCCTGGACCCGCTGTAGTTAGCTACTACACGGGTCGGCAGGATACTGCATATAGGCAATGTGCTCTTGAAGAAGGAAAATGAACCGCACACAAGTTCAAGAAAAAACAAGGTCCACCGCACCAAAGGCTCTTCTGTCCATGACTCGATTCTGCCACCCGGCCAAAGTGTAACTAAATCTGCACAATGGGTTTATATACCCACAGCCAAATCTAAACGTATAAGTCCGGTGACAATGTTCGTACTTGTCAAATTGTTGAACAAGGACAAGAAATTATGCAAATCTAAGGTAGAAAATCAATACATAAGCAATAATTGCACGGTTCCTTTATTAAAAATTTTTTATTTGCTTGATTTTTGCGATAGCAAATGAGATACACTACTGCTGAAAATAAATTCCTCTATCGACTGCTGTCATACGCGCCACTGTAGCTTCTGGCGGGATTTTAAGAAATCAAGCGGCAACAGTAACAAAAGGTTCTAGTTGATTGGTTTCACGTTCTACTTGGAACGCGCGTGAAGTAGCAAAACGTGGTTCTATAAACGTTGTAGTAGGGTGCCTCGACTCACGCGCGTGTCCGCCGTACGGCAGCGCTGGCGTCGAGGCGCTTGGCCTGAAGCAGTGAAACGCGGTAAATTTAAACTTACTTGAGCAAACACCTGGCGTACTTATCTTGGGAGGAGCGAGAAGGGAGATGAATAGCATGAGAGGTGAGCGGGAAAAAGAAGGGAGGCATTTACTTGGCATGGGCGCCAGCCGACTATGGTCTTTCTTCGACATTTGCAACGAAAGGAGCAGATAGGCGGCCAATTTTCTTCCATGTAGGTATGTAGCGATACATAATCTATGGATCCCCGTGGTGACAGTAATTTTCCTGAGCTGAATAATGATCGAATAAAAATGCAATCGCCAGAGACAAATTCTGCCTGAATGTTTTTATGTGACCTTTTTTTCTACGTAGATTCACGAGAAGTTTTTTATTTTCAGCTGTAACTTCGCTGATTCGGGGGATCTGTGACGCCATCTGTGCTCCAGTGCAAGAACTTGCAGGTTAAGTGGCGCAAAAGCGAATGAAATAAACTGCCAGGAAAGAACATGCACTGATGTAGCATTACATGGGGGGAGGGGGAAGGCATAAAATGCATAAAATGATCTGGGCATGCAAGACGGAAGCGCGAACTTTTCTGTCACTGCTGGTAGGTTATCTCTAACGTGCTGGGGCCAATAGAGGATTATCTGCCCGAAGCTGAGCGTTGACAGTGAAAGGAAGCCGCTTGACGAGCGAGTCTGGGAATCACACACAAGAAAAGGTTTGGCGTTTGTTAAAGGATGACATTCATAGTTAGAGCAAGTACAGAAAAGAAACAGAGCAAGCGGAGGGGGGATGAAGTAGGCGAGCGATGCATAGTAATACGGGTACGACTCATCCCTTGTTGTCTGCAGTGAAGCGGAAGGCGCCAGGCCTAATTAGCAGTACGAGACCACTCCTTCAAGCGCGATTTTACTATTACAAGACACAGGAGGAAAAAGAACAGCAGAATGGATCCAGTCGCAAGCACAGACTTGGGCATCCACAGACTACCTGCAGCTTCCCCACCTCTGAACATATTTAATGCTACGTGTTTTGGGGGTTTATCCTGTCTTTTGGTGGGAAGAAATGGCAGGTAGGATTCCTCGTTCCTGTGTCTCGACTTACCTTCTCCAACCTTGTAATATAATTAGTCTGAAGCGATCTTGTTACTCTTGCGAGCACAGGATTTCGCCTACATCAAGATGTCAATCGATTCCGAGATCTGGGAGCCTACACGTTTTCCTAGACCATTTGGGGTGTGGTTATTTGTTCGCCGGCGGAGCAATCCAATTCCGTTTCTTTCGCGGCGCGTTTGGCACGAACCTCTCGACGTTAAGTATCATATTTGCGGCGTGCACTCTTTGCCGATGAATTATGGCGAATAAAAGAGAATTAGTTGATTTAATGTTGTAACTGCTAAAAGTGAAACACAATGCTTACAAAAACAAACAGAATTTGAAACGGCCCTCATCCTGTGTAGGCACCGCTTCTGTCTTCATTTCTTTATCTTTCCTTTGCTTTCTTTCCTTGTTTTGCTCTTTCGTAAAATTAATTTCGTACCCTGCATCCGCTCTCAAAAAATTATTTATAGAATTTTTGTCTTGTATTACATCTTGCGCTGATCTATTTTTACTTTTATGCAGCCATGTATTTCGGAGCACCATTCGCTCTTGTTAACGTACAGCGGTTTGTTATAAATGTATGCGAAATGTTGGCTCTCGATTCTTGTAACATATCCGGGTTGGTTCATTCAACAAAAACGGGCCTGCAAGATTGAAGCGCATGCCGTTCTGCGTAGGTATGTGCTGTAAATGTGCGACTAAAGCCAACAACACATAAAAGGTGGGCACAATAACGTAAAATCGAACTCACATGTGAGTTCTCCTTTCGCAAACGTCTAGTGGAGGCATGATTAATTAAAGAAGAGCAGTGGGTAGTGGTTCCACTCAAATTCATTTCCGTATGAATATTTCTTTCATTTAATAAACTTGTTTTTAAGTGTTCCTCAATTTCTTTCTTCTTTTGTATTTCCCTTTAATTCGTAGCAAACTTCGCCAGTGTCATGCCTTAATTAGGAATACCTGATATCTTAAAGCACTATTTTGTTATTCCGAGCGGCGCCCTAGAATGTACTAGGACTTTACAAAATAGAGTTTGTTCATTTCAATTCAATTCGGTTTTTAACATTAACAGCCTCGTGGAAAACTCCACGAGCAATCTGAAATGAAATAAAGTGGTTTTCCCGCGCTTTCATTTCTCCTTTTTTCCAATCAGCAACTTCCACGTGGCGCTGTGAGTAAAAAACAATTCCAGACTTTTTGTTACCAGCGAGCATACAGCTTGCAGTTCGCGAAGCAGTCACCCAAACCGGTTGGTTGTGGAGAACAACGTGGCGTAGGGTCCCTTTTCGCGTCGTTAATTCCAGATTGAGGGCGCACCGCAGTGTGCGCCGTGCTTCGCCTAGTGTGAAGAAGTTGTGTCGGCAGAGAAGGCCGGCCATCTAAACGTGGAAACTTCCGCGCAGCCACCGACTTCTGCTGGCCCGCTCCTTCTGCCGTCATGGTTGATTGCGCTCTCGTTATGGTGAACTAATGAGGTTAGCCACCTCCCATCTATAAGCGTAAATACCAAACACCTAGTGGGGCATGCTGAGCGCGATAATTCGGCCCAACTTCCACACCCGCCTCCTCTCTGCAGCATCCTCGCCTTTCTCTCTCTCCCTCTCTGCCTCTGACCCCGCGTATTTGTATGCGTGCCTGCGTTTGTCTGTATGCGTGTGTATGATGGCGCTCGCTTGTTAAACAATTGCTCTCAGCTAGAGTGAGAGGGCCAGAGCAGCCTTACGAATTAATTGGGGTCACTTGGGGTCTTTCTGTGGATGGAAAACTTTCTATAAGTTTACTCTGTTTCCTTAATAGATTGTAGGACAGGATTCTCGTGAATATCATCATTTTAACAGCCATGCTCTGTTATGTAGGATGACGATCAGGACAGCACTTCTTTTCCCGGTGAGGAGATGGCGGATAAGGCTAGAAAAAAGAAGAACAGTCAGAGGTGTCACTTTTGTATTAAGATGTCGTAAGCCCAAACGCACAAACAGCTGTGTTGTGCGTCTAATACCTGTGCTACACGAGCGTTTGAAAGGACAGTTCAGTCGAATGACCTTCGAAATTTCAAATGCCATTCGAACTGGGAGGAGTTCCGCTGTTCTACATTACAATTCTCCAAGGCATTTGAAAGATTCCGCGTTCACCCGCCATTTTTTAGTGTCGCCACTGCTGCCCTGTTTCGTTACTGACAAAAGTTTAAATTTACAGTTAAAATGAGCAAGGAACAGTTTTTAGCGATCAATTTCATAACAATCTACAGGCACGCATAAAAAATGCGCACAAAGATCCACATGTGGTGGCAATTATTCTGGAGCCCTCCACTACGGCGGAAATAATAACCCGCGCGTAGCTTCGGTGCATTGAACTCTCCCCCCTTCCTCCCAAACGCATCGCATCTTTTTTTTGTTTTGTTTTCGGTCGGGGCGCCCGGCAAAGAATGCTCAAACATTAATTCTGTATCTGTTGGGACTAGAAACCACTGTGAATATAGTCAATCTGATCTGCCAGTGAGAGCTAATACAGTATTGTGGTCCTGTGAACACAATAAAGGCCCACAAACAGAGACAGGTGTACATGTTCTTGCTGAACGGGTCCGGATAAGCCCTTGAAAGAATGTTACGGAGTTACAAAGGTCAGTCGGCGTTAACAACAGATAGAAAGAATTCGGTAGTTCTTCCAGCTGAGGGTATGAAGTAATGAAATAGGGGGCGAATGTAACTACCGTGGACATTCTCACAGTGCTGACTTGAACACCCATGTCAAAACCCGGGGTAGAATTGGTATGGGCTTGTCTGCATTCGGCATGCACTCTCAAATGACTACCTCTGTAACCAAAAAAATGCGGTACACCCAATGCTTGCTTCCAGTGATGATTTATAGGGATGAAACTGGACAACTTACTGGACACCTTTAGAGCAAACTCAGATCAATCCTCTAGGCCATGGGATTATATGTTGCCGCAGTTATGCTTAGGGGTAAGAAACAAGCCCCGTGGATTAGAAAATGAACTCGAGTGGAGGACCTCACAGCTCAAATTATGTGAAAGATGTAAAGTTTGGCAGGGCATGCATTGAAGAGGATAGCCGATTGCCACCCGAGTAAAAAAGTGGCCGCGTATCTACTCCTTTCGTTGCAAATGTCGTCAAAAGACGATAGTCTTTGTAGACGTTTGCCAAGGAAATGCCGCTCTTTGCTTTCCTGCTCACCTCTCATGCTGTTCCTGTACCGTCGCGCTCATCCCAAGGTAAACTGCACTTAAACAACAGCGCAAATGACAAGGACTAGGAAAGAAGCACAGACAAGCGCTTCAGCGCTTGTCTATGCTTTTTTTTTTTAGTCTTTGGCATTTGCGCTGTTGTTTAAGTTCAGAATGAACCAACTGGCCCCAGTCGAGACGCTAATTCAGTCCAAGGTAAACACACGAAGGTTTGCTCAAGGCGATTTGGATTTACCGCGTTCCACTGCTACAGGCCGGGTTCCTCGATGCCAGCGCTGCAGTACGGTGGAGACGCGCGTGAATCGAGGCGGCCGACTTCAAGTTTTATAAAACCGCGTGGCCGTGCTCCACGTGCGTTCCAAGCAGAACGTGCAACCTAGCTAGTGGAACCTTTCATTGCTGTTGCCGCGTGATTTTTCATATGCCGCCAAGAGGTGGCGCGGGCAACAGCAGGCGGCGGTTTTCTGCAGTAGATGTAGAATATCATTTGCTATCGAAAAACCAAGCATCCATGATTTTTTTTAATAAAGGAACACTAAATATCCCTTGTGTACTAATTTCCTGTCTTATATTTGCGTAATGTCTTGTTCTTGTTCAACAAAGTTGACAAGTATGAACATATAAACCGGGATTAGACGTTCACATTTGGCTGTTAGTATATAAGACTATTGCGCAATATCAATTTTACTTTGGCCGGGTGGCTGAATCGAGTCACAGACAGACAGACAGACATACAGACAGACCAAAATTTCGGGGTTTAAGTAGTCCAGACTATCGCCTTTACACGATGGCTACGGAGGCACGGGAAGGAAGTAGAATAAAGCGGAAAGTGGGGCTCAGTTTATGGAATGACGAAATTCAGCCACAAAGAACCGATTCGATAAGGGCAGGATAAGAGCAGTTGGAACTTAACGGTAGTGACTTACGGTGGACATACGTTGCACTCGTGTCCTGCCTAATTTCCCTGCCAGAGGCACGATGCACGTACTTAAGCGACAAGGCAAGTGAGAGGCGCTAACAAATACAATCACGCATGCACTTAGCTTTCGTACAGCGGCGGAATGCCATGACATAGTGGACAGCTATTATTATGAACTCACGGGCCGTTATGGCACATGAAAATTGTAAATGAACATTTTTTTTTTGTACAAAATTGTTTTGCAGTGTGTAGTGTACACATCACTTGCGTATTTTATTCTGTAACATTGTTGGCCTCCTGCTTAAAGAATGACGGAAATTTTCCCTACCTCCGCGTTTTGCCGAAAAATTGACAGAGTATTGCCCTTAACATTTGTACCACCAACCTCGATTTTGTGCAATCCTTAAACGCCATGCCAAAGGAACCCTTACAGCATGATGAAAGTTGCGACAAGCCACACTCATCACCGCGCACACCCTGCAGACGGTATTCAGGACCACTGAACACGCGTCCCGTCATCCTTTGATGCCGTGAGAGGTCGCGGCAAACGGTGCTGTCATGCGAGTTCCACCGTTGCTCCATACGCAAGTGTATGTACCTAGCTAACGACGCCGTCTAAATTACTCAGTCGGCTTTCGCCCCCTTTATCTCTCGACAAAGCGAGAATGTCCTCGCATTATGGGTGTTGCGCAAAGTACGTGTACGAACATATCTCATTTGCCCGCTGGGCCCATCACCCGCTGCTGAGAACAAACTGCATTAATTATTTTACCGGACTGTCCGTCAAGAAACGGCGGCCACCATTAGCCAAATTTCGCCGGGGGGGATTCTTGGCAGCTTAATTGCTGTCCATTTGAGATGCAGTGCGTTGAAAAGTCGTATTCAAACTGATCCTGGGGGCCGCCTAAACTAAAATGTCCGGCTCATTTTCCACGGAGGTTGCGCTCGCGTCGACTGCGCGAGTTCTACCGAATGCGTGCAACCCCGCGTGACTCTGTGCATTTAAAACGAGCGGTGCAAGGCAATACCGTGCGTGTTATTAGCTTTCCGGACGGCAAATTCAGGCGCACTAATGGTGACTGTGAACAGCTTGCTATAGGATGACGCTGCCCTCCCTAAATAAGCACCCGCGAGTTTAGGGGCAGAGCTTGTTGCTTCGGTTATTCACTTTGGAAAATAAAAGGCACCTGAACTGCACGAAATCTTGAGAGACCGCCTAAAGCTGCGCAATATTCAATTCGGCAAGTGTCTTAGGTAGCATCAAAGTAAAAATAAAAATACCAGCTCAATTTAAGGTATCCGGTCTACGACGTAATGCAAAGTGATGCAGGGAGGAGCAGGGGGGAAAATAACGCTTATTGCTCCCATTGAATGGGAAGAAAGGAGCGCGGGATGGTTTTCGGTCATCCATGGTGGGTGGCGTCCCTAGTCTGGGATGCCATCGTCAGCTAGCTGCAGCTCGAATGGCCCTGGTCACCAGGCCATGCTGGCTCAGCAGGACATTGTCAGCAGGACATCACTTGGTAGCAGGACCTCCCACTGTTCCGGTGTCGGTGCGATGACTTCATAGTTTCGTGACGCCTTTACACTCCCACACTATGACTTACAGGCTGTTGGGCGTCCCAGAGCATAAGTTGCAGCCGTAGCTGAAGAGCGGGGGTGTGTATTAGACAGCTGTACGGCGTGCGGAAATGAGTTTGTCTGCAGTCTCCGGAATTGTGTGGCTTCTTCTTTGGTTATCTTAGGCTGGGGTGGCGGGTATAATCTTCTTGATAGTCTGTAGTGCTCTAATATGTCTCTGCTGCGCTTGGGGAAGGACGGGTGGTTGTCGGCAGAGTGGTGAGTGTCTGTGAGGGTTGAAGCCCGGTGTGAGTGGCCTCGGGCTGCGGTATCTGCCGCTTCATTACCCTCTAAGGACTCGTGAACTGGTGTCCAAATGATATATATCTTTAATGGAGTTTTCCGTACTTTTGAAGCCTTCTATACTAGAGAAAGTGCCATGGCTGAAATACGGCCCTTTTCAAAATTAAGGCAGGCGGCTGGCAGGGGGTGATGACAGTCAGCTGGCCTAGGGTACCTGGTACTGTGATGGTAGCAAGCACGAATGCTGTCTCCTCCGCAGAGTCGGCGTCATCTGTATTGACCGCTGTCACCGCCTTTAGTGTTTCTCACACTGAGCACGTGCGCCCACTTGGTCCTTGCCGGGTACCTCGCAGCGTCGACGTACCTTGTTGAGCGGTCCTTGCTGTAGGCTTTCCGCAAGGCCTTGACCCTGGCTTCCCTTCGCCATGCGTGTTGCGTGGAAGGTTTTGAACCATGATATATTCCCTCAAGGCATGAGGGATGCGTCGTTTTTGGCTTTGTGGTCCCAGGCTTGGCTCGTAACCGAGGCGGTACAACGTAGCTCGGCCGGTAGGGGTAAGCTTGTCACTCATTTGGCTGGCTTTATGCGCATCGGTGAGGTCCTGCCACGTGTTGTGGATTCCTAACAAAAAGCAGGTTCTCTTGCGAGGTTTTGGCTGGTAGTCCCAGTGCTAATTTGTAGATTTAACAAATTAAAATATCGAGTTTCTTTATTTCGGCAATTTTTAGCCCTAAGTAAGGGGTGCCATACGTGATTCTGCTAATTACCAGTATCTTTAGCATTCTTCTTGTATATTCTTCTCTCAACCCATGTTTTTTTGCTTCTTACTCTCCTGATTAGGTGGGCTAACTGGGTGACAGTACTGTGTAGTTTCTTGCAGGTTGTAGCGTCTGTCTCGTCTTTTTGAAAAGTCAGACCCAATACTCGGAGTGTATCGACCTTTCGGATGGTAGCGCCATGAGGCGTCAGCTCTGGTTCGGAGGTCTCGGGGGGGGGGGGGGGGGGGAAGGGGGGGCGAGGCTCTACCTCTTGCTCGCTTCTTGAGTATGATAATTTCAGACTTGTCAGGTGAAATAGACAGCCCACATTTTTCAGATAAGTTTCCGCACAGTTAACGGCTTCCGGCCGGAAGTCCTGTTGTATGCCTGCTGGGTCTTTGGTAATCCAAAAGGTCACGTAGTCGGCGTATATGGCATGCCTGAGAATGGCGCTTGTTTGTGAGGTTCTTAGGTTGTCGATGACCTCTTCTTTTAATTGTAAGAACATGTCCTGAGTGGACAAGCTGGGGCGGAACCCATACATGGTGTCCGGGAATCCTTTTCGTCCCTCTGTTGTTTCCTCCATGTGAGATGTCAGCCTGTCTAGCACCATGTGTTCTATTAGTTTGCCCCCGCACGAAGTCACAAGTATAGGCCCGAGGTTGGATATCCCCAAGGGTTTGTTGGGTTATGGAAGCATGGGGACATCTGCGTATTTCCAGATGGCCGGCAGTCTGCCGCTGTCCCAAATCATGTTTATTTTCCCCAAGAGATCAACCTTCGTCCTTTCACTGGTGTTCCGTAACATCTTGTTTGCTACTCTGTCTTTTCCCGGGTTGGTGTTCCTCGTGAGCTTGGCCAGTGCAGTATCAAGTTCTGCCCTCAGGAATGGCGGATCAAGTTTTGGGGCGGATCAAGATTTGGGTTGGGGTTTCCGCCGTATTCCGGGTGAGTGACGGAAAAATTCAAATCATTACTCGTTCAAAGCATTGATAGGAACGTGGGATATCGTGACGGTCGATGCTGTGATAGTGTCCCTCTCAGGAGAGGCGTCATGGACTTAGAGAGCCATAGCCAGAAAGAGGTACAGTAGAATCTCGATAAACGGAAATCGCTTAAACGGAATTGCCGCTTAAACGGAACAGTTGCCTGGAATTTGGTTGGTTTTGTATTCAGATAACGTAAAAAACTCGGTAATCGGAGCTAAAATTTCCGCATCACCGTGTAAACGGAACCAGAAATGGAACTTCTTGTGAAATCCACTGGCATGAGAATTAGCTTTTTACGGTTCGGGCTGTTTCGTTCTTGTTTTTTTTTTCTTCCTTCATGCTTTTTTAGCCTTGTTGGCCTCGTAAGCCTCGTCTCGTAAGTGGTTAGCCGTGTTAGCGCAACGAATGCAACATCGCACTTCTTGTTCCAGTTGTTCGGTCTCGATTCTAGACGCCTATAGGCTACAGGGCTCACCTCCTGTCGCCTCGTTCGTGCCATCGTTGTGCTATTCGTCATTCATTACCACGTTGCCGTCTTCTGAATTCGGTGGCTCGTAAGCACTGGCGAAGTTGAGGCCTCTAGCCTCCGTGAAGATGCAGTTGCAAGGACTCAAACAAAAATAATTGACGCATTTTGTAGTGCACAGCGACTCATTGTTGCCAAATCAACTTTGTGAATACTGTGCCTACGCTTCTTGTAGTTTTCTTGCTTTCTGAAAGCTATCAGCTACAGTCACTTTCTAGTGGTTAGAGTTCCATGAAATGCCCTTAGAAGTGTGTACGCACATAAATTTGCACCTTAGAACATTCTCTCAGTAAACGAAACTCCTGTTAAAAGGAACTCATTTTTCCGGTCCCTTCAAGTTCCGTTTATCGAGAGTCTACTGTACATATAGACAGGGGGGGGACGAGTCTTATGGTAACGATGATGTAAGTCCAGCTGTTTCTCGCACTCTCTCTCTAATGCAATCACGTTTCAAACAGAAGACAGCGCGCGAGGCTACTCTGTTTTCTGTCAATCTACTGTTATGTTTCCTGAAGATCGGGTGACGCCTCTCTTCTCTCTCGTCCCTAGAATGTATAGTGACCACCAATGTTTTTCACCGGGAGTAGGATGTTCCCCTCATTCACGACTTTGCTTTTCAATAACGTCCGAAGTGCGCAATGGTTGGTGGAATGAAATAGAAGTTTTCTCGCCCTGTGTGCACTTGCACAAACGCATGGATTTCTGTTTTGAGGCAGGCATGCCTTATTGTCTGCGGTAAAATCGAATCTGACATATTCGGCCTGGTCGCGATCCGCTTGCGGACAGAGCAAGCTGTGATCCCACTGAGATGAGGAGCGAACAAAACTTGAAGCTTTCGTGAGAAATCTTCAAGCTTGAAACGTGTACGGGGAGACGCGTTGTTGTCGTGGCCGACGTACGACCCCACTGAGCGCAAGGCTTGATGACGAAACGATTGTTTGTTTTTTTTCTATTGCTCGCTTAATTAAAAATTCGGATGTTGCAGAATGCAACGTCATAGTTTTTGTTGACGCATGCGCGACCCGCAAAAACCTGCTATCCTCGGCCTCTCCAGCTTCTCGGTAAAAACAGTAACCCAATTACAACGCTGAAAATTACAGTACATTGCACGAACATTAATCATAGCGCGAACCTGTCCTCCGTTCCCGTCGTGCCCCCATGGGAACTATAACTCAAGTTGATCACGCTAAAGGAAGCCTCTCCAAATAGAACTTGCGCAGTGCTTTCGAGAGCACGCACTCCGCGAGATAAAAGGGAAAAAAGAGCAGACGATAAACGGAGAATAGATTAGTACTTCTAGGGCCCCCGTTTGTTTCGAGACCACCAACTAATACCAATATTTCTACCCGAACGTCTGAGGTTTCTTGTTTCTCGTCGGTATTTCGTTTTCAACCTTCTGAGAAGCAAAATGCCTCAGACGCTGTTTGTTATCCCAAAGTTTCTTTCAAAGTCAAAGCGTGATCGCCGAAGGGTTCCAACTAACAAGTGAACTGAAACATGCTCCGGAAAGCTTACAAGATTCAGATAGGTGCTTAGAGTGCAGACGGCGGAACATCATCCCTTGAGAGGAGTTTCCAAGTGCGTTGGGAAAGAAATTGCGCCCGTCGAAGGCAGATGTGGCGAGAGGTTCACGACCGATTTATCTCGAAGCAATTGTTTCCATCCGAGCGCGCTTTCATTAGCGACCCGTGCTTGCGTGTAACGGCCTCGCCGCAGGTCGTCCCACGCACGTGGCCATGGCTGCCCGTGCCTTGGTATGTGCGGGAGCTTCCAGGAATTGCTGCCTGACGAAACTCTCCTTTTTTTCGTCGCGTGCTTTTTGTAGTTAAAGAAATTCAGAGCAGCTATTACGATGTAGTCGCAATCGGTTTGTGTTTGTTTTGCCACCAGAACTGTTCACTTCACCCTGCAGTGGTAGGACAGAAAAGAAAAATGGGGGAATGGGGGGGAGGGGGGGAAGAAGAGCAGTCGGCTAAAGGTTACCAAGTTTTTAAATCTTCTCCGTGATACATTACTGCAATAAGCGAGGTTGTTCCCTGGCGATGAAGGTTATTTTGCTTTTCTGCGCGGAGTCCTTGTAGCATATGTTTGTCTCGCGGAAAACCCCCAAGCATTTTTTGGAGGGGTGGTTCTTATTCCTTACTTTTTTAGACATAACCAGTTGAAGCTTGCACGCAATTATGTACGGCTTTTTAATTTCTTTTGCCAGAAACAAATGCAGACGCTGAAAATTGCAGAATCTGAATAAAACTTGCGCGTTTCTACTGAGGCAAGGAAACGTCAGTGTAGGCGCCAAATGGGCTTTGAATTGCTTGTTCGCATAATGAAAACTTTAGAAAAGAATTATTGGTGCGTTGTAACGGAAAAAAGAGTCCTGTTAAACCCCAAAGGTGTAATAACGATGCCATCACTGCCTAAAAAATGCATCATCCTCGCTTCCTCCCTCCCTCTTCTTCTCTCTCCTCCAAGCATATATCTTGAACGCAAACAGTGGCGGAGCAGCAAAATGTTCCCTCGGTCGAATTCTATGCACGCTCTTCCTTCTTTATGCCTCCTCTTCTCCGCACAACTACGTGACTAGATCGGCGTTTGCTTGACAATAGCAAAGCTACGCAAAGAACCGACGGCATGGAGACTCGAATAAAGCTATTTACAGGACACTTGTGCTGGACAGTTCCAGGAGAGTTACAGAAGCACAGATACTGTCTTCCAAGATTCTAGCTTGCCAGGGAAGTGGAACGTCCCATTCGAGCAATATTTCGAAGGAATGGGAAGAAGTTTGCTGAAACAGCCCAAGACCTAACGCCCATAGGTATACTAAAATGCTAGGGACTGCACTAATCCGGTAACTGCTGCTACTGTGCGGGAATCATTGCAAGTTTCTTCAGTTATATCTTGTGAATCATCCTAGCGTTCTTTTCTAGATAACAAATAAGAGTTAACTTTTACGCAAAAAATTGATGAAAAGCCCTGAATTGTCTTTTTCTTCTTGTTTCCTGTCCACGATGCTGATTAGTCATTAGTCTTTAGGGTGAAAGTGCAAGTTCACTGCTTGATTCGCTGCAAACCCCTGCACAAAGTAAACACCGAAGTCTGTGCCGTTATTTAGATAGACGCCGTTTCCGCTCTTATTAGGCTAGTTCTTGCGCAGCCCAGTTCGAGCAACGTGGCCTTATCGCACGAGTTTGCTCCTTGCCTGTCAAATTCACACCAGTTGCGTTGTTCTCCCCTCTTCTAAATATTTGACTTTTCTGTACCATAAGTTCCCGTTGGAGAACGAGGTGATGTAACGCGATGTTGGAACTATCACACACGGCGTACAGTCAGTCAGCTTCAGAGACAGATTACTTGCGTGCAAAGTATTTACGAACGTTCAGCTGGCCGCATCTCATAATTTCGAATACTGTGATTGTTGATTGCCCATGGCTTGCTTTATAAGGCGAAAGCCTTCAATGCCCTGTTTCGGCACGATCTCGCTTAATTCCTAAGAACCATCACCACTTATCATGCACTCGATATACAGATGCATCGCATAACCCCCATCATAAAGCAAGTACAGCCTGTGTCGCTATCCCACAAGGTACATAAATGTCAACAACGACCATTGCACCACTTCTATGAATACTGACCAAAATGTTGCCATCACTCTTGCTACCACAACGGGCGAGGAATTCCTTACTATCATAACCGATTCTCAGACCGGCTGCAGGAAATTTTCAATTGGTTACATCCCTAAACCTGCAGTGAACCTCCGTCGATAAGCAAAAAGAAAACTAGTACTTCATATCATCTAGTCACATGGCCACCAGTCCCTCGAAGGGAACGAGGCGGCACACGCCGCTGCCCGTGCTCATACACATCGGCCCGTTACCCCAGAACTAGAAAACAACAACCAATTTACCTCACATCCAGCACCACCCCGTACATACACCACAATCTTAGCCCACCGCAAACACGACCTCCATCGCTTCCCACCACCTCATTCACAACTAACACCCGATGAAGGAACCACTTTCCAGCGCCTACAAACCAATTCATATCCCCGTAACACTTTACTAAATGCCATGTCCTCCACGCAATACCCTGCCACCGGTAACTTCTGCCCTGCTGCTGGCACCGTATACCCCGTGGTATGGGAGCGCCAACGGACCCCTACTCTTACTCGAAATCCCTACCCTACCAATGAGCAGTAAGCGGAACACCTGACCAGCTCTGACGAGCTCTAGAGCCAGCGCCGACTGGTGGAACGGGCCCAAACGGTCAGCCAGCACCAAGGCATCGTAGGCTAAGGATGGCTGTCACTGGATGGGCGCCGTAAGAACCCCTCTCTCTCTCTCTCTCTCTCTCTCTCTCTCTCTCTCTCTCTCTCTCTCTCTCTCTCTCTCTCTCTCTCTCTCTCTCTCTCTCTCTCTCTCTCTCTCTCTCTCTCTCTCTCTCTCTCTCTCTCTCTCTCTCTCTCTCTCTCTCTCTCTCTCTCTCTCTCTCTCGTGCTCCTCCTCCTCCTATTTGCCCCAGCATCGACCATTCCAGGACCAAGGCTCCTTCGACATCGAGTACGGCGGCTCCTGCAACTTAAAGTGTCTGGCCCCATCACTAACGAAACACGCAAACACTGAGCGCGCGGCGCGCCCATGCTTTATCATTCTCCCACATAAGCAGGCTTGGGCTTTTTTTTTTGCTTTGGTTTCATTTACTTTCATGCTACCGGGGCCTGTTGTAGCCCATCCCTTCGGAATATCTCGGGCAAGCGTTCGTACCCCGCTCAAGGTTATTTTCTAGTTATGTTTTTTTGCGTCCCGAATACGGCTACTTTCTTTTCCTGGAAAGGTGAAAACACAACCACAACGTATGGCCCTCTCGTTAGCGCACCCGTGGTAGACGCATCTTACTAAAGCTCAATTCTCACCATCCCGTTTTCTTTTTCCAACGAATACTTCTTTATCCTTTTTTTCTTGCTATTCGGCTCGGACAGACCTGGCAGGATTTTCTGTCGCATGTCTTCGATAAAATCTATCGTTGATAAAGAATGTCCTCAATCGTGGGAACTAAGGGTCCAGTTTATCATTCCTTCTTGTTCACGTGCTTCCGCACTGAAGGTTGAAGCGATGAACAAGGCCCGAGCGAACAACCACCAGCGAACGCCCTCAGAAAAAAGAAAACTCGCCCACCCCACCGATCCTCTGTTATCCTATCGATCGAGTGATCGATACTCCAATACTTGTTAGTAGGTTGATGTCTGTACGATAGTGGTCCTCCCCTGCTCAGCTCATTGACTTCCTCTGTTTCTTTCACCTTTGATTTCTGCGATTAGTTTATTTCTTCGACTCATTTTTACTGTCTTCCATTTTGTCTCTGTTTAGGAGCTCGTAAAGAGCAACTTGGCCTTTCTTTTTCAATGTAAGTGTCTATGAAGTATCGGCCATGGCTGACTATTGTGATTTCCTTATTTCTTCAGTTGTCGGTGCTGTGAATAAAAAAAAACTGTGCTTGATTCGTCTGTCATAGGAATCGGTAAAACACGAAAGTGAAATGTGCAGCGAAATCTGCACGTGAGCATGATTTCTGGTCGCCGGTTGTCTCCTGGGTGTGCTTGGCGAGCGACGTCCTGCTGGCGGGTCGCTTCGGCAAAGGTGTACTGGCGTCATTTTTATGACGGATACGACGTCAGTGAAATCTTGGTGTATTCCGGGATAAAACAATTTCGTGTTAAAATATAAAACCAAAAACGAACAATCCTAAGTATAACGTCCTCTTTTGCTAGAGGTTGCTTCCCCGCAAAAAAACCCTGTGTGCAGGGGTGCACCCTTTACAGGCCGCTTGCTTCGTTTTACAGGCGTCATATCCGTGAAGAATATGACGTCAGTGAAATCTTAATGTATCCAGGAATAAAACACTTTCGCGTTAAAAATGTATCACAAAATTCTGAAGGCCGAGATGTTCGTCCAAATTTTATTTTATACAAATTAAAGCGGCGATATTGTCCTCTGCCGAGTCCGAGCTTCCTCTGTGGAACGTCTTGTGCTATGAAACCTTCTCGCGCGCCTTCTCTCCCTACCACGATTTCTGTTGACGGACATTTCCAGTCTCGGGCACACCCACTGAATACGCACGCGGGGCATGCATACAGGGGCTGGAGATAAACAGCTTAGCTGTAAAACTTAAGCGGCTGTCTCGAAAGAATACGGAATTTGGACGGAAGCAGGCGAAACGGTGTGATCGATGACCGTATCCAGCTCGTTCCTTCTCATTTGTGTTGGACACCGTATGCCGCGCGACGAACAGGCATTAGGAACTGTTGACTTGTTCAAATTTAAATTAATAACTTTCTCTAAACGAGCGGCGTCATCGGGCATAAGAAGCGCGCCACTCAAAGTTATCGTTTAGGTTTTTCCATTCCATAGATCATCATTTCAAGGTAGATCTCGAAGTCATTCGTTGCGCTTCATTAGCCAAGCTGAACGCTTTGGTAATCAAACGTTCTAGGGAATATTCAGTTCCCCTCTGAGTGGAAGGAGGCGGATAACTGATGATATGTGGCACCACTTTCTGTCTGCCTCTGCCTCATGGACAAACGTAGATGAAGCCCACACTAGCTGGCTTGCGAATATTTGAGGAAGAAATCTCACGTGATCGGCCATCCCTAGTACGTGACTTTATTGCTACAACAAGACGTACGACTGAAAAATCGTAGACTGAAAAATCAGTCATCTCCGATTACCAATAAGCACCGCATTCTTATGACTGAGTATAGTTGTGGAAAGCACTGACTCAATCACACAGCCGACAAAGAAACGTTGTCACTGCGCTAGGAGCGGTAGTAATTTTTTTTTAGAAAAAGGAGCAGACATCCGTTGTTGCCTGCCTGGGGCTTCGGCGAGAACCGGTGGTTTGACAGAGTGGTGAGGACGCCGGGAAGAGTGGACGGCAGAGGGAGGGGTGTGCTTAAGGGTGTGCGTAAAGGCGGCAGGAGAATAATACAACCGTCATTACTCACAATATCTTTCTGCCCGCCTATTATTTGGGTAAAAAATTGCTGCAATTTTTTTCCTGACACTGATATTGGCTCGCGAAAGAGCGTCGTTCATTGTCTTTAGCGTGAAAACAGGCTTTCTTATGTGGCTGTGAACATAATGACCATGAATAAAACTCAATACGCAGCCGTTGGGTCAAACACTACCAACAACGCAAGAAAAGCACGTTATGAAAACAAACGCCGAACGTGTCCCTGCTTGATTTTTAGGTTTTTGCCCCATTGTGAGTTCGCCTAACTAGCCGGACACGGTACTTCAAGCACGAACATTTGCCGTTAGGTATAAGAAATGCTGTCCTCATTAAGATCACTGACATCGAGGTTTCGCAAACAACTGTTCTTCCCTTTTCTACTCTGCACGACTACGATAAATGCTGTACTAGAAACGCATAGGCAGGCAACACATGGGCCATACATGCGCATGAAGCGATTGGAACCGTAGGATTTCCAGTGCACGAAAAAAATTAAGGCATACTCATTACGCGGCTGCAAGAGCATTGGACGTAAAACGCTGTGATATGCGATATGCAGCATTTGATCGGTTGGTCCTGACGCGACTGATTTTGTAGTACCTGAAGAAAAACATCTACGGACGCATTCTCCTAGCATTTCCTTTCCTCTAGAAAGGTAGTGATAGTGGTCGATCTCTTGACCATCCGTTGCTCAACGTATTTCTTACACTGCAAGAAAAAGAAGGGTGAAAATCGCTGCCCCACTGGAACAAGCTAGCCACCCTTCGCCTCGGGCTACAACGCTACAATGCTTGTACCTGTCAAAGTGATTGCACATGACTGACCGAGAAAGTACGCATTCAGCCCTACGTCTGGTGACAAGGTAGACCATTCAATGCTTCGTTTAATTGGACAAAACGGAGTTTGTAAGTCCAACCATAAATGAAGCACAAGGCTTCGGTCGCTTCGGTAACTATTCGAGTAATTTTGCTCACGGTTTCTATTACTGAGGCTGTGCGTTAGCGTTGCTTCGTGTAACTAGTCACCTTATTACAACGGCCCAATGCTGGAATGGCTGCAAGACGAACCCAAAAGCGCACAGCATTAGTGCGCATGAAAGTTTGTGCTGTGTACCCGCCACGGTGACCCAGTGGCTAAGGCGTTACACTAGGTTGCGGGTTGGATTCCCGGCCGCGGCGTCCGCTTTTCTGATGGAGGCGGAAAGCAAAAACGCCCGTGTGTACCAGATTTCGGCGCCCGTTTGCGGGGAAGCAACCTCTAGCAAAGAGGACGTTATACGTAGTATTGTTCGTTTTCGGTTTTATATTTTAACACGAAAGTGTTTTATTTCGCCGCCCCAGGGGCTCAAAATTAATCGGGAGCCCTCCACTACGGCGTGCCTCATCGCCTGCGTTGCGTCGGCGCGTTAAACCTCACAATCAATCAATCAATCAATCAATCAATCAATCAATCAATCAATCAATCAATCAATCAATCAATCAATCAATCAATCAATCAATCAATCAGTCAATCGATCGATCAATCAAATGTTTGCACTATGTGAGCAAAAGAAGGAATTATTCGCTAACCACGGCTCATTTATTGACTCGCTAACATGGGTCGTGCCCTACTTTCATATGAATCGAAGTATTAAGCACTCACCAATAAACAAAACTTGATTTTTATAATGATCTCACATGTTAATAGAACACCTAAGCGTTATTTATACAGTGTGAAAATGAAATGAAAAAGTAAGCTATCTGACGCGCGGGGTATGCCTCAAACACAGCTGTCGAGATCCACACTCAAATACGGGCACATGTTCGTAACACCTTCTCATTATCTTTCAGTGTGGGGCGCCTGAGCGGTTGTGGATGCTTGCAGATTGTAGATGATTCTCCCTTTGTAGTAGCCTGCCAAACCAATAAATATTCTTATTTTAGATACCTGCTAAAGGTGATTGCGCACGCTCACACAAAGAGATGAGCTTGAATTGCATGCCGCTAAACACACATCATGTCCCATTTGTTATATTGCAATATACACTGGTGTCGCCTTTTCCGGTCTCTCTTACGTGCAGTTGTTTGAGGGACAATACTTAACATCATGACGGCCTACCGCGGAATCTCGTCATGCAGCGCGGCTGCGCGCCGCGGCCCAAACCTTTGCAAGGTAATGGTCTGAGAAGGAGTAAAACCTGCCCGCATAGGAATTGAAAACTCTAGGGATAGACTGCGGTGCATGGCTGCGGAACGTTGCTCGGGATGGCTTGTCAGAAAGTTGGCGGCGTCGGGAATATCAGGTGTGATAACTCGCAATACGGAATCAGTCACGAAGGCGTCTAAAATGAAACGCCGTGACGTTAGGCATGGGAAACAGACGCTCACTGCCGATGTAACAGTCGCAACGTTCTTGGGGTTTCATAGTGAGGTTCCGGAGCAATTCACTCGGATATTCGTGCTCTGTCTGAAACCGCTGGCGGCTCTATGACAATTTGAAACTTCAACCTAGAGGGCGAGCGCAGTGTCAGAGACAGCGTTTCCTAAATAGTATCGAGCACATTTCGACTGTATGCTACGTGTTTCCATTCGCTTCGCAAAACCGAGTGGTGCAATATCCATTCCCAGTGTTCAATGAAGGCATGTATCAGGTGCAACCACCGCTGAGCTTCCTGAGTGCACGCATGATATCACCGTGCATGGAGTTCACGCACGTACGTCACCTGGTGCAGGGACTCTACTGCTGAGAATAAATGCGTACACGACATCGATGTCGTGACGTCATCACAACGTCGTATCAGTGCAGTATTATCAAGGCTACGCTGTAATTTCGCATTACCGATTCCAGTCATCGCCCCCCAACTCATCGCACGGTAATCATCTCATTATTTCTTTCAACATAGCATTTCTTACGTTAACAAAAACGTTTTTTTTTTTTTTCAAAATTTTTCCGGCTGCTCGTTAAACAAAACGCCAGTAGAAAGACACGTGTTTTTAATTTCCGTCCAGGTTCGCCTAATGAGATTTTCGTGGCACGTGCCAGTTTCCTCGCGTCTAGCACAACTTTCTGAAGCGGGTAATTGCCGCTCAAGCAGAACAGTAGCGTCACACGTGCTTAATTTCGCGATCAGGACTTCGAAGCAGAGGCAGCTCTCAGTGAATAAAATTATACCGTTAAAGTTAGAAACTTTTGCTGACGTTGGCACATTTCGTTTAAGCCAAGTACAGAATGGCATCCTTTTCTATGCTTTACCCGCTGCTCTTTTACAAAAGATGGTAAAAGTAAAAAAAAGATAAGTTGACTTGATACAACGGCTGAGAGCGACACTACGCTCAGGAACTGCGGATTCATTTTAATGAACGAAGCAACCTGGATTTCCCGCCTTCCTTAGCGTACAGAAGGCGTCAGCAAAGACGTTTTCTCTGCGCAACTCACCATAAAAAACACACCCCACTATTTCAATTCCCGACCCGTATATGATGTGCACCCCGTGCATCAAATTTTGAAATTTAATGTTTTTATTGTGGCAATAATAGTAGAAATATTAATAATAACCACTCCTAAACCAATTGTTGAAACATTATGCGTATGCAGTTAGGCCATCAATTATACACTTAAACTATAGGAAGTATGCAACTGATTTTCATTTTGAACCTTCTCTGAATAAAAAATGGTGTTAGCATATTTTAAAACACTGACTTTGCATTTGCTCGTCTTCCGTGTGGGCCACCATTCGTGATAGAGTTCATAGATACCAGGATAAGAAAAAAGGGGTTAAAAAATTGAGTTACATTATAGTAATTCAAATCACTACTACATTTGTCATTATTTTGGCTCTACGACAGCTGTCAGTGGTAAACCCGACATTCACTTCAGTCCGCAATCTCCATTTCCAGGGCTGCAAAGAAAATGTGAGCCGTGTAAAGACTGAACTCTGTGCAAAATACAGAAGTGTACCGAAAAAAATTGAAAGAAAAGTTGGAAGTTTGGAACCCAGCGGAAAAAAAGAGGTTACTCTTGGGACAGTCTTTTTAGATATTTTTCCCAGCTAAGCGTTGTAGGGCCAGTTTCTGAAAAATTCCGCGTCCGCGGACAGAGTCGCGCCAACAAACCATCTTGAATCTTCCCGCCACGCCAACTTTCTGGTGAACACTCGGTAATATTTAATATAATACAGGTATCTTAAAAATGATGCTAAATGAAACCGCTAGCATGGCTGTATTATTACGCCGAGTTTCATTTACTTGTCATAATTAGTTAGTTCCCAGTGAAGCTGCAAACGTCTGCGTTCAATACACGCCCTTCTACGCAGGGAGGGAAGAAAGAAAGAAAGAAAGAAAGAAAGGAAGAAAGGAAGGAAGGAAGGAAGGAAGGAAGGAAGGAAGGAAGGAAGGAAGGAAGGAAGGAAGATGATTGATTGATTGATTGATTGATTGATTGATTGATTGATTGATTGATTGATTGATTGATTGATTGATTTATTGATTGATTGATTGATTGATTGATTGATTGATTGATTGATTGATTGATTGGATTGTAGGGTCGAATCTGCGTTTAGAGCTGGTGTCGGTTCTGCCCGGGAGATTGTAACTTCAAGCGTTCAACCATCGCCAAGGCTCACCGTTCCGGACAAAGGTAACTGCGTAAAACCCAACACGAAAAAAAGTTTCCCGCTAGTTTATTTCAGCCCAGTTATGCCACCGTGAAAGCTTCGCGTTACGCCGCTTTCCATCTCGTCGTGCGATACGTCAATTCTGTTTTGTTTCTTACTTTCGTAATTTTTGCGCCATTATACACGCAATAAGCTCCAGTTGATTGGTTGATTGGCTGATTAATGAAATAAAATAAAGATGGCCCCGATAATATTTGAAGCGTTGACATAACTAGAAAGCATAGAGCCAGAAACATTTTCCTTTATTAAAATAAAAAACAAGGGCTTGCTTAGAAGCAAGTTGTAGTATTTACTACGTTTCAAATATATGCAAAGAACGCGTGCACGGAAAGGCGATAATTTTATCATGTCGTCTTATTGACCCCCTGGCTTTGAACGATGCTTCGTTGAACGTTGCGCAATGCTGCGGTAAAAGCGTTCCCACTTTAAATAATACTAGTAAAGCGGTTACCACGGTTACCACATGGTTTCCACATGGTTACCACATGGTTACCACAGCGGTTACCACATGGAGCGTTTTGCTGGCGTCGGGCGGCCGTCGGCGTCTGCAGAAAAACGTTGGAGAGAGCAATTTACTCCACGAACATCTGACAGATTGGTTTGTTAGCTAAAAACGGCGTAATTGGTCAAAGTGACCCTTTCTTCTTTTGAATTTGGCCCTCTAAAACGTTTTTCGCGTTGGTGCCAGGAGACGCCGACGGCCGCCAGACGCGAGAAAAACGCTCCATGTGGTTTCCGCTGAAAAATCCAGAATGTAACACCAACTCACCCAGGGATCCGTACTTGTGAAAGATCCAGACCTCTAAGGAGAGATTACCTCCACACACCGTTAACACTCGTCTAAATTTTATTGGGTTCAATGCACAAAGAAAATACACACACTCGCCCCTGTCTGGAATTCATGACATTTCGCTCGCGTCAGGAATGAAGTATAAAAAAAAACTGGCCACGTATCCACACACTTCCTGCAAATGTCGTTGAAAGACGATCGCCTGCGCCGCCACCTCTGCCACATAACTGCGTCTCCTCTGCCCCCCCCCCCCACCTCTCACGCCCTTCACTTCCCATTTCACTCCACCCACGATAAGCACGACGGAGATTTGATTGATTGATTGATTGATTGATTGATTGATTGATTGATTGATTGATTGATTGATTGATTGATTGATTGATTGATTGATTGATTGATTGATTGATTGATTGTAGGTTTTAACGCGCCGACGCAGCGCAGGCGATGAGGCACGCCGTAGTGGAGAGCTCCGGATTAATTTTCACCACCTGGGGATATTTAACGTGCGCCGAAATCTCGTACACACGGGCGTTTTTGCTTTTCGGCTCCTTCAGAAAAGTGGTCATCGCGGCCGGGAATCGAACCCGCGTCCTCGTGCTCAGCAGCGCAATGCCTTAGCCACCGAGCCACCGCGGCGGGTAAGAAAGAAAGAAAGGAAAAAAGGAAGGAAGGAAGGAAGGAAGGAAGGAAGGAAGGAAGCGACAGCACAAGACAAGAAAGGAAGGGAAGTTAAATAGGCAACTGTCCGTGCGGCTACCCTACACATGGGAATGGGGATACGGGAATTGGGAGGAAAGCAAAGGACCGCGGTACATATGAAAACATAGAAGAAGAGTAAAATAAAAAAAAAAACACAAAACGTCGCCGTTGCAAGTACAAAGACTATAAAAAGCACGAACAAAAAAAAAGAAAACGCACAAAACTAAGGCGGTAAACTGACGAAATTGGTGAACGAGGCACGATCCACGCTAGCAGGAGTATAGTTACAGAAAACGGCTGTAGGTCTTGTTTCAACGAAATTGCTATATAAGAAATTATATGACAATTAGTCGCTAAGACGACTTTAACATTACGCTGAGCTTGATGTACTTTTCGTGGTTACATAGTTTGCAGTGAAGTCATAAATACTGTGGAATTCCCGTCTGCTGTAAATACGTGGGATTCTACGGGCGTGAAAAGGACAGCAAATGTTTATCCGCTAGGAAAAAAAAAAAAAAAAAAAAAACCTCTAGTGGAAGTGTGGTCAGCCTCAGATTACAAAGAAACGTGTTTTGCTCGGTGCACTCTTTTGAGTGCGCCCACCTTCGTCTTTTATCTTTTTTTCACGGTATCGAAGGGCTCTGAAACTGTTGGTTGAGGCAATCAAGGGCCGTCGGTTTCTCGTCTCCGTGCGGAAGGAGGCAGGTGTGTTTGATCAGCGAATATTTGCAGCCCCTTTTTGATCCGCTTCAGTACACCACCACGGAGCCTGGCCGAGCGTCAGAGAAGGCACGTATTGGCACAGCGTTTGGGTGTTTATTCTTATTTCATACCAGCCAGCATCAACAACGTCGTCTTTGTTTCAGTCAAGGGTTCTTTCACCTCTGTGTTTCTTGGTATAGCGAGACCATTAAATGACTGGCTATCTTTTCCCGGTCCTTTACCCTTTCTAAGCAATCAGTAAAATCCAAAAAATGCTACCTTTGTGATCGCAGGAGTGAGTTTCCACCCAATAGTTTATTCTAGCTTCCTCTGTACCGCGCACCAGTGAATTCTTTTACTTCCGAATCAGCTCATTCGCCAAATGCGCGTCAAGATAACGGTACCTCGGTTTTCTTAATCGCTTCTCTGTTTGGCCATGGTTCGGGCTGCCCTGCTACCGCTGTGCTTCATTGAAATCACTGTCAGCCAGTTTAAGCAAGTAAACCCTTGGGCCTCATTATTGGTAAATGGCAAATCATTAGCATTATAATAAAAAATGTTACAACAACAAAAAGCAATGTTCATTTGCATATTCACTCATTCACTATGCCAGCATAAAATCATTCCAGCTCGAACAAAATGTTTCTTTTTTATTTTCTTTCCCGCGTGATGAGTGTGCCGGGTGTTGTCCTCTGCTTTTTGTGTTCTTTGCATTCTCCGTGGACACGTCAGCTCATGCTTCTTCCTTTCGCGTATCGCATGTCGCCCCGCAATTCGGTCGACTCCAAGCGAACTTGTCTTGGATCAATATCCCGCGGAAGCTAGTTCCTTGCCGTACACGATGCAAGCGGATAGCATAGCAGTGCTGGATTCTGGGACAAGTGTTGGGCAGCCTGGCATCATTTGGGGTTACGATTCGGAGACCGTGCTCAACTACGATGTCAATTTAGGTCAATGGCGCGCCAGCCTAGTCTTGTTATTTTTATTCCATGTTGTTCCCTTGTTATTCCTTCACGAGGGTATATACTCTTTGCTCGGCGAGGGCTGGAGGTCCTTCGTCCTTCGCCTTCCGCCTATCGTTTTCCAGTGGGCACTACGGCGTTCGTTTGACGTCGGCTGGACTCCGGCAATGAAGCAGAAAAGGGGAACACAATACAGGATAGGCAGGAGGTTAACCAGAAAAAGGTTCGCAACCCAACACGTCGGGAGAAGAAGTAGAGACCAAAAAGAAAGGGAAGGAAAAACGAAAAAAAAAATGAGAAAAAGCGATAAAAGAAAGGTAAATTCAAAAACAAACCATGGACAGAAGAACAGAATAAAGAATATAAAGCGACACAACAGAAGTACGAATGACGCTGCACGCTGGCAATGTCCCTGCAAGAGCTCAGAAGGCCGCGTGCTGCAGCTGCATCGGGCTTCATTTCTTCCGCTGCTACGAGAAGTTCAACGCTGTTCGGTGCTCGAGGAAGAGAGAGGATCGGAACGTTGAGGGGACAGGGGAGGCAGAGCTTGCAGTCAGGGCAATGACGCGTGGAGTAGGTTGCCGAGACCTGGGAGGGGGTGGGGCAGAGACTCGGGATTCTTCGACAGAAAGGGTTGCATGAGGAGGGGGTGCGTTTGGCTTTTGCTACTGCAGGGGGACAGGTTGTCAGAGCAGCAAAGGCAAAGCAGGAGGGAAGGACAGATAACGGAGAAAGCGCGTCGTAGGATCCCAACCGATCGGCCGTGCAAGGAACGCCCGCAAGGGTAGCTCACGGGCCGCAGCATGTGCTGCTTCGTTCTAGGGAGTGAACCCAGGCCGTACGATTGTCACTCAAAGCAAGTAGTTAGTGGATTGGAGGTAATTGTCAGGAGATAGAGGAGGGTAGAGACAACATCTTAGGCAATGGTTAGCCAGTACTTGGGAGCTCGGTCGAGTAGGGTAATCTTTCCTAACCCCTTGTCTAATGTCATCGTCTCATGTAGTCACGGTAGTAAAACACCGGGACACTCGTTGACGCCTCGCGCTAGAACGTAACGCGTACTAAAAGCTCACACCGGGACACTCACTCTTCAACGGCTCGCGGTAGAACGCTTCGTGCTTCAAGCAAAGCTGCATGCCTCTACACCCCCAAAGGTACCATCTCCGCGGGCAAAAACGTCAAGGCGCCAATAATACACTTATACACTGCGTGCTTCACCCCTCCCCAGTTTTCCCGTTAGGGGAGTGGGCCCGAGATTTTTTTTTTTTTACGTTTATCGATTTAGCGCTCATGGCAGCAAAAATCGTATCCTCAGCGAGTTAAGCCGTGTAAGTGCTGTTGCCAGAGAGAAACTGTGAGACAGACGACGGCTTCCTTCAGACGAACGCGCTAGGTAAGCCAGGCTCTCTTGCTTTGCAAATGCGTGATTCAGACAAAAGGGAGGCGGAACAAGCAAACCCCGGGGTAATGAGCTTCGTTGCAAGGAGCGGGAGGACAGCAGGAGGGAGAAGAAACTGAGAGTCGTAAAACGGCATGGCGGATACTTTTGTTCGTTTGAGTCACTTTTGTCGCTTCGCTTGTTCATGAGATTGTTGCCTCACCGAGGGTGTTCGCACTGACGGACGCACGCACACGCACACACACACACACACACACACTTGGACAACTCTTGGGCGTGTGTGCTTGAGTGCTTGTGTTTGTGTGTATGTGTGTGTGTGTGTGTGTGTGTGTGTGTGTGTGTGCGTGCGTGCGTGCGTGCGTGCGTGTTATACGCATTTTAGCACACTTGTGATAGGAGGCCAGTAAGCCTCACAACCCGCCAGGCCTTTCAAACAACGAAAAGTCGATCCGCATTAAAAACAAAACGTTGCGCGAGAGTTGAGGGATCGAAAAAGAGAAGACTCGTAGCAGTCGCCTGGAGTTAAGTGCACCTCAACAACGCCGTCGCTTCAAGTACACGAAGAGACGCACGTACGTCTTGAAAAATCGCTGCGAACGCATAAGTGGGTGCCGACGCTTGAGTCGCTTCCCGCTTCTCTTGGACAAGAAAGAAATGGCTTCGTCAACTCTTTCAATTGAGACTTCGAGTGCGCATGTACGCTTGAGTTCGTCCACAAATGGAACGCATTCCTACGAACCCATATTTGCTCGCGCGCGCAGGCACCGACTGGCACGACAAAATCAATAGCTTCCAGCGTCCTTGCACAGACCGGGGCATATCATTACGGCGTGCTCTCTATGGTGGCAAGCTAAAGATCGACCAGCGGCCATAAAAGGGATCTCTCAAACGCAGCCGAAGATCGATGGCTTCGTGCGCCTACCTCTTGAAGCTTAAAGCTCCAGCGTTCTCCGGAGAGCTCGATCATCAGGCCGCTTTGTAAAGGCTGAGGTACGTTATTGAGCAACAGCGTCCTCGCAATGAAGTGAAAAGGAACTACGCTTTTGCCATTCACTCGGGCTTTTCAATTGTGCCCGCGCGCTCAACGAGCAGAAAAAAATTACCTACGGTAGTTTTTCTTCGGTGCTTGCAAACTTCGACGGATCTTTGTATCACAAGGTGTGTTTCAGTGGCAGACAAGTGAATATAAATAAATTGCAAAAGGCTGGCGTCGAAAAGAAGATGACAAACAGAAACCGAAATGCTCCCTTTAAAGTTGCATAGCAGCTTTTATTTGCGCACCATTGTGAAAAACTGCTCCAACGGACCAAAGACTTAAGCAGAAGAGAATTTTACGATGTGAGCGCAGTGTGTCGGGTACATTTTTATTAAAAAAGACTTGAAATACCGTACCGAATACCTGAAGTTGTTGTTCTTCTAAGGTTTTGTTTCACCGATAAACTCGTGGTCACTAGCAAGCGGCTACGGTATAAGCTCAGCCGATCTTCCAAGTACTTCTCTTTCCTCCCCACTTTTAGCTCCGTGCACCTTGTTCATCTTAACGTTTTTGTGTGCTTGCTATCTCCCAGTTGTGTGTTTGGCACTCACAGCGATACAAAAGCAACTCTCGGGTGCTTTCTCAAGTTCGTGAGTTGTGGCAACACGTAAAAGCTTGAGCGCAGCCACTGTAAAATTCCTCAGAATGAATTTATTATTCCGACAGTTTTTATCAAAGCGCAGGTTTTTTTCATAGAATAAGGGGTAAGGGCATATACCCTTGTTACGACAAACACAGGTCGGGAGGAAATAATTTCACCGACTACTTTTCGAAAGCAAAGTGGCCTGAAGAAATTAAAACAAGCGTGCAAACCAATGTTGGCGTGCGTACGTCAGTTCCAAAGCACAAATTAAACGGGTCAAAGATGCACACGAAATAACACTTCACGATTGGAGCCGTTAGGGGTTAGTGGCCGCGGCAAGGGAGATGCGTGTACCCACACGCATCCACCCCGAACACGTGTCATCCAGCCAGGTTGCTCTCAAACTTCAGATCCACGAGGACTCTCAGGTCCCCAAGGCCGGAAACGTTTGTTGCATCGCTTGGGTTGGCTACATTGCCGCAAGCGTAAGCACGTTATCAAAGCCGACTTCGCCAGTCACTGAAATGCCAGCTGGCGCTCTAGATGCTTTAGAGCTCGTCTCTCTTCATCACCATCAAACAATTATCTTTGATTATCGTCGTCTGACCGGCGGAACAAGACGACGCTCGGGCTCGGAGGGCAAGCACGCAGACGCTGCTGGCATCCCTTAAATAGTTGTTGGCAATAAAGCCAACTGGGCTACCACTCGACGGCTGGTATCTCTCGCCTCTTTAGGGGACAATATCCGTTCGGAGAGGACGATGTAATGTTAGGGAAGACACTCCTGGCGGCATGTCGTGAATTGTGCACTGCCCCACAGCACGCGAGGGATAGTAAGCCTGCGGGGCCTGTACAGCGGGCAGGCAAATGGGGGCGGGAGGCCTGGGATACGGTCACTAGGTCGTTTTCTCTCCTAACATTTTTGTTGCCAGCCCAAGCGGTGTCGCGCGCCAGGCGTGACCGCCGAACCAGCCAATTTGAGCTTAATGAAAAAAAAAAAAGTATTTCAACTCCTCGTGAGATATCTCCCTGGACTGGTGGGCGTGGGTCGGTCTGCGGTGTTAGGTCGTGAAGGCGTTGCATGCACGTGCTTTTATGCGAATACGGCTTTGGGAAGTATAATTACACACTCCAAGCAAAGGTACAGTACGGTGCTGTATGGTGTCGTGGGCTAATGAGAATTCGCATAATGCGCTGGTCATCCTTTGTGAATTTTGGAAACTACGATGCGACCCAGTAAAGGGGGAGGAAAAAGGCGGTAAAAATAAGAATATTGTGTACGTGTGTGCGCGCGTGCGTGGGAGTGTGTGCGCGCTTACGTGCTAATGTGCCTGTACTGTTATTTTTCCCACCCGTCAATTTGGCTTCCAAAGTGGATGGAGGAGCCAGTATTTTTGTTTCCGTTTATATAATACACTTCAAGTTCTTAACGACACACCATCGAGGCGCCGCTTATGCCGGTAGGGTGAAACCCGAATACCGACAGCGTACCAGGTGCGGAAAGCGTGAATTCAATCAACGTTTGGGAGTACAGTCGTTTACAAGAGTCCACCACGAGGGTTTCCCAGAACCTTTCAGCAATGTAATCTATTCTTTTGCACAAAGCATACTCCGCCTCAGGTGGCCATGTGGTTCGTTCCTCTTTATGTTGCCGTGGTCATTCCGGTTCACAAAGGCCGTAAATGACAGCGATAGGTGCGTGTAGGCAAGAAATGCGGAAACATTCGCCTGCGTTGATGCGAAGGTTTTACGACTTGCCTGTGCTGTGTTGAGGATCAAGTAAAAAATGCATAGGTAAGCGTGGATCACGGAGAACGTTTCGGCCGGTAATGGCTAAAGTTGAGACCCTGTTACCCTTGCTACGAAATCGATTCCCTTCGAAATGGATTTTTCGAGTTGCCTGCTGGGAGCTGTTCTGCTCTAGCCGGCCCATCGATGCAGCCATGCGCCCCACTTCCAGGATATATACGATACGTTACACGCAATCCAAAGTAGGAAATAAAAAAAGATGCATTTTTATCACGGGAAGAAAACCTCATTTCGCCCGCATTTGGCTTAAATTTTCCTAAGCGTTTTCCCCCTTATACCCGAAACTTTATTTGCAACATACATACTTCCCGCTTGCTTATGGTCGAAAGGCAAGACAAAAGTTTGCTTGCTCTTTAGGACTCTGGAGAATTTCAGGTTTCCAAATCTCCATTGGAGCACAAAGATGGCGAGAATGCGAAGCGGCTTTCTTCTATCGAAATTATTTCACCATCATCATTGGTGTCCCGCTGTAGAAAAGAAAACGACCGGCAAGAAAGCGAAAAAATAACGACCTTTCTTCTGTGCTTTTTATTGGCAACCATGAACGGTGGGAATACTTTATTATGTATGGTCTCAGTTCCAGTTTCAGTTTATTAGTCATTCCAAAAAATTATTACAGTAATAGTATTATGCAGACGAGGGTCCCACAGTTAAAAACTGTAACGGGACCCTCGAAATCCCATGATGAACTCCATTGGTGATTTACTCCAATGATCTTTAGGTTACCTTAATGATGGCTGCCGCCCGCGCCGTTTACGCTTAGCGCTCTGATGCATGTATGTAACATTATTAAAGCGAATATTTGTATGCATCATGGATGGCGTCGATGTCCGATCAAAACACTCTGCAGGAAAGCCAACTTTACAGAGTGGGTTTCACAAAACGATGGTGATGGGCACATGAAGCGCCCCATGGAAAAAAAATCGTTTTCCGTGGGCGGAATCGAACCTGGGTGACTCGTGCTATTACGCTAACGTCTGTCTCATTGCGCCACTCCGACACAGTCATAGCACTTTAGATTTTGAAGTTTTATTTCGACTCCGGTTGCATGGCAGAAAAATTCGCGTTTTTAACATCTTTCTCTTAGAAAGGGACCGATTGTTTTTTTTGTTTTTTTTGTAAAACGAGGTCGGATCTGAAGGGCACTCTTAACTCACAAATAAACGATTTATTTCAGACCAAGCCATCCTGATAGTAAACGCCGACATCTAGAAACGTCAGTCTGAGACCGAGTGATCTATTTTGGCAGCTTATCAGGCGTAAAATTCACCACTAGCCACTATTCGGAAGGAATAGGTAGAAAATATATCACGAAAAGTAAGATACTTCTTTGCACGCACGCACGCACGCACGCACTGCGATTTATTTTTACACCTGTCATGAGGCCGTGTCTTGCTTCCGATGCAGGGACGACAAGTAAAAACTACAGAGTGCATGTGCTCCAGATTCTTCTAGAACAGCGTGTTTGGCGTTTTTAAAGCGAAAGCTTTCTTAGTGGAAGCGATGGCGTCCAGTAAAAAAACTAATGGATTTCCCCATAGACCGGTTCGTGTGCCGAAAAGCTCTTATAAGATCTCTACCCCCATAGCGTGCGTGGAACCGGGCTCGCATTGTGTCAAAACAGTTACTCCCTCGTTGGAAAGCACCATTTCCGCCCCACGTAGCCACAAGGCATCAACGATGACTACCGAGCTCGCTGGGCTGCGGGCTACTTTTCACTATATCTGAAAGCAGCCCGCCACTCAACGGGCTTTTCTCACAGATCCCCGTCTGCTCTGGTGCACTTAACATCACTACCGAAAGATCAGATGACATGGGAGATGCATTTTCTGCAACTCCATGCAACACAACAGCGGCCCAGCGTAGAACTGCAATGACTTCCTTCTCACTGCGGAGTTGCCGGAAATGTTGCAGCTGACAATGCGGCCTCATCGGCCCACAGCCTGACTGTTCCAACGCTGTCCATTCCTTTTGCGAGAAAGGATGCGGCAACTCTCGCACATTCGATTGCCTGGAGGACGAAACGTGCACCTGGACCGACACAAGACTTCAATACGTGCCTCTGCATCTAACTGACCATAAAAGCAGCTTTAAGATGCCTTCTGGGCTCAGCAAGAGTGAGAAAGCTGTACTACATCGCCCACGTCTGAACGTTAGATACACATGGCATTTCCTTTTCAAATTAGGCAGGACTCTTCGCCACTCTATTAAATAGGCGATGTGACAGAAGATATCGAACATGTAATCTTCATGTGTTCAAAATTCACAGTGCCAAGGCAGACTCTCCAACATATTTGCGTATGCCGCACCACGCAGGCCTTGAACTGAGGGCAGTTTTGTGTCCATGGTCGGACCCACACCAGATCGTACGGGCTACCAAAGCTCCGTTGGTGCTCTTGCCGAGCACACTGGATTGGACCAAGTGTTGTGATTAATTCCACTGCCAAACTCCGTGTATGTGATTGAAGATTCGTGCGCATCACCTCACGTTTTTCTTATATATTTATTCCTTTAATTCACAGACCCTCGCGTTTTTGTTCCCTCATATGGCGTAGCAAGTTAAGCGAAATCGCTCAGCTAACCTCGCTTTTACCATTAACCGCATTCTCTAACAATAAGTCACCCTCCGACAACTTCAAACAAACACATTTACACATCCCATGCGGCTACAAGCCATTCACCCCACATAGTTATACTACCCCCTGTGCAGGCACTGCGGCAGCCCAGCAACGCTCTTCCATATGGTTTGGGCATGCTCTTCAAACCCAGACCTCGCACCAATTCCCAGTCTTACATACGAGCAGTGGGAAAGTGGACTTGCCAGCTCGGAACTAAGGAAGCAACTTTGGCTCGCTGAAAGGGCCAAGACAGCAGGCCGCACCAACGGAGTCCTGGACTGAGGACCCCGCCCACTTACCAGCTCGATTTCACTGTTACATAAAATTTCCTCCTCTTCCTCCTCCTCCTCCTCTTCCTCCTCCTCCTCCTCCTCCTCCTCCTCCTCCTCCTCCTCCTCTCTCTCTCTCTCTCTCTCTCTCTCTCTCTCTCTCTTGAAAATCGTGAAAAAGGAACGGTTCTAGACAAGGCAATACGCGCATCGACCATGAAAAAAGGAGTACAATAGTATACCATTAAAAACGACACATGGGTTTACATCTAGATCGTTCGTAGATGCGTTCACTTAGTGCGGAAAAAATCGTGGCATGGGTTCGTTCTGCGTTTGCGATTTGGGGCTTTGAAGGTTAAACGATCGATTAGGCGCACTTTCAGCGAAGGTTTTGACGCACTTTGGGGAAGTTTTGATGTTAGCATTCTTTCGCATCCCCTCCCCAACTTTATTTACGAAGGGATGGCAAAGTTTTTAACGACCACCGAAACTTCTAAATTATTAATCGTTTAGCGCCATTGACAAGTTTTGGCCCGTTTACTTGATAATCAGGCCTCTTTTTTTTTTTTTTTTTGCACGGAGTCAATGCTCCCGGCGAAGAAGTCAACTATCAAGATAACATTTTTTCCCGAATTTCTGCCGTTGTTTGTACAGCGGGTAGCCGCGAAGAAAGAATATTTATTGATATACGTGAATTAAAAATATATGCGACTTTGAGAGAACAATATTTATGAAAATATTGCACTGAATGTGACTACCTGATGTGGCAACAATATCTTTTTTTTTTGTCTTTGTAGAATCACTGGCGCGCCATCACGAAATTTTCAGCTTGGCCCGCTCTCTCGAAATTCTGCAGCATGCACGCGTAGCATTTCAAAAGCTGGCTCAAAGCACACAATCGTTGCGACTCATACCTAGGTCAACAACGTCGTGTTTATGCTTCAAGCTAGAACACATTTGCATAGGAGGGTAATTGTGTGTTACAGATGTCTCTAATCACCTTGGAATATCGGAACTTCTTGGGCGTGCCAGCCCTGAGTAATAGCCGATTTGCCTTTCAAATATAACTTTCTTTCAATTAGAATTCAATTCGACATTTAACATGTCATGCTAATTGTAAGTAATAAGTTTGTTTACTATCAATGCAAGAACACTAAATTTAGGCGCAAGCTTCTCAAATCTATTTACCGCGAAAAAACAATTACGGAACATTTTTAACGATCTGAACCATTTAAAGTCAAATTTTCCGCTCGATGTGTTTGAATATTTGCGCTTGTACAACGAGCGGCGCAAAACAAAATAGAGAAAAAGACTTAATTCGCTTCGCTGCACGCAACTGCAAGGTGGCAGTCATGCTCTATGCGTTCGTGCATGTGGACGTACGCACCAACACAATGAGCCAGCACGCAAAATAAAACAAAAAAAATAATGTGTATTTTGAGACACTATACAGCCCGAATTGCTGCTGTGCTGCGGCCTCACTGCGAGTGAAATTCTATACGCATTTGGTTATATCGAATGAAGTTAAACTGACGTGTTCCCTTCGATACGGGAAATTTATGCACGAAGCTCGCTTCATTGCTTTTCAAATATGCCAAGAGAAAAAAAAAACCGTAATCGGAGAGTGAGTGGGGGAGGGGCGGTTTGTATTGGTCCGTCACTCCTTCCTTATCTTTCTATTTCCAGCGCGAAGTACCGTGAAACCTTATACGACATGAGTGGCAGACTCAGGAAGTTTATTCCCCCCTGATTTGAATAAAGTTCTCCATCACACGTGTCAACCCACGACGAAGGGGCAAATTATGTCCGGTTAGGAAAAAAGCGTGAGGCGCTGGGGTTCTTTTACTGAGTATGCCACCACACTTTTTACTAAATTTTTTTTTCTGCTCCAATAAGCGTAACTCGATTCATTTTGTTGTATTTCTGAAAGTACAGCGACGGAAAGCTCGGCAAAATATGCCAACTGATTAAGGCGAAAGAAGGGTTCCAGAATTCTTCCGAAAAACAGAATGGCCGTAAAATAATTTTGTTTTGGAATAATCCATCAGTCCCACCCTTATTCGTGACGATAAAATCGATAGGTCGTCGTCGTGAGGCAGTTTCTGCTTCCTAGTATGAATTTTTTCAAGCTGTATGGTGAGCTATAATGGGACTCTGAGTAGATAAAAGTGCTATGGATAGATAGACATGATATGTAAGCCTATGTTTATTACTTTTATGAGAACTAGGACAGTGATTTATGTTGTCACAATATGAGCCTCTCATTTTTCTTTTGATGTTCTGGATTGAGGTTTCGAAGTCTCCTTAACTTACATCTGGTGCATCGGGTTGAGCGCTTTTTTGCCTTCTTACTAGGCCGCTGTTGCCGACGTTTGGTTTCTATGCTTTGCTAAAACTGCCTCTCTTTGCAACCATTTTCTGCTTGAATACACTTTACTCGCGCAAACAAGGCGCGCAAGAATAAAGCCGCACACAGCGACCGCTGGACTTCAAACAGAGTTAAAATATAACGATATATAATAGAGTTGAAGTTTAGCGATCGTCCTGTGTGCATCTTTCTTCATGCGTGTCTTGCTTTCGCCGGTATTATGTATTCAAGTCAAGTATAACTAGCCAAATTTTCAGCTTTAACTGTAACATTTTCAGCTTATGCGGCATAGTTTTTTTTTTCAGAGAATAACAAAACTTTCAAGGTTGAACTTAACCACTAACTCTGTCATAGACTTCCCGTGACGCAGCTGCAGGCACAAGCAATCAATCGCAGAACAAACACGCTGCCAGGTTGGTATAACTACGAAAGCTCGAGTGTTCTGAAGTAAGCCTTCTGAAAAATTTCAGCGGATTACAGAGGACCAGGACTGAAGTCACATGGGTGAAGTACAAGCAAGATATTCAGTGTTACCAGTTGGGGCAGCCGAAACAACGGTGTGGTCTAACAGCGCAGACCGGAATTTCGAAGCGAAAACAATGCTGACTACTCTTTACGACAAGGCATTCGCAAACCCAGGAATCACGCAAAAAAAAAAAAAAATACCGTCCACACTAACGTTCTTGCCAACACCACGCCGCAAACCATGTTTCACGTCGGGAAACGCGCTGCTCGCGTTGCAGAATGCCACCGCACATGTGGCGTCGGCGCCACCGCGCTCTAGAAAGCCCAGTCCATACACATGCGTGCGTGCGTGGCTGTATGCGTATTTAGATGCTGCTCCCTTTCGGGTCTTGTTAGAAGTTAGCTGTTCTAGTCCGTTGCGGTTCCCGCAGAGTGAAATATTTTCTTGCGTACAAAGGCTATGCGATGCAGGCTGCAAATTCGAAAACACAAAATAAAGTAACTGGCGCCTACTTGTTTCTTCGTCGCGGTACAAGAACCACCAATGGAACACGTGTGTAGGTATGCCATGAACAAAGCCGGGGAGAACGATGGAAGGAGGGGGGGGGGGGAGAAGAGATTGTGGACATTTGATTTCTTTTATTAATGGGAAGTGTCAACCCACGACAGCTTGAGCGAACCCCCATTACCATATCCCTTTTTATACAGCATGGTGATAACGGTACTAATGCATGTTCATTCAGCGCACTCCGCCTTATTTTATACTGTGGCCTACGACGGGGCTATCGGAGACGTTAAAGGTCATCCACGCTTCTTCGACATTCTTGAATCATCATCGCCTTCGTTTTGAGTTAACGCTTACCCACTAGGTGAAAGCAGGATGCCTGACTTGCATGGTAATCAGGATTTCACCATCGTCATTATTGTTGACAGTTTATTACCGTAGAATTATATTAGCTAAGCCACGGCCGCTGCTAGGCATTGAAATTCTGCTTTATGCGTATAAAAGAGGGTTCATTTTATTTTCTCTCCATCGGCGAGTAACTTTAACTGCCTTACCAAATTGTGGTGAAACAAAATTATTTGGAATGGTTCTGGTACACAATCTACGTTATTACACTTTGATTAAATCAAATAAATTCAAAATTGCTTGCACCAGGCACAGAAAAATCAAGGCGGCCGCCAATTAAAATCTGCTGAAGACCACCTATGTTAAAGCTACAGGAAACAGTCAGCTCGTTCTAAAACTGACGACTCATTACTCGCCAGTCACTCGTGACTGGCGAATAAGCTTCGCCGCAGTTTTGGGCTGTCGAATACGAATTTGGGCGGCAGTATGAAAGGTAAGTGGCGAGTGTGAGGGCCACTAACGGAGAGTGGGTCTCAGCGCGAGCAACTCTCCGTTTCGTGAGTGCAAGGAGTGCTCGCCGTGAATGACGCTCGGACGTGCGAGTGGCCACTCACAATCGTGACCTCACACTCACGCTCACGGTCAGTGGTGAGGGGCCGCTCACGATAAGCACGTTGCCTGGCTAGTGACTGGCGATATCTACTCGTACGCTTACGCACTTGTCCACCCCTTAATGGCTTCTAGCTCACGGAAAAGACCGTTGTTGAAGTTCTCCTACGGTGCAGCGTGTATCTCACTCTGCGATCGCGAAAGGCCTTTTTCGCAATACAGTTTAGACGGTATCCTGATACCGCACTGCATCGCCAGTCCGCGTGGTAAGAACGGACAGTTGCGCACACACGCGGAGGGTTCTTAGGTCTAAGAGTGTTTCAAGACGGTTTGGTAACGTCGTCCCGCCAAAACAAGTTGGCAAGGAAGGTTGAGAATGCCCCTCGCGCGAATGTCCCTCGCGTTGTACTCTGCTCGCTTGCCTCCTTGTTTAAAACACTCGTGATGTTGTCCCGGTTCTCTCGGAAACATGATGAAAAGGCGAGGAAGTGTGCGCTTTCCGCCTCTGGATGCTGATCAGAGGAGGACGGTACTGCCCCTCTGCTCGCCTGGCGCGCGTAGTGTAGGTGGCTGCTGCTGTGCTTGCTAGTGCATTGTAAACATTGCAAATATTGGAAATGTTGTAAATATACTTACGCTGCATCTTTCATCATAACAATGTAGGCTGCGTGTAAAAAAGAAAAAAAAAGATAGGCAGTCTGTGTAAAAAGATAGGCTGTGTTTATATTTGCGAGCTCTCGTACACGGTACACGGTGCCAGTCGCGAATGGCAAGCTCTAGAAAAAGTAGCCCGCTTTTGGAGCTTCTGCAAATGTTAACGCATCAGTAGCTGCCATGTCTCATGACAGCGACGCTCGTTAGCTGGCGGTGGCTGACCTAGGTACAGCTTGTATCTCGTTTTAGCAGTTAAAAAAAAAAGCTATGCGTTCTTATTTAAGCTGATAAGCGAGCTTTAGAGTTTGAGTCAATATCCTGGAACGTACGCTCAGTTGTGCGAGTACGGATTGCTAGCCCTAGTATGTACGTACTTCACTGACTCACGAATCCGGCGTCTGGTTTCTTCTACGACTGCTTCCATGCTTACCTTTGTGCATGTTATTTGCTCAGACAGCCCGTCCTCGTTCTCTCGACCTACTGAGAGAAAAGAAGAAGGCTCTCATAGCTAGTGGATTTTAAACCCCAGCAAAAGATAAAAAAACAAAAAGAAATGGTTCAATGCATGGTATGAACATAATTGACAGCCAAGCCAAACTAGTGCACGATACGAAACACAAATGACAGGGGGGCAGTCCCAACAAGTCGAAGAAAGGTGTTTGCACCGAACTTTTTTTTCAGATAAACGTGAAAAGCGAACTTAACAGTGGGTGTTGGCTGAAAAAAAAAAAAAAAAAGTTGGAATGTAAACGTCGTGTGGCTAAGCCAACCTCTTTGCATAAGCATCAAAGTTTCGCAGAAAGAAAATGGAATGGTAGTTTCGCAAAAGATTTCGCGTGCCCGCAGTAGGTTTTCGTCCATCTGCAGTCGAGCGCCGGAGGTATGGAAAGTGACTAGGAGGCATAATAGAAGCCCGGCTTTCCTTTCAGAAAAAAAAAGGAAAAGAAGCAGATGGCATGTATGGCACGCTCACATGTCTTTCCTCTTTATAGCATCCGGCTAAAGCTTTCTTGGTAATGTACGTATACCAACCAGCCTTACAGGCGGTTAGAGCGCATCCAGCCAAGTCTGCAACGGAAGCGTAACAGGGACTGCACGCCTGAGCGCTTTCTATCTCGCTCGCTGTCTCGGCCAATGGCTCTCCTACATGGCACCTCCAATGGCTGGCTTTCTTGCTTGCTTGCTGTATAAGCAGAGGAGTACCAGGGAGCTAGGAGGCGCTAATACAGTTAAGCGCGTCCGGCGTAATACCCAGCTGACCACTTCTTTATCGCCGCTGCCGCATCTTGAGCACAGTCCCTAGTCGACCGGTAATTTTTCTCTCGACTCTCTCCCTATATATATCTATCCCCCACTCTCGCCCTCTGCGTACGCGTGTGAGTAGTTGCGTGCGTTTGTGCATGCACGCGCGTGTGTGTATGTGCGTGTGCGCGTGCGTGATATTGAAAGAGAGAGAGAGAGAGAGAGAGAGAGAGAGAGAGAGAGAGAGAGAGAGAGAGAGAGAGAGAGAGAGAGAGAGAGAGAGAGAGAGAGAGAGAGAGAGAGAGAGAGAGAGAGAGCCCTTCCGCCCCTTCATTCCCATCTAGATTGGATACAGTTCATAGTGGTACGGGCTGGGTAAAGCTCTTGGCGGCATGCATGCATTAAGTTGTCTCCTGTTGCGTGTCGAAGTTGGACGGCACCCATACGGAACCTGGCTTTGAAATTGCCAAATTCAGTCCCCCGTAAACAGAAATCGCGCGAGGGAATTCAAAGCTCCTCAAAGGAGCCATGCATACAGAATACAACTTTGTTTTATTGGAAAGCTTTGGTATTTTATAGTTACCCGAGCGCTTGTGGGGCAGCAAACGATGTTTTATTCACTGAGAAATTAACATATTTATAGGTTAAAATTTGATTCTACCGCCAAAGCGTGGTTCATGTGACGTCTGCCGTCACGTCACAGGGACAGATTTTCAAGCGAACTTTAAGTGCGCTGTTTAGTCTGCAGCGGAACACGGAAGGTCTTTTTTACCGTTAGTCATCCCAGATGGCGCCACCATACTTCGGAGAACCGCTGTCTGCCTTTGCTTTCTTTTTGGCAGTATTTGAACCTTTCTTAATTGTTTTTGTTAGGGTAGATAGTAATCGTTTCGCGTAACATGAGGTATGCTCGAAAAACAGGGTCACGTAACACAATGTCGCTTACGCCAACCGGCCAGTGCCGTGTGAGAAAATCCCAAAGCGCCGCACTGCTGTGCAGCTATGACAAGCATTGTTAGCGCAGTGCCAACAGCAGTACGCAGTGGTACTTCTATGTTTAGGTGTACTTTCATAACTTCGATTGTTCACCCCACCATTCTTACTACTTTCGTAGCTTCCATTGTTTCACCCCACCATTTTTACTGCTATAAAATGAATATGCATTGCACTTAGGCGAAAAAAGCTCGTTCTACTAGCTTATAAGCCATGCCTGATTTCTGTGTGCTTTTGCCAGCCTCAGCCAATCGCATGGCTGTGCTTATGACATCATATGTTCTAGTGCGAGAAGTGAGCTAATAATCCGCATGATCATTCCCTTTTTTCCTAATTATGTAGCTTGTTTGAGTGAAGTTTACGTTGGAAGGGGTGTCAGTATGATTCTAACAACGCGATCTTTCGAATGAACCAAACTTGTGTTTTGTCTATATGGCCCCTTAAATTCTCTACTAGGTGCTAAAAGGAAAAATACTCGTATTTAATGCGATTTTATTACGGAAAAAGTATTGTGAAAAATGGGGGTGGTAAAGTAGGAAACGAAACAGTTTCCAAGGCCGAAAAGGGCCATTGCCTGAATGTCGGAATGGACGTGATCACCATCAATATATCAGCACTTACTCAGTGCTACCGCACTGGCGTGTCCATTTAGTTATTTGTCTGACAGAAAATATTTTTGAGCATCCAATGCTGCTCATAATTATAAAGGTAACACTCAGCTTCTTTTTCGAAAAAAGAAAATACCATGACTGAGACTAAACGTTACTATCAACAATCACAATTCCAAGCGCCAATCTGCGCCCCTTCCGTTGCCATGGAGTTTCACTACTACTCGGTTACGCCACGAGGTATACAATCCGTACCCAGGCAGCGTCCAACGGAAGGTTACGAAACTCTTTGTTAGCGAGGTCTTTCCCCTTGATCTCTGTGAATTCTCTGGAAACGACAGAACTCGGACGAATCTGCGCGGGACGGCTTGTTACTAGGAATTAAAAAACGCGCCAAGCGGACAGAACCACCCAAATGGATTGCTCATCGCACGGGTGCTATGTTACGAAACTGCCGAATAATTTTATTCTTCTGCTTGCTCGCAACATATGGGGTGTATCTCTTAGATTCGACCTTTTTGTTTGTATGACTGTCTCGTCACTGAATGTGCCTGCGAGGCTCTCGTGGAAAAGCGAATGCCCATTTCGCAAAGCGCATTACCACCGTGAGTGCGGCACGAGCTTATTTTGTTTAATTATAACGCACGCGCTTTCAGCATAGGGGCGCACAAAAGTTTTACTCACACGCAGTAACGTACAAATGCGCAATACGCACCCTCTGGACGAAGCTACCTGCCCGACGTGCGGCTGACAGGCGCAGTTTAGTGATTCTATCTCTTTAAGGGGAAATGGAAGCCTTCGGAAGGCGGTACAGACGGAGATGAACGCAGAAGCGTGAGCATCAGAGAGACACAAAGAGAGTGAAAGAAAGAGGAAGAATGCTGAACTTCGCCAGACGCGTCGAATTGTGGGGTTTGAATATCGCGCTCTGCGGTATTCGGGAGTTGCGGGTGAGGACGGCATTCGCCGCTCGTCTTATCTTCTATTTCGTAAAACTTGTAGATGCGAATCGCCTCAAGGATTCGTGAATCTGTAGGAATGCCTTGCGGCGTACCCAGTGGCGGAGGAAAAGAAGTTGCCCACCGGCAAATTCAATCGAGATGCCTACAACGAGATGAAAACACGAAGCACATTTTCTAGGCACTCCAGCAAGCACGCCTTGAAAGGTCCCATTTCGAGGAAGCGTTGTACAAGTTTGCGGAGACAATTTCATGAAAAGAAAAAAAAAGGACGCGCTGGCTGGATTGCCAAGTTAAATATTCAAGCAGCGCTTTTAGGCTGGTGCCAGCGCGAGACGGAAGCGAACCGAGAAAAAAGAAATGAAAGTGCAGTGAAGTGTGTTTTGTCTTTTAACGCAAGCATAGCCATCTCGCGAACAATAAAACCGAAATCAGCTTCGGCTCAACTGCTCACGCTACAGTAATGGGTTTCACGAAACGCCAGCTTCCGGCTTTTCCAGTTGCAGTGATCGACGGTTTATCAGTAACTATTTTCTCGCATGTATTCTGTGTTCCTTTCGTACGAGATGATGTTACTTCCAACCGCCAAGAGACATGTTTGTGGGTATAGTCAGATATTTACAGCGAAAAGCTGCCAAGGCTAAGTGTGAGGCTTGCGTGTTCTCGTGGCGTGGGTTCACTTGCACGTCGCTAACGAGATGTGCTGCGTACATATAGGGATAAAATCGAATCGAATAACCTTCATTAAGATAAGGGGGGGGGGGCGGGTGCACATGGCCGTACTTGGCGAAGTGCAAGGAGGGAAGAGGAGGTGGCGATCAGTCAGTCATGATAGGGATGGTTGGGAGCGATGCAGGGTATCTTGGAAAGGGGTATGCAGACCATATTTCGCCATGTCCACGCCAGGCCATTCCTAAGCGAGAAAAGCCCAACAGCATGCAAGGAAGTGGAGTCTTCGTAAGAGGGGACACCGGCAGATGAGTTAGGGGGAAGAGCACACGGATTAAACAGAAGGGAAGAGCCAGGTTCGGTGTTTGAGGTCGTCAGAAAAAAACATTTCGGTGGCAACAGGTGCAGTACGGTGGAGCTGAAAACTCCGAGTGGAACCATTTGAACAGCGTGGCGGGAGTAAAGGCAGCATTTGCGATAGCCTTGTAAACCAGTTTATTTCGTTGTGCATAACCGCCCAGCAGCAACCGGTCACGTTTAAAGGAAACGGTGGTTGGGGGCGGTTCTGGCCGGTTGTAGCCGGTTGGGCGGCATGCGTGTCCACCCATGGCGCTGTGCGTGCGTAGGGGCTAACGCTCTCGAATGCGCGCCACTAATTACTTTTAAGGACGATAGTATTTCTTGGGCTATCACCAATAAATACACCCCCAACGGCTGCTACAACGTTCACACTTCAAGATGATGGTACGCACCTCCATCAACACCTAAATTCCCTTAATTGTGAAATGCCACCAAATCCGATCTGGACCATGCCATCTGTTTCTTCCCAAAATTCACGCGTTATGGCGCGTTCGCACCCCCTACAAATGACTTCTCAATTCCCATAAGCCTTCATACTGCCCATATTCCCCTACTATCACACTCAGTGCAAAATTATCGCTTAACAACAGCGTTGCACGAGCAGTCTAGTAGAGCTGCGAGTCTGCTGCTCCCCACGCCAATCCATCCCACCGACCCGGCCCGTGCTTTGTGCGGCTGGATGGCAGAGGTCTTGAGCTTGTTGAGAAAAATTATTGCCCGTCAACACAGGGTGGGCGGGTGTTGACACAATGTCCACGTGATGACCGAGCGGATGTTACTTCAGAAGTCGCAGTGTGGAGGGGGTCTCCAGTCACGATAGGAGCCTGTGGCAGGCGGCTTGAGAATCAGTCAGTATAATTTTGGAGGTAGGTTGGATACGGGCAATCACAATAGCTAATTATTCTACGTCAATAGAGGAGGTTGTCTGGATTAATTAATGGGCCGGTTATGAGGGCGTTCTTATAAGTGGCCACTGCCACCATAGATTGGTTATCTGGGTAACTGCCCGCATCTGTGTATATTACGTAGGAGTGGCTGCCGTAAAGTTTTTCATACGCTTTGCTTCGGGCTTCTCTACGACCAGGGTGGAGGACCGGGTGCATATTTCTGGGAAGAGGGCACAGAAAGATGGACTGGCACCAAGCGTCGAGCATGTGGACCAGGTGGGTCTGTTCAGGGCATGACCATTGGCTATGTTGAAGGAACCCACGGCCTGCCTCGGTTCGGGGGAGTTGAAGGCGTTGACTGGAAAGGTGTCCTTTGATGAGCTCCCCTTTGGTGCAGAAAAATTCATAGCGCATGCGGACGAGGACAAGGAAAGAGAACGGACACAGCGGAGCGCTCCGTGGTGTTCGTTCTCTTTCCTTGTTCTCGTCCGCATGCGCTATGAATTTTTCTGCATCGCAACACCAACTCTCCCAGGAATCCGTACTCCTCTATCGTATTGTGGAGCCCCATGCTATGTAGTTGGGCGTATACGTACTCATCGGGAGAACTGAAGCTCGTTTGGTGGCTTTCCGGACGAGGCTATTGAGTTTGTCGGTGTCAGTTGGAGTTCGGACAATACACAAGTAAGGCGATTGGTGATGCGACGAATTGTAAGTATTACCTGATCAGCCGCCTTACTGAGGTTGTATAATGTTTGGTCATTTCTGGTGTTGGTTAGGATGTTAAGAGCAAGAACCTTCAGGGCCCAAGCCGGTTGGATAGCGTGTCCGTCGAGGGTAATCGAGATGCTATCATGGTCATAGTTGAGGCTATGCTTGCGAACTGTGATTGATTCCGACTTTTGAGGAGAACAGCGGAACCCTTTGGCTTGGGCATGTGCGTTCACTATGTATACAGCACGTTGGAGCGCTTCTGGGATGCCCCGAGAAAGTCCGTGTCGGTTCGCAGTGTAACATCATTCGCATAAAAGGGCTTGTCGAAGGTTGCGTATTTGCTGTATGAGATGTTAAACAGGATGGGAGACAATACAGATCCCTGGGGCATGTCCCGACCGCCGAGTTGGATTGGTTCAGAGGTGAGGGCCCCACGTTTGAGGACGGCTCGAGGTTGTGTTAGAAAAAGCTGCGGTTGATTTCTCTGTATAGGAATCGGTAAAACACGAAAGTGAAATGTGCCGCGAAGTCTGCTGGTGAGCATTATTTGCGGATCGGCGGCTGTCTTGCGGGTGTGCTTGGTGAGCGACGTCCTGCTGACGGGTCGCTTCTGCAAAGGCGTAGTGGCGTCATTTGCGTGACGGATAGGACGACAGTGAAATCTTGGGGTGCCCCGACATAAACCACTTTCGTGTTAAAATATAAAACCCGAAAACGAACAACCCTAAGTATAATCTGCTCTTTAGTACTAGAGGTTGCTTCCCCGCAAGAAGATCCTGTGTGCAGGGGGGGTACCCTTTACAGGCCGCTTGCTTCGTTGTAGTGACGTCCCATCCGGGAAGGATATGACGTCAGCGAAATCTTCGTGCATCCGGGAATAAAATACTTTCATGTTAAAATGGGTGATGTACCTGCAGGTTTGTTCCCCGCAGAAAGTCTGATTAAGTCAACCAAGTGTCGCCACGCGGGTGACATTACCAAAGGCACCCTTAAGATCCAGGGCAAGGATGGCGCGAGGGTAGTGACGGGTGGCTGGTGCGATTATTTCTTCCTTCAGTTGAAGGAACGCGTCTCGGGTGCTGAGGTGTTGACAAAATCCGTACATTCAGTCTAGCATCTCTCCCGTATCTTCGAAGTTCTCTTGGCCAACTGAACAGTGAGGTTGCTGATCCAGGCTTCAGAATAATTGTGCGTCGAAATCCTAAGAAGGAAAAACACAGCACCGCGAAACTAACGCACAGCGGCTTCCTTGGTTCAACCACGGGGGATCAGCGACGAAACAGAGGCAACGAAAAGTGAATACTACGGGTACCAAGCAGAACCCCTGCCAGGGTTCTACCCCGCGATTTTTTTTCTCTCCTAGTTCTTTCTGCAGGTCTGGTATCATCAATTTATAAAAGGATTTAGCCGACTGGTTTCATAAATTTAGTCAGGCTGAAGTGCGCCCCAAATTGACTCGGGCGGAAGGGCTCTGAAAGCCAGTTTTTCAACGACTTTGAAAGCTGGCTACCGAGTTGCAACACTGTATACCGTAAAAAGAAAAGGTGATCCAGAAGTGCAACTTAAGTGGCTTTAGTAGATGGATTTGAAAAGCGGCGCTCCTGGAACTTACCGGTATGGCGTGCACATTTCTTCATCGGTAAATCGAATAAATTCAACGGTCGCAACTACGGCTTCCAAGTACGATGAAGTCGGCTGAAAGATTCTTAAAAGGCGTGAGAACTCAGGCGAAAACAACGAGATAAGGCAATGGGTTTTTCCTTTTTATTTTTCTTTGGGGAGCGGAAAAGTTGGAAGGGGGTAAGGACACGTGCCATTGAAAGCGTGGGGATGTGGGAGAGGTGAAACAGTGCGCCATATTTTACCGCAGGTTACGTCTTCAACTATCGACCACACGTACCGACGGCATGTTAATAACTGAAAGGAGAAGTCATGGGTCGATCCCTGTGGACACTACTGAGCTTCCAACATATCGTGAAAGCGCCGTACACTGTACGGCGGAGAAAAAAAAATTTCGATGGTCACGGGAATTAATTTTGTTGCCGATTGAAACTGGGTTTTTAAGATTTGCAGACAATATATGCGGGCCATAGAACTACGTCATTTCGTTTGCAATAAGCGTGGATATTAACGTCTCAGGTATTCTTTGAATAACCTGCGCGAAGGAAAAAATACGGAACATATGTGCGGTGATGTAGCGTCGCTGAGCCGGGGTTGGCAGGTCAAAAGCATTTCCATGGAGGGGCATGAATCAGAATGTTACATCACCCATATTTCACCACTGCATGGCAAAAAAAGAAAAAAAAAACGAGGAGGGGGGTGGCAATATATATTGCACTTGGGCTGTCCCATATTGCTGAATTTTGTTTCTGTTCAAATGCCTCTATCGCCATTTTAACGCATGAAGTAATTATATCCTCTGAAGAATTTTGCCTGAAATTAGTCCCAACACCCGACTTCCGTTTATGCCCCAATTACACCGGACAACAAAGAGGTTCCAAAAGTGCTTATGCGTTGACAACTTAAAACCGCTTTTGATATCGCCTTAACGATACTTGCTTGATACCCTCAACGTTTGTCGCGTGTTTAGGCATGTTGCCTATTTTTATCAGTTGCAACTAAGCTTATAAAATGAGTAATATATAGTTGTGAGAAGATTCATGCTTGCCAGACGCGAAGTGTAATTCCGAACATAAAGAACGTGTATCCCCGAACATATAGCAATAAATGACCCATTCAGAGGAAAATCTTTCATTCGTGCTCTTATACGCGTACAGTTTAAGAACGGCCATAGAGCACGCAGTGTATCACTCCGCCAAGCGGGTGACACGGATGTCAACGCGCGCATGCGTATTGAAACGTAATTGCGCTTATTCGTGACATCGCCTGCCTTTTCCCACGTAGCTTGTTTGCCGCCGCTACAGTAGTTCATAAGGAGATTGCGTCCGAAAAGACTCGTGTCACGTCCGAGATCCTGGTCGTAACGCACCCGCTCATGCGCCGCGCGGAGAAACCGCCGGCTGCGGTGATGCGGCCAATGGGCAACTTCCGTTGTCATTCGTAAGTTGTGCACGGGTATAGCAGCGAAACGGGTCAACAAAAGATGGCTCTTAAGCAAGGACATCATCGTTGCAAAGGGCACAGCAGAACTTCTCGCGACACGCCGGAGGCATTGGCCTGCAGTTAGGCCTAACGTTACGAATTGAGGTCTAACGTGTTATTAAAGCGGTACCTGCAGCTTGAGGTCACTGATTTTCGCTTTTCTTGGAATGTGGCTAGGCTTAACGTTAGGGATATGTGCCGTTAAGCCTCATTATGGGCCTAAGGCGCAACTAGGCCAATTGCCCAAGGCCATTTGTTATGCTAACGGATAGGCGGAAAGGACGCAAAGGAAAAAGGATGCTGATTAGCGTCAACTGTAATGAATATGACCCCCCTCCCCCCGTCAAAAAAAAAGTCATCGTCTTCGTCGACAGTCGGTTCGCTAAGAAAGTGAAGCAGCCACAGGTGACACGATTTTTTGTTTCGTTCATTCATTCATTCAGTGATTTATTGATCGATTTTAATGTTCTAAGGCGCATTTAACTTTGTTAATTAATTTCCGTAATTTTTTAACAAAGAAGTTGTTTAGCAAGTCGTAATTTTTCGTCACCGGAGTTAACAATACTAAGACATTGCAGAGCGTGCGCTCGCGAGTGCGGGCCTCGCGGCGATCGCCCGGCAGTGAACAAAACCAAGAAAATGCCCAGCGTTCGTGTGTGCGTGCCTCGCGACGACCGCTCAGCGTCCCCTGCGAACGTTTGTGAAGCCAAGAATACCCACTTAGGGAGATTGGCCAAAATTGCCCCCCCCCCCCCAAAAAAAAAATACTCCAGCGTTCGCCGTAATTGTGGCAACACTTGCTCTGACCTCGAAAGACACGTCATAGCTAAAGGTCGTTGCGGCAGCGAAGAAGAAGCAAAGCGGATGCAATCGTGGACTTAAACCGTCTTGATGGTCGTGAAGGTTGCGCACAGCTTCGCTATACCTTCACGTCTTTCGCGTTGGTGTCAGCTTCCATCATTTTTTTTTCCATTTTTTTAAATCCGCACGAAACAGAGGCACACACCTAGAATGTATGGGTCCCGCCAATCTGGGTGCTGTCACTCTCATCGAAGTCAGGGTTGGCTGGCGTAGCGAAGAGTAGTGTTCCTATTTCTTTCCCCAGGAAGTTAAACTATGTTGCGTTTCACTTACGCTGATGAGAGAATGGCACAAAAACGCTCTCCTGTTACCACGACGCCATCATATTCTCTTTGCGATTCTTCACATATTCGCAGCCCCCATAAGAAGCCTGAAATACTATTCATAGAAACACCACCGACACGTCACAAGTTCACGCGGTTTTACCACTGTCGTATTTTTCTTCGTAAAATAGTAATCGAGTGTCTTATACCGTCTGCGCTTGTAGTTTTTCTTTCTGATTAACGTTGGAGATTAAAACTCGAGGATTCGCTGCATTTCTCTTGCATTTTTACACAACCCTAGGACCCATATCAGCGGCCATTCTAGGATAAGGCGATGCAACTGGAACCATGGTGCCCCCAAAGGTCGGTGTTGTTGCTGCGTGGTGCGGCATCGTTTTATGGGACCCGGTAATTTCCCAAAGGTCACCCTTTCTCGGGCAAGACAGAAAGGCTATTTATCTCTGTTAGCCGCTAGTTTTTTTTCCTCCTTAGTCCCCACAGCTCACTCACTTTTTCGTAGGCCGGCACGGACGAACAGGATGTAGGGACCAAGGACGCGGAAGCAGACGCCCTCTGCTGCTTCCGTTCATTACGGCGCCGGACGTACGCTTGCGGCGAATCATCGTAGACGCTATATGAACTACACACGCAACAGCACTGCGCTATAGCGATCACATTTACAGCAAAAACTAATTTAAAGATTAAGGAAGCTGCACAGGATCTATGACTGCAAGGTTTCTCGTGACCCAAATTCTGGAGCCACTGAGCGCTTAGAACTTTGAATAATACACTACAAAGAACGAGGTAAACGTGCAGAAGAAGGCAGAAGAAGTCGTATGGTATAATCTTACCAAAAATATTATTCTCTTCGAGAGAGAGAGAGAGAGAGAGAGAGAGAGAGAGAGAGAGAGAGAGAGAGAGAGAGAGAGAGAGAGAGAGAGAGAGAGAGAGAGAGAGAGAGAGAGAGAGAGAGAGATCTTTAATGAAGTCTGGCGATGTTAGCTGGGCTAAAGTGCCTAACTTGCTACGCCAGTTGATGACGCGATGAAGATGATGGCGATGATGTTCAAGATGTTGATGCGTACATATACGGCGAGTTATTCACAGCGACTGGTCTTGACCTGTGTGTTGCTGGTACTCTATCAGAGCTTTGGTAGCCCGTAAAGCACGTTTGGGACAAGCCTATGGTTCTAAGACGTCCTTTAGCTGCCTGTCCACGGAAAGCGGCAGTCCCAAAGCCACTGCGAGGGACACTCTTTGAGCACTGAATCGAGCACATTCACAGAGCAGGTGCTGCAGGGTTTCTCGCACATCACACTGTGGGCAGAGTGGCGACTTTAGGCCGTGGGTATACTTGTGATGGCAACCAAGTACATGTGCTCTTTAAGTCCCCGTAAGCCTTCCAGAGTGTTTATTTCCTCGGGCTGATCGTGAACGTAAAACCCACCAGGAAAAGAAAACAGGTGAGTCAGATCTGACTGACGTCCACAACCAGAGCACGAAGCATATTTCTGCCAGAAATTATACGGTCTAACAACCGGGGATCGCTGTGCGCTGTAGTGGAAAAAGTGAAACTCGAATATGTGGGCGCGCAAAAAAACCATTTAAAACGTGAGGCCGGCAGAGTTTGAAGCTTGAACATGATGTAGGTACACTTTCCCGTAGCCACTTGTTACAGCAGGTTGCTTCTGTCTCGGTTTTAAATTACATGACTTTTGGTGCTTTCTTTTATGCCTGGCGGAACATTATTGAAACGATCTGCATGGCTACAGCAAAATTTAGTTGTTGGGAGACGTATACTTTAAGACAAAGCAATAAAAAAAATTGCCGCAGCTTGCACTAGTTGTGCAAGGCTGGAGAAACAGCAAAGCTTGCGGCCCCTCTCCCTTCCTCAAAGACCCGGCTGTTGCCCCTCACATGGATTTTTGAACTTGCCGCTGAAAGTTCTCCATTACTGGCAGGCCCGGATCGTTTTGTCCGCAGCCTTTCACATCTCTCCCAAAGTGGACCGCATTAGCACGCGCTGGCAGCCACGGCAACCGGCTTCGCGAACTCGGCTTCTGCAGCGCGAACTCGGCGTCTTTGCTCCCGACTTCATGCGCGAACGCTCGTGAACTGGCGAGGAGAGCAGCACGCGAGGGGTCACGCCACGGTTCTGGAAGGTCGAGGTGACTGAGGCCGGGAGCTCTTGACGAGGTGCACGCTCACGTGCGTTCGCCAGTTTCTTGTATGTTTTGCGAGCTCCTCACGTGGCGCAAGCCTAGAAGACGCCGAGCGCTCCTCACGAGGCACACGCTCGCGTGCACTCGGCTGGGCTGAGTTTTCTGGTAACGCTCGACGGCGGAGCTAAATGCTTGAACCGGTCGTCTGCTAAAAGACCACCCTGCGAAGAACATCGACATTACACAGGATGGTGCGATCCTGAGACCACCAACTACTTATTGCACAGGTGGCGCTTATTAGGAAGGGCATAATGGAATTTTCAGGATACTGACAAAAACAGAAATATTGTAAGCTATGGACGTAATAAGGGGCTCTTCATGTAATTCGTTTGACTGAGACCAGAAATTACGTCATTGCTTACAAGTATTATACGAATTGCGACAACATTGTGATCCTGGCGCAATACTGCAAGAAGGCACGCACTAAAATAGGCTGTTTAATGACCTTTCATTTTATCAGCAAGTACGTTCTGCAGTGCAGCGTTCAGCTCCATCAACCAGAAGCCAGCTTTGTTATTAGAGTTCCTCGCTTGCGATGAAGGTCGGCGGATTACTTACGCTAGTCTCCTTGCGCCCAACAACTACAAAACTTTGCGAAGAAAAAAAAAATGTGGAGCGCCATGGAGAGACACATGTGGAGCGACGCAACGCCTCTATGGCTACTTTTTGCTCCAGAGTAGAAGCAGAAAGTAGGGATCGATACGCAAACTCAAACGCAGGTGTGACGCATCATGGTTATGCGGTATTTTCAGCAGCGCATTATTGAAGGGGGGGGGGGCGGGGGGGGGGGTACGCTTAACGTTGTTTCAAAAATTTTTTTGTGCATTTTAGATGTCAAACGCTTTTAGCAGTGACTCAGGCCATCTGCTAACTTTTCTGCGTGCGTGCCTGTGTCTGCGGGTGTTTTCAGAACATTTAGGAAAAAAGAAGAAATATTTTGTCAGTTGGCTGGTTTTAACGTTCAAAACGAGGCCCGTCGGTTTCTGAAAGGAGGAAGCTCGAATTTTTGCGGTTTTCTGTACAAGTTTTAAAGCCAGTCATAAAACCCAAGATTTGGAAGAAAAAACGTCGGGCCAAACTTCCTATTGTGGCACGCTTATAAAGTTGTGGCCTTCACAGCTGAATGGTCTCCACCGCGCTTCCTTTTCGATGTGTTCTTTTCTACTGCGTTGCAGCGCTCCATGAACGCGCGACTAGAGAACAGGCACTATATATATTTTCTATACACTACACCTGCGACGTCAATAGCACTAGCAACGCTGAGCTATGATATTTAGATACTATTGTAATCATTAGGGTTACCATCAGGCGGGTAATTATATTCATTATTATCTGATGCTAGGGTTTAAGGCACCGATGCGCGCAGGCGATGACGCGCGCAGTAGTGGAGGGTTCCGAATTAGTTTTGACCACCTGAGGATCTTTAACGTGCGCCGAAATCTCGAACACACAAGCGTTCTCACTTTTCGCCTCCATCAGTAAAGCGGCCGCCGCGGCGAATCGAACCCGCCTCCTCGTGCTCAGCAGCACAATGCCTTAGCCAGTGAGCCACCGCGGCTTGTTATTCATTATTTTCAATTCTTTGAAAAGAGGACTAAGTCAGTTCGTCCTTTGTCTTTGCTTCGATCTTTAAGGGTGGCGATATAGGTGCTTTGCAAGTTAACATCGCATTCGTAACCGTACTAGGTTTCCTTCTTCGTCTTTTTTCCCCTCTCCAGAGAAACTTTGGGCAGTTATTACTGGTGTCAAAGCCGACTAAGTACTCACAGTATGTAGGTCTGCCGATGGCTCCAAACTTTCGCTACCATTCTTGTAAAACGAGCTAAAAATATGAAACCCCAGTTCAAGTGAAGAAGGGTGGAGCCTTTAGGCCAGGACCTAGGCGTAATCGCCGCTTTCAAAGTTTGCCCCGCCCGGCCATATACTACCACAAGCGCTGTATTTTTCACGAAAAAAAAGTGGTGACCACCAATTTGGCGAAACTAAAATGCGGTCTCAATGTTTTGTTATTAATATTTGAGCAGTGAGCTTTACGGAAAATTGGATTTCCGAGTCGCACTTCCCCGCAGGCGCTACTTCCGGTGTTAGCGCTCATAGCTCCTCCCTCTGCTCTCAGCAGTGAATCCCCATACCCACAGAAGCGTCTTTATTTTTCGCTGTGTTGGTGGGCGTCAGTCGGAACACAGTCCTCGAAAAATCTGCAATTTCTCGTTTATAGCCAGTTACTGCGGCCCGCAACCCCCCTAACCAGAAGAAAATAGCAGAAGGCAATGATAAAGATAGGTGAAGGAAGAGGCTAGGGGAATAATAAGAGATTGAACTTAAGGCTGCAATCATTCTCATTGTCTAGTCTGTATAAACGGGGCGCACACACATGGGAGACACACATTGTGCTCTCGATTCCTGTGGCCCTCTTTCTGGAGGAAGGCCAGGGATGGCGAGCATTGCGTGTGGGCCTGGAAGCGGAAACCGCGAAGCTTCGATGCTCAATTGAGAGATCAAATGAGCATCATTAATGAGCGTTCGTTACGAAATCAAGTCCGTTAAAGCGCGTTTTATGAGTCACAACCTCAGAGTGCCATGCTTTGAACTTAAAGGCACTGAACGTAAAGCCAGAAGTGAAAGACGATAAGTATTGTCATTGCACAAGGAACCGTGGAATGTTTTTCCCCTTACGTAGCCGGCGTGTATGGCGGAGGTTTGTCGGAGATATCACCCGGCCAATGCAGAATTAGTTGCCCCCTCAATACTGAAGTAGTTGTGTTAAGCTTTATTGCAATAAGGACAATGCATGTCTCCCACAATGTGAAATCTACTACTTATACCGTGCTTGCGCCTGATAAGTAGATGGGATATCGTGCGTTTAAGATGTAATTTTTTTAGAAATTCGATTACGACCACCGTATATGCAAGAGGGATGATCTGTTGTGCTCTTATTCCGCCGAAGACGACGAGCCGCACGTGGGGCCTATAAAGTTTGTGGGATTCTACATTTCACACACTAGTTATTTCCCACACCGCAGCCATCCGCGCTCAGCAAACATGCCTTGCGAGCGCCGGCTGCGGACGGGTCCGTTGTTTGCGGAGACAGACAAAGGCAGGAGGCGGCGAGGGCAAAACATCAATGGCAGCATTTATTGCAAAGTGCAAATCAAATACACTGCATACAGACTAATCGTAGGCCATAACGGTAACATTGGGATGCGAGGCATTAAACAACGCTAGAGATCGAGATGGTTCGACTCACCGATGGCATACCGGAGCAGCGGAGCGCTGCGGAGTGCGAACGCGGTTGCGGTCTCCCAGCTCGTCCGGACGCGTCCCATTGTGGCGCGTTCCCCAGGTCAGGACAAGCGCGCCGAAACGTCCGCGCGCTACCGGATCCACCAAGACCAAGAGAGCGTCCCCTCGTCATGCTACGTCCCACCAGACTTCGCCTTACGGTGGCGCTAGTATCGAGGAAGAACTGGTTCTCGGGTAAGGCAGAGAGGAAAAGGGTCAACGCCTTCACCAGGGGCGACAACAAACCATCCGGTCGCTGGCGCCCTCCCGTATGGTTCCCGTCGCGTAAGCGAGGCGCGTTGTGCGCCGGCCGCGATGGGAATCTAGCCAGAGAGGGGTTCGCGTGGAAGTCGCGATCCCCACATCCCTCCCTCCTAAATTCCTTGCGTACGCCGGTGAGAGCTGACTACAGGACTAGAGGCGACGGAAAGTTCGTTCGTCGATTAAATCGTTAGTCACTGCATCGTGTTGCCTACGCCGGCTTCCACTCGTCCAATGCCACCGCTGGTAGTGTACCAGCAGGCCCGGTCGTCGCCCGCTGATGTCTGCAGGCAGGTAGCTCCGGGAAGAATCGCACCAGCCAACCCAAGCAAGCGTTGCTCAAGTGGCGGCATATCCGTGATGGCCCGTGGCCGCCGAGCGACCAGAGACTGCCGACTCTCTCAGCCAGGCTTGGTGGCGGCATGCCGCACCGCACCGCTTCAGCAGGCTCGGCAGCTCGCCCGGAACAGTAGACAGCAGCATAAACACGCTCCGTCATGTGGTCCAAGCCGGGGTGGCTTAGCTGCACAAAGAAACTCCCCGCACCTTCAGTGTACGGCAGAAAAAATAGCTCTCCGATCGCACCGCCTTTGTGGCGCGATCCTAACGACAACTGCCGAGTTGTCAGCATTGTCATCGCTGTGTTAATGTCAACAAAGCCCAATAAATAGTCCAAACCCTACAATGTATAGGGCAGGACAAACAGGCTGCAGTAGCCCTTTGATCCCATCGATCATGTGGTTCGATGTCGAATATCACAACTGCCAAGGCTTCGGCATAATTACCAGCTTGTTAGCGTCAACAAAGCACGCCAAATTGTCCTAACCCTGCAGCGTGCAGGGTAGGGAAAATACGAACTCGATTGCATCGATAACGTGACACAATCCGATGGTTCAGCTGCTAAGTTTCTCAGCAATGCAACCGCTCTGGAAATGTCCACAGAGCTAGAACCTGTTCTAACCCTATACGGTACAGGGCACAAAGAACACACACGGTCGCATCGACCGCCCGGCGCGATGCTTAACCACACAAATGCGAAAGCAGTATTTGCTCGCATCAGTAACACTTCATTCATACACATGAACGCGGAAACAGTATTTGCTCCCAACGACAGCCCTATGTTCACACACATGAACACCGCTTGCGTAAAAATGCTGAAATACGTTTCAACACACTGGCGCTTAGTTTACGTGAACAGAGCTTGGTCTCTCGAGCCGAACAAGAAGGCTCCTGCGACGTTACAATCAGCGGGCGCAAAGTTTGCCTCGCGTAATTCTCCCCGTCAGTGGAAGAGGGATGAGGCCCCCCTTCAGTCCCGTCGCCCGCGTGGCGCGACAACAAAAACAACTACGCTGCGGAAAGCAGTTTTTCAAGCAGCGAGGGGTCAAAGCAAGTCTTTCCTGAGGCGGGAGAGATTCCTTTCTCTCGCGCGAGGCGATCAACAAAAGAGGGGGAGCGCTCCATGCGCCCTCGCATTGTTCCCAAGGTCGTGCCTTCTCCGGGAGGACCGGCTGTGAAAGCCTTCGGGTCACTCACTTCGGCAAACGACCCGCATCCAAAAACACAACAAAATAAAACAGACCAAACGAAAGAAACCCTGAACGTGCCCGTACGTGCAGCCGTGAGGAGACATCTACTTTTTAGGGTCCTACACGCTCGCTGCAACACAAGCAGCTTATGAGCGAGCGGCGCCTACCGCATTCCGCGGTATCGGAGCGCCCATGCCAGGCTGCAATACCAGCTAGCCTTTTGCGGCACACGTGGCCCAGCCACACGGCTCCCAGAGCCTCGACTCCCGGAGTCGACAAAACAAAGAAAAACTCGGACCCAAATTGCAGCTTCCGTACACACTCACTTCGGGCTGACACAACGGCGCGGGCTCCCGGCCTCGCGTGGATGCAAACTCGGAAACCCTCGTTTCCATAAACAACAACGTCCCGACAAAAATTCGGAGACCACGTGTTAATTGGCACCGATGTCCTGCCATATACACGATTGCTGCAAACTCGGCGCTTAACAAAAATAAAAACGCTGCAGCAATTAATCATTCGCCTCACTCTCAGGAAAGTTCGCCTCTGCTAATAACTCGCTCCAATCAGTTAGGCCTGAAGTCTGTTGTCTGTGCTCGGATCGTCCGACGCCAGAACAAAGGATGCTGCCGTGCCTCCTGCTCGTCTCCGCAAACAAGGCCCCACGTTGGGCGCCAGATGTGGGATTCTACATTTCACACACTAGTTATTTCCCACACCGCAGCCATCCGCGCTCAGCAAACATGCCTTGCGAGCGCCGGCTGCGGACGGGTCCGTTGTTTGCGGAGACAGACAAAGGCAGGAGGCGGCGAGGGCAAAACATCAATGGCAGCATTTATTGCAAAGTGCAAATCAAATACACTGCATACAGACTAATCGTAGGCCATAACGGTAACATTGGGATGCGAGGCATTAAACAACGCTAGAGATCGAGATGGTTCGACTCACCGATGGCATACCGGAGCAGCGGAGCGCTGCGGAGTGCGAACGCGGTTGCGGTCTCCCAGCTCGTCCGGACGCGTCCCATTGTGGCGCGTTCCCCAGGTCAGGACAAGCGCGCCGAAACGTCCGCGCGCTACCGGATCCACCAAGACCAAGAGAGCGTCCCCTCGTCATGCTACGTCCCACCAGACTTCGCCTTACGGTGGCGCTAGTATCGAGGAAGAACTGGTTCTCGGGTAAGGCAGAGAGGAAAAGGGTCAACGCCTTCACCAGGGGCGACAACAAACCATCCGGTCGCTGGCGCCCTCCCGTATGGTTCCCGTCGCGTAAGCGAGGCGCGTTGTGCGCCGGCCGCGATGGGAATCTAGCCAGAGAGGGGTTCGCGTGGAAGTCGCGATCCCCACAAGTTCAAAGACCTGGTCGTGGTGTCAGCACAGACTTCCTTGCCAGCAGGGTCGTAGAGGTTTTGATGCGTTTAGACTATGCTATCACCTGTGTTCGGCAAAACGCGTCAGATATACCAAATATGCCAGCGATAATAGCGAGCAGAAGATAGTATTCCCGCCTGTCAGCTCTTCATCAGAAGGGAATTTTTAATGCCGACGAAGTACAATAAGGTGTTTGTTGTAGGTTCTGGGATCTTATTTTGGGTTCACCGGACATTTAGAGAAAGGCATGCATTGGTCCCAAAAAAAAGCTCCCGCCATCTCGGTGATAAGTAAAATGGATTTAGTTTATTTTTGTTCAGTGAAACATGCCCTATCGTTCTGCAGCTTAAAGGGGCCATGCAGACAAAATACAAGTTTCTTTTATTCGAATGATTTCGTGTACTAGAGTACCCCTGGTGCTGATCAGTATGCAAAGGATGTTTTATTCACTGAGAAATTAATAAATGTAAGTTAAAATTTTCATTTTCCCCGTAAATCATATGTTTTCATGGTCTACAATGACATCACAGGAACCGACCGCTCTGCAGTCGATTGCGAAGCCTTGCTTACCGTTAGTGAATCTGGCCGTCGCCCCCATACCGCTGCAAGCCGTGTTCTGCCTTTGGTTTGTCTTTGACCGTATTTAAAGCTGGCTTGTTTTTGATCCGGGAGGAAATCATCGTTTCGTGAAACATAGTGCTCGCTCGACAAATACGGTCACGCAAGACACCGTTGCTTGGGCCAATCGGCCAGTGTCGTCTGAGACAACCCCAAAGCCCCGCAGTCCTGTGCAGCTAAACCAAGCATAGTGCGTGCAGTACCAACAGCTGTACGCATCGGTACTTCTATGTTTAGGTGTGCTTTCGTAACTTCCACTGTTTGTCCCACCATTCTTACTGCTTTAAAAAGAATGTGCCCTAAATTTAAGCGCACTCGTTCGGCAAGCTTACCAGCTCTGCCTAATTTGCGTTTGCATTTGCCGGCCTCCGCCAATCGCAAAGCTGTCTGGTATGACATCATAGGTTCTGTTGCGGGAAATGAGCTAGTGGGTCGCATGTCCATTCCCTTTTTAGGGGCGAAGCTCCTTAGGGCGTGGGTCTGTCCATCCTCGACGTATGTATGTAGCCACCTCTAGTTTAGTTCTTGGATTGTTTACTAGATGGCATGGCTACCTCTAGTTTAGTTCTTGGATTGTTTACTAGATGGCGGTACTTATATATGATGAAAAGATGCGCTTGGATTGTTTACTAGATGGCGTAGCTACCTATAGTTTAGTTCATGGATTGTTTACTAGATGGCGGGGAGCGTTGTAATAAAATCCGTTCGCTGTTGGCGCGCGCTCGGAGTTGCCCGATGGATAAGGCCACAGATGTGCGAGCCCGCGAGGCAGAAGCGCTCCGTGAAGCTGCGCGACGCCGCCGCCAAGATCCTGCCGTACGAGAGCGGGAGGCCGAAGCGTGTCGTCTGGCTGCGCGACGACGCCGCCAAGATCCCAGCGTTCGAGAACGAGAGGCCCAAGCGTCACGGCAACGGCGCGAGGACCCTGCCGTACGCGAAGCGGCACGGCTGCGGCGCGAAGAGGATCTCCAAAACGTCAGAGAACGGGAAGCGGCGAGAAAGCGCGCGTATCGGCAGGCAGACCCCGATGCAGTGAGAGCTCGTGAGGCGTCTGCAAAACGCATCAGGCGAGCTCAGCCCCAAGGTGCCGACGCGCGGTTTAAGCGAGACTTTCTAGACGTTACGTCCGGACACAGATGTAGTGGGCGAACTTTCACTGAAGAGTCACGGTTTTACCGATGATTTCCCCTCAGGAGCTTCGCCCACTCATCATCATTCACCCCGTGGATATGCTGTGAATTTTTTCCCAATTATATAGCTTATTTGAATGAAATTTGCGTTAAGAATGGTGTCAGTATGATTCTAGCGAGCAATCTTTAGAATGAACCAAACTTGTGTTTTGCCTTCATTGCCCCTTTAAAAGGTCCACGGACACAAACACAAGTATTGTTCGTTCAAAAGATTGCCTCGTTAGAATCATACTGACACCATTCTTGACGCAAATTTTTATTCAGATATGCTACATAATTGGGAAAAAAGGGAATGACCATGCGACCCACTAGATCATTTCCCGCAACAGAACCTAGGACGTCATACGCACCAGCTCTGCGATTGGCTGAGGCCGGCAAAAGCAAACGCAAATTAGGCAGAGCTTATAAGCTTGCCGAACGAGCTATTTGCGCTTAAACTTAGGGCATATTCTTTTTATAGCAGTAAGAATGGAGGAATAAACAGTGCAAGTACGAAAGCACACGTAAGCATAGAAGTACCGATGTGTGCTGCTGTTGGTACTGCGCGCACTATGCTTGTTTTAGCTGCACAACACTTCGGGGATTTGGGGTTGTCTCAGACGATACTGGTCGATTGGCGTGAGCGACGGCATCTCACGGGACCATATTTGTGAAGCGTACACCATGTTTCACGAAACGATTATTTTCTCCCTGAAAAAAAAAAAATGCGCGCCAGGTACAATTACGGTCAAAACAAAGCAAAGGCAGAAGACGGCTTGCTGCAGTATGGTGGCGCCATCTAGGTTGACTAACGGTAAACAAGTCTCCGCTTCACACCAAGTTTAGCTTGAAGACTCGTTCTTATGATGTCATTGTAGACGTCCTGAAAACGCATGATGTGGCGGTAGAATCAAAATTCTAACTTAAATTGATTAATTTCGCAGTGAACAAAGCGTCGCTTGGTTCCCGACAAGCGCTGGGGACACTATACAACAAGAAATCTTTCGAATAAAACAAACTTGTATTTCGTCTGCATGGCCCTTTTAAAGTCCATAGTTTTCGACATGGCTGCGGAACATTTGCCCCCGAATCTCTTAAAATTGAAAAAAAAATGAAGTTCAATTAATCCAACAAAGAAAAATATTTACACAATAGTTGCCAATCAAATAATTTGACAGCGAATTGTTTAATGCCAATGAAATAGTATTGCAAAATAAACTATCAGTGCACTCTTAATTGCAATTTAACAATATAGTTTATTTACCAGAGTATTGACAGGGCCGCAGTACAAGTGAGCGCAAGAAACAAAATACGATTGTTTTTATAATTTGCGTTTTACATACTCCTGACCTAATTAGCTTACTCAAACTGGAAGTGACAACAGTTTTATTCTAGCAGACTAACACGGGAGGGGCTGTTTTTTGTTGCTTTCTGAAAGGGCTGGAATATGAGTAGAGGGTTCACGTTATTTATATTACCACAGCGACCTACACTTTTACACCGTACGTGCTGAAATGAAGCTTCCGATGGTTATGTAATCGTCTGCGCATCTAAAGTGGATGTAATTTGTATAGGGGGAATTTTAGTAGAACACGTGCGACAGATTTTTTCTGGCACCGTACTTTTTCCGTAGAGGACCATGAATTGAGAGTAGGCTGTCATTCTTAAGTGTTTACAAGACCACTGCGAACTAACTGATCATGACAAGCAAGCGAAACTCGGCGCGTTGATAGAGTCGTCTTAGCGGTCAAGTACACTGTAATTTTTTTCCAAGATATCTCCATTAGATTTAAAGCTACAGAGCGCTTTATAATAAAGTTGTATTTGCCCCAGAGCTTATTATTCGGCTGAGAAAAAATTATGTTCCCTCCAACGTGGCACTAATGAGTTCGCTTTACAATGTCAAATGTTATAACGTCACTCTTCTTGAAGCCGTTCGGAATATGTAGTTATCGTTAAAACTGCGTACGCCTACTTGAGGACGAAACGTGCTTAACTCGGCTTCGACTTCGGCTTTGGCTTTGTTCTCAGCACTATTGGTGTGTGAGCCCTAATCTATAACGATAACTCCAGCCGACAGATGAAAGGCTCAGTAAAAATCAAGGCCAATTTTTTTAAAGGGGCCATGCAGACAAAACACAAGTTTGGTTCATTCGAGATGTTGCCTCGTTAGAATTATACTAACATTACTTTTAACGCACACTTCGCTCAAATAAGCGATATAATCAGGATAAAAGGGAACGGCCATGCGACCCACAACATCATTTTCCGTATACAGAACCTATGATGTCATATGTGCCTAGCTGTACGATTGACTGAGGTCGGCAAAAGCGAACGCAAATTAGGCACGGCTTATAAACTTTCCGAACGAGTTATGCGCGCCTAAATATAACAAATTTTCATTTTGGGGCAGTACGAATGGTGCGACAAACAAGTATAGCTACGAAAATACACATAAGCATGTTTGTTTAGGCTTGTTTTAGCTGCACAGCAGTCCGCCGCTTTGGAGTTGTCTTAGAGGACAGTGGCCGATTGGCGTAAGCGGCGTTGTCTTAGGTGACTCTGTTTGTCGAGGATACCCCATGCTTCACGAAACGATTACGTTCTGGAGTAACAAAAACAATCCAGGTCCAAATACGGTAAAAAACAAAGCGGCGAACAACGGTGCGTGGATGAGTATGGTAGCGCCATGTGGGACGACTGACGTCAAGCAAGGCTGCAGAGCCGAATGACGCAGTGGAAGTTCGTTTGAATACGTGCACCTATGACTTCATTGCTGACGTCACAAAAACACACGATTTGGCGGGAGAATCAAAATTTTAACCTATATCGACTAATTTCTCAGTGAATACGACATCATCTTCTGCAGGACAAGCGGTGGGGGAACTGCAAAACACAAAATCTCTAGAATAAGACAAACTTGCATTTTGTCTGCATGTCCCCTTTAAGGAAAAGATGGTTAAAGCGCGAAACTGTCTCCCAAGCCACCTGAGTCACACTAAAGTCCAAAATCCAAGGTGCTTCGACCGTGCCGGAATGGCGCATTCATATACAGACGTCGGTTTCTTAATTCGAGGGGACCAAGTTCTATTCCGATCACGGGAAGCGTTTTCTTTTTTTTTTTTTTTGATGGGCTTGATGTACCTTCATTTTTCATCATCATCGCTTTGTGAGACCCATTGTGTAAAATTGGCTTTGCTGCAGTGAGATTTCGTGACGGTGCGGTCGCCGTCAGTGAGACGAGGAAGGCTTCGCTTTAAAACAGCTTTCAGGAATGGTACACCACCTTGTCTCGCGCAGAAGTAAGCAGGTGAGAACGGAATGCGAAACGGTACACGTGTAATGACTCGTTCTCTGAGTGAAAAGGTGTGTTGGTGTAGCTGAGGCCGTTAAAGCCGCACTTCTTGAAAATAAACTGCCAGCTGAATGGTCGTTCTGATTTTCAGCCGGAAAAGCAAAGCGCTGTATGTGAGGCGCCGGAGCACTTTTGGGCTCTTTGTGTGACTGCGCTATTTTTCACGGCCTTGCATCGGGTTATCGCACCTAAGGCAATTGCAGCTTCCAACCCTGGATCTGCACTAACTGCACACATTTGGGAAAACATCAAATATCAACGACACCCGGTTCTGCTCCAAAGTTTCGCACCAAACGTTGTGGTAACGCCTTCGAGGGTACTCGTACTGCAAAGCAGTGTACTGCCAGCAAATATGGGCTTCACCACATGCCACCACCGGACAAAAATATGAAATACATGGCTGCGGCATTCGACTGGTGAAGTGCTGAAAGCAATGGTTGCATGGCTTGTGTTGATAAAGTTCCTTCAGATCCATTTAAAGCGTCGCGAAACCGTGCTGGATAAGTTCGCTGCCTGCCTGTGGAGAAAATTGCCTCCGGCAGCCAGCCCCATTTGCGAAAGGTTCGCATGGGTGGGCACGCTCTCAGGGGCTGCAGCCTGTGCATGATGGTTTAAGAACTTCTTTCAGGAGGTGATCTCCATTACGACGCGCTCATACAAGCATCTGGAGTTGATTTTCGAGTGCAGAGACTCAATTTAAAATTAATCGATGGTTGCGCGTAGGAGTTGGGTGAGTGGGTAGAAAAATTCTACGTTATTTTTAAAGAAAACGAGATACTACATGCCATAACCAGAGCGGCATAAAAAGCGGGGTCATGGCCCAAATCGACACTTCACTCAGCATTAACCTGAACAGTAAGGCCAATCGTCACACCATTTTTTTTACAAACACTCTTCGCAGCAAGTGCTTTCAGCTTTCAGTATCATATTGCACAGGTAGATGCGAAATCTGCTAAAATTTCTCTTACTCCTGTGAGGGGGTGGGGCGGGGTGAGAGGAAGTTTTGTCAAGTCGGGGAATGGGCTTCTTATTTTGACCCATCACCTATTGTGAGGTATGAAATTTCGCTCCAGCATTCAACCTCGTTACCTGAGCGAAAAACGCTGACCGGCGAAACTAAAAAAATGCCTACAGAACATATTGGTGTCGTTCTGCAAGGCAACAGCACCGTTGCATTACTGAGTACAAGACAGTACTCGATATATTAGTCGATGGGATATAGACATCCGCAGGAAAGGCGCTATAAATTCGCTGCAGCCTGAACACGGGACACAGAATGTTACAGAATCTGAAAATACAAAAAAGTAGAGATTTTCTTGTGCTTTAAAAAAGACTTGACTGCACCCGAAAAGAGGTTCAGCAGAGCTAACGTTCCCGTGCGTCGGCTTAAAAATTACGGCAGACTTGTGCTGTCTAGGTCAATCGCAGCCCAGTTTACTGCGAAACTGTTTCTGGGATTAGCCTCCATCTTCCTAAATCTACCAAACGCTCTCACCTCCAACAAACTCCTGCAAGTGGTTTGCACACAGCTTAATCATGGCCACAATTCACTGCGAGTTGAAATTTGATGCCGCATGCATTTGTTTTCCCACACCGGGCTAACGACGAACACGCTTCGTAGAGCAGGTGTTATAATGCTTAGGAGCACATGAGTGTATTTTCACGAGAGGCTTTACCTTGGCAAAGCACTTAAAACTTTCATCGCGCATTCCCTGGAAACCTGAAGGATGTGCCGCGTTCAGACTTTGCAGGATAGTTCGGCAAACGCTGTAGGTGCTTCGTATAACTCCCCTAAATATTGCCGCGAACCATGCATTGGGTTTGCTTATTTGTGCTTTGTTTTACCGCCCGGCTGTGCAGGTTTTTTTTTTTTGTGTCTCAAGGGAGGCGCATGTTGCATTATTTCGTTAGTATGCCGCACGGGTTATCTCATTTGATAGAGCAAATATTTCTCCCTAACCTCACTAGCCTAGAATAGTCTTCTTCGATACACAGTGTTCTCGGTGTAATTCGACGGTTCGAGAAACACCCACACCGAAAAATAAATGCCCGCAGAGCAGATGCCGTGGTATTCGATTCGCTGGCACTCGCCTGCGCAAGTCATTATGTCGGCTGCTGCTTCGCCGCCTGTGTTTTTTTGTTGTTGTTTTTTGGCGTCGTCTTTCGCTTCGTGACAATATGACCAAAGCGCGCGTTCAGCAACCTTCCCCAAACTCCTAACTGACAAGCACAGCTCAAACTTTGCCCAAACATGGCGCCTAACATCTCTCCGACCTTCACTCAAAATAAAAACTCACATACACGTACAGTCGTTCCTAGACAGCGAGAAAACATGCCTATGTCAGGAGTGAGGGGGTAGCGCAGGGTTGGGAGATTGGTGTGTAGAAGGTAGGAGGTGCTTGTAGTCTGTCTGGGACATCTTGGGCGCTTTCGAAGACATTCACTGAGATCGCAGTTGCGAAATCTCAGCCATGCAGTTGCTGTTCAGCGGCAATAGCTGAACTGCATGCTCGCAGTACAGAGAACTAGCTTGTACGAACGGCTGATATAAAATTAATTAATTAACGGATGGACGTGAGAACGGATAGACTGCAATTAGGCAACGTACGAATTGCGGCGTACACCCTTTGTCAAAATTTTAAAGCCAATCCTGAGCATTCTCGGCCACAAAGAACTGAAAAACTAAGTGTTACATTTAAATGTGGCAACACCATTTTATGACAGTAAAAAAGAAAGATGTTTTTTCTAGCTTTCCGGCCCAAAACGTTTAAGCCGCGCTCGGAACGTAAGCTTGTAGATTGAATTTGTTGCGGCCTGGGTACTTTCGGCTTGGCCTAGAAAATTTTTACGAAGACTTTACGTACAGTCGTCTGCAAAGGGTTAACACTGGAGCGGCCTTGAAAGTCTGTTACAGCTTTTGACCCAAGTCCAGTGGACAGAGCAGTTGACCCACCCATGGCGATAGAAGTACCCCGGTGGCTTGAGCAAAATGTCAAGTAGAGGTCTCCGTCCAAGGCAATTCTGGTGCAAAATTTGTTGTTTTTGTCCAGCGACTAAGCCGCCGGATTGTATTATCTTGGCCTGGGCGAGACGTGCATCGACCTGAATCCACTCGTCTCGCGCGCCTCGGTCCCCCGTGGGCTGCGCCGAGCCATGCTAATGGAACGTAATTGCATTGCTCCGCGAGAAAGAGGATCGATGGGAAACGGCGGCGGAAGTCGAGGTCCCCAGGGACCCTTGCCTGCAGCAGTTTGCGTAACTCCCGGCGCGTCGCGCGCTTGCCCTTAGGGAGCGAAAGGTTACGCGGGCTGAAAAGCCAATCTCCTTCGATAATCTCTAAATCCAGTTTCTTACACCGCCGAGCTAAACGCTCTGTTTGGACGCCGCGAGCTGAAGGCTGTATTGAGCCGCATTCGGCCCCCCTCCGGTGCTGCTCGCGTAATTTCGGAGCGTCGTTGTACAGTTTCAGGGAGCTGTATATCGGCGATGGTTTGCGCCTTTTTAAGCGCAACTGATGAGACGGGGGGAAAACAATTACTGCAAGTAAGTAATAAACGTATTGGTAGAAAATAGATTGTAGTCAACACAAATAACTAGGATGTGCTACAGCACAAATGTCCTTGTACTTGACATCGAATATTAATATTCTGGAGCGTTTAAGGACGGTTTGGCAAGTGCGGACAGTTTGTGTCATCAGGATCAGTGTCATGGCGCTCTTTCTCGGCGTGTCTACGTCCACCCCGACCTTCAGAGATGCACGCACGCATTTGTTCACCAGGACGCAGTGCGCCCTCCTCTAAGGCCCCCTTACGACGGTCCCTTCTCGGTGCACAATTAAGCATGCAGCCAAATCGTTGCGGCTGCCCATCTACGGACGGGAAGACACGGCCTCCGAGCACCGCCTCGTGCCCGCATTCTTCGACCCCGACTCCGTCGCCACGGGCGCCGCCGCATGCCCTGCCACCGCTATGGGACCACACCACCGCACCACCCGAGGCCCTTCGCCGGGTGCGCGTCGCACCCCAACTCTATAAACGTTGCCCCAACTCTCCGCGCCGCGTCGTTCATCCCCCTCTCGCCCCCCATCTCACTCTCTCGCTAGAGAGGCCCCTAATACGTGTTGCTAATGTGCCGCCACGGTAGAAGACGACGCCGAATCGTTTCGGTTTGTGGAATCAGCGCTGGCGAGACAGATCAGAGAGTTTTAGCATAGTGGCTACCGGAGGTTCACGCTACGGCGGCGGGTTGCCGGGACCCGACTGCGCAGGCGCGCGCGTGGAGGGCGAGGAGGTTGCCCCTCAGCCGAGCCAGAGTCCTTCAAAAGCATTGAAGGACTCCGGCCGAGTGAATGCGCGGGCATGGCGAAGGCCAGCCCGCGGAACTAATCCACCCTGCCGTAACGAATTTGCACCTGCCCAGTCGAGCCCGGTACCCGCTGTACGGTACCCGCTGCCGTAGCGTTAGCGGACGGTATACGATAAAACTCTCTAATACGGCGTTAATAAAATAAAATAAAACTCACTAAAACTCTCTATTAGCATAGCGGCTAGCGTAAGCTACACTAAAGTCGGCGGGCAGGGTCGCCCCTCACCATTGCGAAAGGGCGGGCTCGGCGAGGCGGGCCGCTTGTCCCCCCAGAACGAGTGCGCACCTGCCCTGTTCGGTTCCGATACCCGTCAACCGCAGCGTAGCGTACGCTAGCCGCAATGCTAAAAATCTCTAATGCCAGCGACTAGCCGTCTCGTTCCCGTCTTACCGAGCAAGACACGTAAAATATATTTCTGGATACCAGCCAGCGAAGTCTGTTTGGTGCTCCTATGCCACGTGTCCAAGGTGAGCCCGTCGCCAAGCTGCGCGTATTCTATAGATAGTATATACACCCCTAGCGCTTTGCACCAAAACAGCTATTACGATGCACAGAGAGCGCAGGAAATTTTGTAGCGATTAAAATTTTCCGTATCGAAAACACATCAAGTTTTATAATTTTATGCAGAGGTTTGTTCTTCACGGCCCCTCCAATACTTTTCAAGCTTTTTCAACATGTCTTGTGCTTGGGGACATGAAAACTTGGTATAAACTCCAAGTCCCTAGATTAAGGGGGCACTAAATACTGGGCCGGATATCACTGCTCTACGCACATCAGGTAGCTTAGAAACTGGCCTGAAAATATTTTAGCCCTGTCCCGCGGTCTATAAACTAGCACCTTCTCTGCCTCTTTTTGTTGCTAATGTGACGCCACACAACCAAGATGGCCGCCATTGGCCGGATTCCTTTCCGTTCCAGAGTCTAAAGCATTCGAGAGCCCCTTCAAAGAAAAGCGCAACAATAGCAAGACAGAGACTTGGAAAGGTACGACGGTTACTATGAAAACTCCCGGGAAGACCATACTACAATTCACTGCTACCTTTCCTAGAAACACTGTCAATACGAAACCCCTTCCCGGTTCGCCCGGGGAAGTTGCAACTTTCCAGCCTTTGTCCTGTTCCTTTCAGGGCATCACTAGGTTTCATGTGCATGCCAGTTGGTCGCCATCTGCACTGTAGCACTGTAGCTTCGTAGCTTTCTATCGCTACGAAGTTTTCAAATTAAAAAAAAAAACGGCTTGAATGAAACAGAAAGCCTTCATCGTTTGCAGAGAACTTTCGGGAGGTATTAGAACCTTCCCACGCAACTATTTTCTTTCGGTTGCAAAAAATTTAGAAGTAGTGGAGCTTTTTGAAAGACAAAAAAAAAAAAACAGAAAAGAAAGAGTGGGCGCCCCGTGACCGCAGTTAGGGAAGAAAATTTCGCCACTGTGAGAAGAAAAATTTTGCGTGATAACAACTGAGTGACATCAAACACACGACAGATGAAATTCCCGGCAGATTCAAAATCTTGCGCGAGTATCTGCAACTTGCAAATACGGGAAGTTTGAGCAAAAGGGCATTCGTTCTGAATTGCACAAAGAAATACCGATGTCATTCACCACCGCGGTGGCTCAGTGGCTGGCATTGTGCTGCTGTGCACAAGGTCACGGGTTCGATTCCTGGCCGCGGCGACCACTTTTCTGGTGTAGGAGGAAAGCAAGAATGTTCTTGTTGATATTGGCATCCAAAACAAATGTCTAAAAACTGTTTTACAAGATTTGGTCAACAACGCCCACCTGGTAGAAAACATTAGGATTTTGGAAAAATTACGTGGTTTTATAGATTTCTCACCGACTGCTCGGCGCATTACATTAGCAATTAGGTTTTGCTTACAAATGCTTGCCATACAAAGATCCCAAACCAAATTCACAATTTCGCTATAACAAGCATATAAAAAGATGAAAGGGGATGTTTGAACCCAACACCCCAGGAAGAGGTTTTCAGTTTAATTTTTTGCGGGTTCGAATACCCTCGCCATCTCTTGCGACTTCCCGTAACCACACGCCTCCCGTAGAACGCCATTTTAATTTTTATTAAACTGTGAGCGATGGTTATCCATAACACCTGCTAAGGAAATAACCTTTGACATAAAGGATTGAGGCGTCGTGGGCGCTGGGCTGAGGGTCGTGATGACTTCAGCCGCTCCAGTAACGAGCTCCTTGTGGAGCTAGTGTCGGAGCGGCCCACCACGTCCTCGCATTTATCAGGGGAGCTACAGTGAAAGCTCGTTAATTCGGACTTTAATATTGTGAATTTTGTATAATTCGACATTTGCGGTTCTGACCGGCGAATTCGCAGTAGAATTCTACGCATAAAAAAGCCCGTTAATTCAAACCCGAGTAGGTTACGCCCCAGACGGCACCCCTCGGCGAATCGGACCCTGGTACACGGCCAGGCAAACGCCACCTGTGCCTATACACAGAGTTGCGTAGAACGTAGAAAGCAAAATAGGGTAAAACCAATCTAAATCGCTTATGGCGGACGTTTTGGAAGATGCATTCTTTGAAAACTATGTCATTGACGACTGAGTGGTGTGTGCGGTGCGTCACATGTCATGTCCGAAGCGGCATCACATCTCAGGTCCGGAGTGCAGAACCTGTCGGTGCCAATGACGAGTGATGACGAGGACGAAGGATAGCGCTGCCGTCCGTTCAAAATACATCGCCGGATGGAATGCCGCCGGTCTCCTCTTCAGTTTTCAAAAAAACGAAGATGAGGCTTTCCGTTACACTAGTTTGTTAGTGGAAAAAATGATGACTGCCGCTTTTAAGGACAAACGACAGGCCGCAATCCCGGGCTTATTCAAACATGAAAGAGTTGGCATGCCCTATACTGCTTCCCAAGTGCAGTGCACTGTTGTTATTGTTCCCTTTCATTAGTTTCGAACTTTCAAAAATTCGAACTGAGACGGCGACCCCTTGCGGTTCAACTTAACTCTGCTTCCCCATGCGCTGCGGTGGAAGCGTCACGGTCATGCTCCAACACCAAATGCGCGAAGCTTGTGCAGAAGGCCATTGCCCTTCTACTGCAGTAAACTGCTTGTGGAGCGCCTTCGCACGGGAAAGCCATCGGTCTTGATAGTACTCCGGGTGCATGTTTCTAGGCACTGGGGCCACACTTATTTTGTGTCGTAGTTCCGCTTCAATGACGTCTTTGGTTCCATTCTGGTTCGTGAAAGGTATGTGCCGCGACTCTAGAATGGCCCGCCCAGTTGGGGTACCGGGTCGCCAGCCTGTTGTATTGGGCAATGCGTTGTGCTTCTCTAAGTTCATCCAACGTGTTGTGAATGCCCATCTCCAGTAATTTTTCTATGGAGGCAGCCATTGGAATGCCTACAGCCGCCTTGGTGGCTTTGCGAATAATTAGGTCTATTTTCTCTTTCTTCGCTTTCTTGAGTTTCAGGTACGGAGTAACGTAAGTTATTTTGCTGATGATAAAGGCTTGAAAGGAGCCATGAAGAGAAAACACAAGTTTGGTTCATTCGAAAGATTGCCTCGTTAGAACCATAACGACACCACTTATAACGCAAACTTCGCTCAAATAAGCTACATAATTAGGAAAAAAGGAAATGACCATGCGACCCACCAGCTCATTTTCCGCAACAGAACCTGTGATGTCACTTGGGAATGCTCTGCGATTGGCGGAGGCCGGCAAAAGCAAACGCATCTTAGGCAGGGCTTACAGTTTGCATAGCGAGCTAAATGCCCGTGAAACATACTGCACATTCTTTTTATGACAAAGAACGGTGGAGTAAACGGTTGAAGGTCCGAACGAACACGCAAGCGTGTGCGCCAATGCATCCGAAACTAGCGCCGGCCGAGCTCGACATCTCGCCGTCGCGCAGACGAATTTTCGGGTTCGAGGCTCTTCGGGGCCAACGAACCGTTCCAGCACGCACAGCCGCGACCTTGCTTCGTATCGTAATCCCTTCACAGGAGGTTGGCCGTCATATCGCTAACCAGCAAAGGTAAAAATAGAAACGAGGGGAGTAAGGAACAGCAAGAAGCGACGAGATAGTGCCAGTCGTCGCGTAAGTTTCGAATGGTGTTGGCTTGCTGCTGTCGTTACGAGCTCGTTTCCAGTTTACAACCACTGAAAACTTCAGTTTGTTCGAGTACTTTACAATGAAATTTCGTTGCTGCGTTTTGAAATGCCCATGTAGTACGGGCAAATCGTCGAGGGAGTGCGACATCCCCGCCGGTGAGGAGATCTCCTTTCATGTGCTGCCCAACGACGAACCTAGGCGAAGCAAGTGGCTACGTTTTGTGAACTTTGCAAACGGAGGAGAAAGAGAGCTAAAGGAAGTACGAGTGTGCTCGCTTCATCTCCGAGGAAGTGATTACGGCAGGGACCCTTACGTTAGCTCACTCCTGGGACATGCTGGCGCTCGTCGCCGACTTCGTCAAATCGCTCTGACCTTGGGGAAAAAAATGCCGTAAACACCGCGCATTGACGCTCGTATCTTTCTGGTCGAAGCAGAGAGCTCGCGTGAACGGCTTTCCATACACGACACCGGCCAACTGGCATAAGTTATACTGCTACTGAAATTGAACTATTATTAACCGTAATCAAAATACGGCACATACGTACCAGTCTATATTCGTCCGTCGCGACGGGGCTGACGAGGCAGCGGTGCCGACGGCTGGGCGTTCGTCTGTTGTGGCTATCGCGGAGTGGTCGCTTTCCCGTCCACCGCGTATCCCACAACTCTTGCCGCTCGTGCACTTAGAAGCATTGAGCGTTTTAGTGGTGTGAGGTTGTTAAATGCAAGCCCGAGCTCCTCGGCGAGAGTTTTGTTCTCCGGATCAGGCGATTCCATGACTAGGGCTGCGGGTGCACTAGGTTTTACTAGTATTTTTAAAATGGCCGCCGTCTCGATCGACTCCCGCGTGTGGGTGCTATATGGAGTCGCCATACTAAGTATCTGTTTCATGGACCGGCTCTATGACGCCATTGTACACGTCACGGAATGTTCAATTTTAGCGGGAGATTTAAAATTTTGGCTTAAATTGCCTTATTTCTCAGTGAATAAAGCATCATTTGCTTCCGGGAAAGCGCTTGGGGTACTATGAAACACATAATCTTTCGAATAAAACAAACTTTTGTTTTCTCTTCATGGCTCCTTGAACTAACCGAAAGAGATTATGTTCCGTGAGGCCATGGTGTTTACTGGCTATCCGGACGATGAGTTTGCCAATTTGTACAGCTGCGTTGTGCAGGGCCTGTATGATAACCGTGTTGGTTCCTTTCTCATGTATTCTAAGCCCTAGAATTCATATGCATTCAGTTCTGGGCATTTGGTTTCCCTGCAGCAGGAGTTCTATGTTGGGGTCATGTCTTTGTCTCCTGCGGGGCCTAGCTGGATTGTAGAAGAGGACTTTCGATTTTTGTGGTGAACATGCGAGGCCTCTTTGGGTTACGTATTCTTGAACCATATCAGCGGCTGCTTGCAGGCGTTCTTGTATATCCCCATCACTTCTTCCTACGGTCTAAATCAGGATGTCATCAGCATAAAGGCTGTGACTTACATCCAGAATTTGTAGACTCTGGTTGCGCTAAGAAATCCGCTATATAGTTATAGGCCTTCTTGCCCACGTGGAGGTCGCTCAACTTGTGAAGAATAGCACTATGTTGCATGCAGTCAAAAGCTTTGGTAAGATCTAAGGCCAAGATTGCTCGAGTGTCTAGTGGGGATACAGCGGAGTTATCGATGATTTGATGCTCTAACTGGAGCATGACGTCTTGCGTTGATAGTGATGGCCGGAAGCCCACCATTGTATGGGGGAATAGTTGGTGTTCTTCCATGTACCGGTGCAGGCGGTTCAACGCTACGTGTTCGAGCAGTTTTTCCAAACACAAGGTCAAAGAAATGAGCCTAAGGTTCTCAAGCTTCAGTTGCTTTCCGGGTTTGGGAATAAACATAATGGGAGCGCTTTTCCACGTAGGAGGAAGACGGCCGTTGTCCCACACTTTGTTCATGTAAGCTGCGAGGTCTTCTATGGATGAGTCGTCCAGATTGGTAAGTAGCTTGCTGGTGACGGCATCAGGCCCTGGCGCAGAGCGGGTGTTCAGTTTAGTAATGGCTTCACAAATTTCGGCTTTGGTAATAGGCCTGCCCATTTCGGGATTGGGATTACCAGCATATGGGTCTGCTGACTCCTGAGGGGCTTCTTGTATGTAAAGCTCCTGCAGTTTCTGCAGTAAAGTAGATTCCTCCCCTTGATTGGCATGTAGGATGGTCAGAAGGTTGCTACGCTGGGCTACCCGCCGTCCGTCCGGGTTCAGAAGGCTGCGGATGGTGTGCAATGTTTCAGGCGTATTCATTTGTACGTCCATTCTTTCGCACAGTGCATTCCAGTGTTGGTTAGTAAGATATGCCGCGTGCTTCTCGATCTCCTTGTTTAGGCTCGCTATCCGGCGGCGAAAGACCGGTTGTGTCGCTGCCCGTACAGCCGTTTCTGAAGGCTGCTCTTCGCTTCCCACATGTGAAGAAGGCGAGAGTTGAGTCTAGGTTTGCTTCCTCTGGGATGATTCGAGCAGCCATGGTGGCGTGTTCCTGTAAGCATTCGACCCATTTTTCTAGATCTTCAATGCCGGAGTTTTCGACTTTTGAAATCTCGGCCCTCCGTATATTACGGGAAACATCCCAGTCGATAATTTTTTGTTCCCGGCCGCTGTACTTTGGCGGACCCGCAATGAGTGCGGTTTCCACTATATAGTGGTCACTGCCTAAGCCTTCAAGCGTATTTGTCCACGGCGCATCGGAGACATTTTTCACGATGGTATGATCAGGGGTGGTGTCGCGTTGGACACTGTTACCTCGTCTCTTGGAATGGGCGGGGTCTGTCAGAATTGTCAGGTTGAATTGTTGTATGGTGTCCTGTAATGTCTGGCCCTTTTTTGTGGGCCTTGCATATCCCCAGGCGCGGTGTGATGCATTGAAATCCCCCGGGATGGCTAATGGATGACCATGGCATGTGTGGAGGGCTTGTTGGAGGAGCTGTGTAAGGTAACGGGAATTTCGGGGCGCAATGTAGGCATTCAGTATGTATAGCTTCCGCTTACAGTAACGAGAGGTTCCACTAGGTATGCTCGACGTTCCGATTGGAACACTCGTAGAGTGGGGCAACGCTAACTGAACACAACAACTTTTTGTCGGTATGACATTTTATACTAAGCTAAAAATAAAAATAAACTTTTTTATTGTCTAATATTTCCCCGCCTGTGCGCAGGCAACTTAAACGTGTACGGAAAAACAAACTCGTCACTAAAACATATTCTTTGTTAATATTCGTGACATCTTTCTTTTTCCCGAAATGTACTTCTGGTCTCATAAGCAAGCCCCGACTGCCACCGCCAAGTTGCTCATCTCGAGGCAGGGACTGTTAAGAAGCAGCCATCGCAAACAACCCGCTCACTCTCTCGAGCCCAGGGCCCTTCGCTAGCATAGCCTCGAACCTAGCTACGCTCTAGATTAGCCCTTCGGTGATCAGGCTGATTGCCCTGCCAGCCGACTCTCGAAACTGGCCATGCTCGAACGCACGACAGTGGAGGGCCACCAGCCTTTATTTCCTTACCGACTTTTAGTCATCCAGGTTTTGCTCTCTTCCACGTACTTCCCGAGAGCAGCACTCACTGTCTCGTTTACATCAAGGCAATAAAGAAAGTGACGCGAAAAGGAAATTTCACGCAAGCACTGGAAGAGAAAAGTCGCTGCAATCGATCCACTCGTCTGGGTACCCGGACTGCTCTGCGAAGACACGGAAAGCGTTTAACGCAGACAGCAGAACACGGCGACATCGCAAGAGCACGGGGAAAGACCACGCCGTTTGGGAATAACACGCCGACCACACGGCAAAGCACAACATGCCCGGAGTTTGCGCGCTGTCCGGTGCAGATTACCGGTGTACAATCGAGGAAGCAGGAATGTTGTTTCTCGTTCTCCTCTTCCGATCGTGGGGCCCTGTTAGCTGCACATACCCAGAGTTTCGCAAGCACTGCGGAGTAGCTAATGATCGGGAAGCCTTTGGTCTGGGCGCATTCTTAGTTTCGTCCTTGCACTTTCTCGTCGGGTGGGAGTTCTCCTTCACCCTTCTTGATTTGGGCAACCTAGCGGTCCTCTCTCGAAGCGGCCATATTCGTTGCCGCAACGCATGAGCCTTCCCGTCTCTACTTATATACAGACCCACGAAAGACCGAAACCGACATGACGCTGCTCGCGAAAAAAAGGGTATGGGGGGTAAAAAGGGGTACGGGCTGCCTGTGTGGTGGGTCTGGTACAAGATATACATGCGAGCCGATGGCGTTAACGTGAGCCCGCGTCGCTTTCGGTCTTCTCAAGGACGATATTCTTGGTTGGGCTGCCCTACCGCGATAATTTTGGTCTGTCTGTCGGTAGTCTGTCTGTGACCCCATTCACCCACTTGGCAAGGAATGCTTTCACAAGAGGTATGTACTGGCGAAAACGTTTCAAACTACCAAAACCGCTGACATGGGTCAGTCATGCAGCGCCAAAGACCCCCCCACCTACACACACACACACAAGCACGCACACACGCGATTCCCAGCACCGGAGGCTGCGTTTAAGATTGAGGCGAAGTAGGCGAACACACCGGATTTTTGTGTTTCTTGAGGCACGTGAGGTTTTCGCCCTCACAAACCCGAAGCCTTAAACTACCTGTGTTAGTTTTTTCGGAGATGCACACCGTGGCTTCCAGGCCTGTCGGAAACGTGTCCCGGGATGATATATACGAGGGCCGGAAAGTAGGTATCAGTGGGTATCTGTAGGTATCTCGTTTCTTTGCGCATGATGTATACTTCTTTATTCGTGCTATCACGTGTGAAACCGACGCTTTCTATGCCTCGCTGATGGCGACCATTCCGCCACCTAAATTCACTGCAGAAAAGCCAAATTTACACAGGGAGTTTCACAAAACGATGACAATGTAAGTGAAGGCACATCAGGGGCATCAAGAAATGCACCCTTCCGTCTAACGACACAATGGCTGAACGCGAAGCTTTCTGGTGATGGATTCTTTGGTTGGCAAATCCCACAGTGCGAGTATGTGCTACTCTGAAGGTACGGACCACTTTTCTAGAATACTCACAGAAACTCTCGGGTGTGCACTCCGTAGGGCTAACGTTTTCGTTTGGGGTGTACGACGCGAATCGGCACCTGCATGTTGCTCTGAGTTCGCTTTGACCATGTCGAAATGGAGCAATTGGATAGACGCGCTCAAATCCACCGCCATTCGCCCCCGATGTTGCCCGTACTTTGTTTCCTGCTTTTAATGCTGTTCCAGCGACAAAGCCGTTTCCGTACCCCTATCGAGCATTGTGGACTTACCGCCAACTCATGATGCCATTTCTGGAATTCAGTTACTGTTCACAATGGCTGAATTCTTGGCCGCGGTCGATCAACCGCGGACGCGGACGGGCTGCTTCGGGCTATACGGCATTGCATATGAGGTATACCAAAACATTAACGACCAACCTCTCACGATGCTTCTGGACTCCGTAAATAAAGTGTGGTTATCTAATAAACTCCCTGAATCTTGGCTTCGGGCGGCTATTGTTCCGATCTCGAAGCCTCGGAAACCATCGCACGAACTTCGCAACTTGCGTCCAATCGCTTTGACATCTACGCTGTGCAAGCTGTTAGAGCGTATTCATATCGACAACAGGCGCTGAAAGACGTAGACTAAGAAAGAAATACACAGGACGACGCGCTTTCTTTCTTAGTCTACGTCTTTCCGCGCCTGTTGTCGATATGAATCAGCACCAACTCGCCCAACTTGCCATCCTGTTAGAGCGAATGCTTTCCACACGTCTTCAGTGGCGGCTTGACACTCTTCGATGGTATCACCCGACGCAAATCGGATTCAGGCCTCATCTTGGTACTGAACCCGCCGCAGTGGCGAAGTAGCTAAGGCGTTGTGCTGCTGAGCACGAGGACGCGGGTTCGAATCCCGGCCGCGGCGGCCGTTTTTCTGATGGAGGCGAAAAGCAAAGAAGCCCGTGTGTTCGAGATTTCGGCGCACGTTAAAGATCCCCAGGTGGTCAAAATTAATCCGGAGCCCTCCCCTACGGCGCGCCTCATCGCCTGCGTTGCGTCGGCGCGTTAAACCCTGCAATCAGTCAATCAATCTTGGTACTGAGGATGGCTTGGATTACCTATCTACAGTTTTTGTGGGAGGCTGTTTTCTCCATGTCAGGACTGCACTAGCTATGCACATATATGCAAGGTGTATGACAACGTTAGTGGCACTGCAATCTTATAGGTCGTAAGCTGTCCTCACCTCCTAGACAAAGTCTGTGACTTTAACTGAAGCTTTCTTCAACACCACTCTTTTTCCATACGCATCAACGGTGAAAGTTCCGGCTCCTTTACACCAGCACGCGGCGTACCACAGGGCTCTGCTTTGTCTCCGCTATTTTTTAACATTGTCTTCTCGCCGCTAGCTTGGAAACTTTTACTATCCAAGGCTTGTATTCGCTTATGTACGCGGATGACATTACTGTATGGACACTCCGCCCGCACCTGCCACGTCAAGCCGAGTGCCTCTAGCAAGCCTCAACATGCTGCCAGATATGGTGTAAATATGCAGGCTTCACCCTTTCGCAAGAGAAGACTGCTGCACTCCCCGTCGCGAACGCTTGGGGCCGCCGATCCCTTGCATTATCTCCGGTCGCACTTCAGCTTAATGGGACGGCTGTTTTCATTGTTGGACACCTTCGGGTTCTGGGATTGGAGATATCGGCCTCAGGGTCAGCAGCTCAGTAGCTCCTATCCGCTCGACAGACAGTCGGACAAATTCTCTACCTTGTTGGCCGCATCTCCCAGAAGTCTGGCGGGGCTGCTGGACGATTGCTCGCCTCGTATTCCGCTCCGTACTACAGCCAAGGCTCGTGCACCAGGCACAGCTCCAGCACATGACGCAAGTGGACTGGGATCGGCTGGAAACGATTAAGAGAACCGCAATGCACAACCTTACTGGTCTCCTCCGCCTAACGCCATTTCCACAGCTCCAAGCTGAAACCCAGCTAAACACGCTAGATGAAATCATTCATCAGCGTCGTTCCACACTCCTGCTGAAACGTGGGCTGGTTCCAGACGAAGCAGCTCTCGGCGCGTACATGGGCAAGCCGGCTGATACGATGTCAGCTTTTTCCGCTGCGAGGACGCCCTGGCTGTACCATCAGGTGACGGACAACGAGCCTCTGACACGGCTACATGTCCGTACTTCTGACCTTCACCAGCCCCCAGATGCCGCACTTAATGTCCCTGACTGGGCGCCTGCGACGCAACCGCTAAATGTCCAGGTTTCAATGGACACCGGGCCATACGACATACTTAATCACCATGACCTTTACGTGTCCCTGTTACCCTACCATAAATCCAAGCTGCGCGTACGAGACACTCCGTGCGCTCCCTAGCCTCCTAGCAGAACTTACTGCCGTTCCGGATGGTGTGCAGGCGACTATAAAGTGAAGTCAAGTTGGTAATTTATACTGTCTCAACGGCAGCTATTCGGGATTTACATCGCGTTGCGCATTTTACAAGCCTGGCCACATGCATTCACGCGATTGTGGACACTTAATCCCTTGTCCATGCCCTGTCCGCGGTTTCTGGATTCACTGGGACATGCTTCCTGCCCACACAGCGGCGGATCGCGCCTGCCCCAGAGACCTCCCACAGCCACTACCACTTCTTCCCGTATCCACCATAGAAGAACTGCTGGCGGAAAAGGAAACCCTTCGCCGCGCCACGCGTGCACTACTTCCACCGCGTGAAACTGGCCTACCCAATGGGCTCGCTCGCTGGGAGGAGGACGTGCTGTGGAGGCTTCGAGTTGAGGTGGCGTTATCCCCAGCAGTTACCCACGCTTGGCCTGCCAGCTCTCACGCGACGTTTGCGAACACCTGCCACTTCTGTGTGCTTCCTGCTTCAGGAGCTACGTTGAACACCTGCTGCGGACTTGCCCAGGTCTTAGAGACGCCCGAACAAAACACCTCCGAAGCACAGGGCTCCATCCTGGGAGACCCACAGATCGTAAGCGCTGGATATGGGGGCCCAAGCACGGGTATTTTCTTGGATTTCTGCGCGAAACGGGTAAAGTGTTGTACCTGTGAAAACTTTTTCCTGTGCCGTAGTGCAGTCTCTCGCAAAAAAATTCTCTAGAAGTTGGAACACCGTCACCAGGTCCAAACCCTTCGCATACTCTTTTTGAAGTTTTGGGTCAAAATATTTTTTTCAACGCGTATTTTTTCTATTTGCAATCGCCGAGATCAATCAGCCACGTCTTTTATTAGACGCTGCAAAATACCATTTTTGTATCGACATTATTCTTCAAATATGCCCAATGGTTTCATTTTTTCTTAGAAATGTTGGCCAACATGAGTGCGTTTTCAGGTTTGGTTTGTTTCTCAAAAGCTTTACCTACATAAACTTCTCCAATAATTTGTTTCCAATTCTTTTCCAAATATTCTCCCATACTTTTCGCTCGGTGTCGCAATCGATGTGCAGGCAGACATAGAGACAAACAGGCGTAAATTTTCCTATTCAAGTAACTTGATGAAGGCTATCATCTTTAAACATTGCTATCCGGTAGTCGGAAGAGAACAAATGTCGCTCGCGTTATGAAGCCGACGTCTGTACGATTGCGCCAATCCGACGCGGTCGCAGCAGCTTAGATTTTGGACTTTGACTCAGGTTGCATGGGAGAAAGCTTTCTGTTTTTGAGAAAGCTAGTTTTTGTTTTACTCTAATATCGTTGCAAATTTGTCAAAATCTGTTTCATTTGAAATGTTAGAAAAGTTTTAGGTTTAAGCAGATTGCTTTGGATACATATAACCAATGCAACATACTGTCTTCCTTCGGTTGGTTATTCCCGGGTTTTTCTCTGACATCCTCAACGTAGCCGTCTCATCCGCTTCCCTTCACCATCCGTGTTTACTTCCTGATGCATTACACACGTGATAATGGCGCGGTGATCTGTTCCTAACAAAACCGCTTTACCAAATGCCATTATCGCTCGCTATGATGCGAAGACTGATCGTTCGATTCATCTTCGTCAAAGCAACGTGCGCGAAATGATTTATTTATATCTTGCAGCTTTCACAGCTTTTGTCCAGTGATCATTTTTTATTAGGTGCCACTGCGTTCCCCTGCTAATGGCAGCCAGTGTCCCAGGAAGCTTTCAGAGGCAGGAACGTCGATTTCACCGTCGCTTTGACTCGTCTCCATACGCGCGTCCTTTGATACATTTTCGTAAACACACGTGGCCGCCTTCGTCACCGCCGCGGCGCCCGCCTGTCAGGCGTCCGTGCGATTCAAGGTGCGAAACGGCCTGGAAGGCAGCCCTCTCCCGTGGTCTCACGTCACGTGTGCAGATACTCTGGTATCGAGTCTTAAGCTGCGGTATTGATCGGCCGTAAGGTTGTATGCCTCACCGCCAGAAGCTGATATATAGTCCGGTTGGTATATGGCATGTATTAGTTTTCGCGCAGGCACATGTTTGGATCTGTTTCAATTGGCAGATTCCTGCGCCAACGCTCCACTAGGGTACTCTTTCATAAGTCAATAGACATAAAATCGCGTTTGGTGTGCCCCGTGTTTTTCGAGGGGGACGCTGTGTTACGAGGTGCATGAATGATAAGCGGGATCCTGAAAGACGACGGCAGAATTAAGGAAGAGGGCAGTAGTGAATGAAAAGTGGAAGGATGAAGCACTTAATTAATATACGAAAAATACGAACTAGATTTTGAGGGACTATAGGGAGACATAAATAAAACGAAAGAGAAGGATTTGATAGAAGGACGTATCAAAAATGGTGCGGAAGAGACAGAGGTTGAGCCCGTGAGCAAGGTGCAAAACAAGTCACACAGACAGTGGACACCTTATGTATTCCTACTCATAGTTGATACTCTTTAGCAATCCATTCCCTCCACCCAGTTAGAAGTCGTTCGCGCTGAATTTACGAATGCAGCTTTACGATAACATCGAACCCATTGTACATCAAGCTGCCGGTACCTGTTAACGTCGGGAGACCGTAAATCGTAATTTCAGGCCTAATGTCAAGAAAATAACTAGAAAGCGTTGGCCAGTACATCTCAGAGGGTATGCACTGCTCTTTGGCAATATAACACTATGTGAATTTTTGCTCGTATACGGACGCCAAAAAAGCTGCGATAGCATACAGACCATCAGCTACACTTCAAAATACATGTGCTTGGATTTTACAAATAACATTTAAATAACCTGCTGTGCTGTCAGAACACGGCTAAATGCTATCATGACGCACGACTCCGCGGATCATGCGGTTCTTGATGAGCAGCAAGGAAATATTGCTGCACCGAAGTATTATTCCGTTATAATCTTTCACCGGGATCTGAAGTTCAGTGGGTCACGAACTAGTTATTCGCTCGTTTCTCATTTTTGAGACTCCCTCCCACACGTTGGTTATTTTGCGACAGAAAAGGCATGGGTGCGCACAAGGGCAATGAGCAACAAACTGTAATCAGAGCTCCCTGCGTGAGGTTCCGTGAGGAAAACCGTTCGCATCACCCGCTGATATATGTGATACTCGGTACAGGCCGGAACTTTTGCGAGAGGTTTTAAAGATGTCGAATAACAAGAATGAGGAAAATCCGCCAGGTGTACTCTATCATCTTCGTCGCCCTTCCCTTCACCATACCCCCTCATCGGCAATGATGGCGAAACGTACGCCTCCGCGTTTTAATACTCCGGATCAATGCTTCAAAGTTCAAAAAGAATTCGTTTTCATTTCTCACGATTTTATTCCTGAATACTCGAATCTGGCTCCCTTGTCGGCACGCTAAGAGTGTATGCTTTCTCTTTGGCGAGGGAAGACGTGATTACTCTACGGAGGAACGAACTATGAGGGAGTAATGTCCCGGGTCTCTTACCGTCTCCTCTCTTCCCCTCCCCCTGCTCTCTGCTGTCGCATCGCTTTCATTTTCGGACGACACCGGTACATTAAGCGTGCCGACATACTTTCTGTTGAACGTAAAAAAGAAGCGTACAGCCAAAAGAACTCATCGCATGCCGCTGTGTGTGCCAAAATGTCGGTCCTTCATCCTTGAGATGTTGTGTGATTGCATGCGTGTGCATTTAATCGGGCTTAATTTTTTGTACCTGGTCACAGAAAGCAATAATTTTCATCGCTTAGAGAATGTGTTCCTAGTTCATTAAAGTGATTGAATAAGAGATATAAATAATTCAGACAAACAAAACGTGATATTTTGAGAGACATTGTGCTCTGGTAACTCTACTTTTCGCATTACGTTTAATAGAGAAGCGATGATGCAAAAGAAGGCTTACTTTTGCACGTGCTTGAGCAGATTTCCTTTCCTTGATTATAATGGGGAGCGAATAGGAATATGTTTTGCCTGGCATGCCAAGAAAACCTTTGCCATGCGTTTACAACACATTGCGGGGAGAAATCAGGTAATTATAGTTTTATTGATTTTCATTGATTGTAGGGTTTAACGCGCCGATGCAATGCAGGCGATGAGGCGCGCCGTTGTTGAGAGCTCCGGAATAATTTTGACCACCTGGGGATCTTTAACGTGCGCCGAAATGTCCTACACACGGGCGTTTTTTTTAAATGCAGATCATTTCAGTAACTCACGATGTCACCCGCTTTGACGTCCGTCGTAGTCCGCACCGTCGTTGTCCGCACCCCTCCCCCTACACTATTAAAAAAAAATACTATCCGGCGCCTGGTTTCGATCCCTCGACCCTGCGGGCGGAACGCAATGCACATGGTGCTCTACCCACTGCGCCACAAAGCCGACACAGAGTGGGACGCTACTAACGCGCCTTATATCGTTGACTCATTCAAACTACGTCAAGAATTACTGCTGACGAGCGCTCTCTCGTCAGCAGTTGCCACAAGTGCAACAACATTAACGTAACGCAAACTACTTAACGTCGTGCGCCCCCGGAAATGTTCCGCGCCGCGGCCGTGGAGAGAAGGCGGCCGGCCGCGACTCTCGCCACCGCGGCGCTGCGGTTGCGAGTTGCGCTAGGAAAGCGAGCGTCGTCTTCTAGCGGGGAGCGGAACGCGTTCCGCTCAGCATCTCCGGTCTTCGCCACGTCTGGTTGCACACTTTTTTTTTTTACTTTTCGCCTCCATCAGAAAAGGATATTATAGTTTAAAGCAACGCATCGTATAGCAAGATAGTTACTCAATATTCGAACACCATCACCATAGCATCTGCTCTACCGAATTTGTTTCGTTGTTCTTCATAAAATCACGAAGTGCATGCAGAAATGGGCGCAGGGCGGCACTCAGGACAGAGACTGGCTGATTGTACGTACCGAACTTTGAAATAGTGGTGGTGGTGTACGTTTTTTACTAAAACAAAACAGGCCAAGCAACCCAGTCTGGAGAGCTGCCAGGAGCGGTAAAAAACAAACATCCCTGGGCACAAGTGAGGCTAAACTGGATAAGCGCATCCAAACGAGAACTAATGCGTCACAGATGAACCATTCCTCCTCACCAAATGACCGACGCGACCTGGTGCACCATACGGCCGTAGATTAGCCCAATTTTGAATGTTTAGTACCTCTGCGTATTCGTTTGCTTCCTGCTGTTGTTTGTGCTATTTTGATTTTGAGTGTCTTGTTTTCTTCGCCGTTTCAATCGTTACATAGTTGAGCTCCTGCGGGAAAACCACGAATTTAACAACCGTATGTCAAGTGCTGGGCTCTCTTTCGTTCTCGCGATATTCCTCGTGTGCGTTTTATACGTCCGCCGTTAGTTGCATCGGCCGCGGACTGTGCAAACAGCCGCTAAACGCGCCGCACACTCTGAAACTGTTCGCGTAGAAAGTGTTATCGTTTTCAAACAGTGCACAGGAATAACGTGATCTTCTCCGTGTTGCTGGTTACGCGTTGTAACGGTATTTGACATTCAGATTTGCGTTAGCGGTAATGGTTTCTCCAAAATCATCTTCATAACATTCAAACATGATAATATGTTGATACTACAATAGCGGTATCCTATAGCAGTTCCGTACGTGATAGGCTCAATTGGCTTTCTCTGTTATATTTCCCTGTTTCAATTTGCTTTCTCTGTTATGAGCACTGTTTTTGTGTCCCACGTGCTAATCGTTTATATAAGGTACATGAAACCTTAAAACAACATGCGATGACATCGTCAGAGACAGCGTCTTTATATCCAGGAAACATATATCGCCCATTTCACCCCCTTCCCCAGCTTACAGTATGGACATTCAGACTACACCTCAGTATTACAAACAAGAGAATCGCTTCAGTCAAACCTGGGGAGCAGAGTGGCGATGTGAAACTAGATCATTTCGGTGCAATGCCCGCTCCCTTCAAAGTATGAGATATTCATCTCTCTGCGCACTGCACAAGTGGTAAGGCCTTTATTTGCTTGCTAACAAATACATCGGTGTCAAGACTTTCTCGCCCACTCCTGCGCCAGAAAGCCTCCTTTCCCACCCGAGATACACGCCGCGGGGAAGAAAAAGAAAGGGGAGAATAGAAATGAACGCTCTCGACCTCACGCGCTGATCTTTCTCGTCGACCTACGCACGTAGTATTCCCTGGAACCGCGAAATAACGGGGTCATCCCTCTCTGCTTCCGTATTTATGATGTGACCGCCCGTTTTGTCCTCGTCATGGGCCGATACGGAGCAACGTACAGAACTTGTTGATCCCCGTTAGCTTCCCGAAGGGCGGAAAAAATAAAAGGACTGTTGGTGCGAAGGTGGTGGTCTCTGTTATCAACACCCAGTGTCCGGAGTATTCTGTTCACCCTAAAGAATACACATGACGGGTAGAGCAAGTTGTTTGACATGCATTTCACGACTAGCACGCACGCCCGAAGCAACGCGGTTGCAGTCGTCGCGATCTTTACTGACGGCCTTCGAAATGCGAACGTGCGCATGCCCGCGTCTGCGGATCTTTCTCCTCACCCTGACGAAATTCGCCGGTAGCACAAGCGAGTGGATAGGGGAGCTTGTTTCAACGACGGCCCAACATAGTAATTATTGATAGGAACTGTTTGTATAACGCAGAAGAAGTTGTAAAGCAAGTGTCGACACGCTGCGCTCCCCAGCTGAAACCGATTCAATCGGAAAGGCTGCCCCACGCACAGGGGTTACTGCGCGTTGGTGCGCAATTTAGACGCGACAGGCTTCACTATTCCCAACTCAAGTTTGCCGCGTATTCTGGCAACAGTGCGTACAACAACCAATATTGTCGGCGCACGAGGTTGGCTGCATAACGTTCCGTCCTCCCCGGGAGGAGACGTTTTGTTTCAGCGTCTTATCGCGGTGTTTCATCAAGACAGAGTGCAATAAGGCTATAGCTAAAATGTACTCTGACTCTGTGGAACAGCGATTCACTTTGGGCGGATTCAAGGTACCACAGCGCCGAAATTGTTGTTCGGTGTGTGCAGACGACGCCAGGGAAGCTGCAGGACCATATGGCATTTTTAAGACGAAAGGCTTTTCTAGTGGGTCTGAGATTGGGCGAGAGACACCACTTGCGCAAGATCGCCATTTGAGAGGGGTAACCACGTTTGAGCGGCGCTCATGCACTGTATTAAGTAAATATGTGCCGTTTTGACAGTGCGCTATATGGATAACAACAGCCTGCAAAGGCATCTCGTTGCGGAAAAATTAATAACGAGTCAGTGAGAACGCAAACGGCACAATATAAGCCGTAAGGGCTGAAGGGTGAGAGAGGAGAAGGCGGTCATTTTACAGGGACGTTGTTTATGTATAGGGTTCCGTGGATTTACATGTGCCCAAGCAAAAACTCCAGAGGCTCCGCGTGACTTCGACACGCGGGATGTTCCATAGTGCGAGGCGTTAGTGCGTGCATTTGTGCGCTTGATTCGGTGTTTGCCTGCTGTTCCTTGGGTCCACACTTGCTTTAACTCGAAACGTTTAGCACAAATTTGCCGCTGCGCGACCGGCATCGGTCATATCTACGCTCCTATCGTCATCGTCACCCCTTGTTGTCGTCGTTCCAAGCGCATGCGCGCCTAGTTTCCTCTGCTTGCGTGTCGTAGAAAGCAAAATTTCTACGATAATTCCCAGGGCAGTGCTTTGCTTTCTGAGGCCAGAACAGGTTGCTTGCGAACTAGGAGCTTTGTGAGGAAGTATTCACAAAATCATGGGGTATGCGTGGTCTGCGGAAAAGAAACAGAAACTATGCGGAACATAGTGTTAGAATGCGATGATATCCACCGAAATCTACATGAGGGAAATATCCGGCTTCCAGAAGCCCTAGGATTTAAGGGTAGCACAGAGGAAATTAACTGCAAGGCTGTCGAGGTGACGAAAAGAAGTTTAGAATGCTGGTGGACGAAAAGCAGAGAGGGGAATATTGCCTACGACAATTACCACCTGTAACAGTAAAAAAAAAGTATTTTGTGCCTAATAAGCTTTTGTGCCTGCCCTAAGCAGCCCTATTATTAAACCAGGAGTATAAAACATAGGTATATTAGTCCTTTTTGGTAAAATGACATGTCATGACCCCGCTACAAAGCGGAAACCAATAGCAATCATCATCATCATCATCATCATCATCATCGACTTTCAGCCGGTTGGCGTACACGTCAAAGCCGCACAGGTGTCTAGTGTCATCTGGCTCCTCAGGGTTGCGGTTGTCGTCCACGGGAATGTATGTAATTTCTAGGCAAGATTTTTATGTGTGCGTATCTTTAGCCACGACGGCCACCGATCAAACAATAAATAGCTTTCAACATTTTTTCGGAATTCTGTGCCACATCTGTGTAAAGAGCTGAAAAGCTTCGCTGGATATCTACATTTGCTGAGTAGCGTGGCTCGCAATTTTTAACAGAAGAGCTGTTTGAGCTCTCGGTGGATGGTCCAGGAACCGGGCGTAAGGATAATGAGCCCGCTACAGAAAACAGTAAATTAGAAACTCAAGCATTTGAATGAAGAAAGAGCGTATAATCCCAAGCGACAATTGGTAGACAGTTTATAAGCAGAGGTTGGAACAAATGAATAAGCTTTTTGAACAGGAAAAGAATAAAAGATGACAGGGCAGCTAGGCGTCTAGTGTCAGATACGTATCCAGATTGCGTATTTCCAAACGCTTCGCTGCACAAAACCCCACGTGACATGTGTCTTCGCACGATACAAACGTTAATTACACGTGGTCATAGGTTGCGCCCCAACCCGAACCCACCTAAAACATACCAAAGTACTATTTACAACAAAAATAACATGAAGAATGGAGAGATTCCGCAATAAAAAAAGAGTTGAGTTCAGTAAAAATATTGCAATAGCAAAAGTAGACCGCCTGAAGTTCGAAGCCAGGCCGTCAGCGCCAGTACCAAGACCTCTAACTCGAGGCCACAGTGCCGGAACGGCGGAATCCATTTATCAGGTGCTCAGTAGAATATAACGCGCAGTGACATCACGCATGTCACGTCGGGCGCTGTGCAGCGAAGCGCTTGGAAACACTCATCCAGTCTTGCGCGTGGGCTTGCCCCACGTGAGGGGCTTACAAAAGGGAAAAAAATACTATGCGCACGTGCCAGTCACTGTTTGAGCAAACAGCGTCGCCGACTAAACGAATGTCATCTGCTCCTGACGTCGCTCGCTCCGCGTTGCCAGGGGCGACCACCTGCGTTCATAAAACTCGGACAGCCACGGCGGCGAAGGAAACACTCCCACCAGATCCGAGCGCCGCAGGAAGAGGCGGCTTATCAGGAAACACGCCGCACTGCCTTGCGAGAATTCAATCGCCCAGAAGAAAAAATCGCAGGCTATCTCCACCAACGTGAAATCTGAGGAAGGGCGAAGCATGCAGTGCTCGCCGGCGTTTCCCACAGCCAAATCGCTGCTAACGGGCAATGAGAGACAAAGAAGATTTTGTTTCAACTATATGCGTATGTACTACATTTATTATATACAATCCGCAATCGCGCAGCTCATCGCAGTCAATATGCATAATATATTTCTTGAGTTCTCCTCCCTCGTCTTAATGCTCCTGGTGTTGTTGAGGCTCCTGCGCAACCAAGTCGTAGATCGTGCCGAGTTCAGGTAGAGGTATACAGCTTTGGTGTGAAGTCTCGTGTCTTTTAAGCACGAAGCGTTCTAGCGCGAGGCGTTGGAAAACGGGTGTCCCGGTGTGTTCTTTTAGTACGCGTTTTTGCCCACGGAGATGAAACCTTCCAGTGCGAGGCGTTGAAAAACGAGTGTCCCGGTGTTTTAGTACTGTGGCTACACGAGAAAACGACAGGACATGCTGACGGCCCTAGCCCCCAAGGTGCTTCGCCCCTAACGTGAAGACGGAAAAAGAAAAACATCCCCCTCGCGAGGGGCACGGTCAAATGCAGAGCATTTTCGGGGGGCGCACATACCCGATTTTATCTGGTTCGAAAGAAACTGACAGCGAGAGCGAACGCCGAGAACCGCCCCATCACGGCACGACCGCGCCACGACCACGTCACGACTACGTCACGATCACGCCACAACTGTTGTTGCTCCCTCGCCAAACTACGACGCATGCGCGCCCCACCTGTTGCTGAACGCGATCCGAGCACGCAGAGAACACGCGAGGAGCAGCGGAGAGCAGGCGAGGAGGAGTGGGGGAGAGGGCGCACCTGGAACGGCTGTTGCGGACGCCGAGGCACGCCGACAACGCCGGGTGACATCGTGAGTTAAAGAAATGCTCTGCATTTAAAATAAGTGCACGCCTTCAACGGCGAGGGAGCGGTCGACGAAGAGTTTGCGGACGGCCGACGATGAAGTATAGGAAGACTAAAGTGGGCACTGTACAAATAAAGCTCTTATATTTATAGTACTTTACTTCGCTTTGGATTTGGTCTTCTGCTGACGAGTGCCATATATATACACGGGGTAAATGGTTCTGGGTGACTTATATAGCACTCGTCGAGTTTAGATTAGTTAGACGAACAAAACTATGGTGTGACATCAGGGTTGCATCATTGTGTAACTTCGGTTTGGTTTTTTTGTCATTGTTTTTTTTGCTCACTTTTTCGTCCTGTGTGATAGCGTGTTTGCTTCTTTGTAATAAAACGGCTGCACAGCTTATGATACGGGATCACCCGACAGATGAATGCGTGATCACTCAAGGAAGGCCAAATGCGGTGCAAATGTTCTTTTTATAAGCTGGTTTGTAAGTAACTTGGGCAGTTTTGGGTTTTGTGCAATTAGCCGTCGAGCCATGCAACACGTAGTGTTACGCCCAGAGATTTCCATATCTTCGAAACCTGAGAGAACCACACCGGAAACACTGCATGAAAAGCAAGGTAATGCTAACTGTGCACAGCATTGTGGAGCACTTAAGAAATCGTAGGCAGTCCTGAAAATAGTGCGGTGCCCCGAAATTCTAGACGTGTATACCAGCAAGACTAGGATGAAGAGCTTGGTCTACCGCCGCAGTGAAGCATTTAATTTCTGCGTGCTTGATATCTCTGTGAAGCTGTAATTATGAGGATGCAAAAAAGGCACAGAGAACGACACGAGTAAGAAACGGTAATAAACCTACCGCGCGCGTCTTATTTCGCCAGGAAGGGTGTAGGGCACACCCAGTGGAGCGCATTTCATCGTCACGCAAGGCTACGCTTTATTAATAATAAAAAAACAAATAATTCCTGTGAATGAGACATCAACATGCATGATGGGGTATTCAAACGAAATGTTTTATGCTGTGGAACGGCTTCAGCTTCTCAAGCAGGCGAAAGGCCGAAGGCATTCTATTATCCATCATCTGGTAAATATTTAATGGTGGCCGTGATTTCAGGTGGAACAGTTCCGTGAACTTAATAAGTATGTGCCAAAACAATTTTGTTAGTTTTGATTTCAGTACTCTTAGAGCTTACGAGTTGGTAAGAAAACTACGTTCTCTTCCTCCTCCTTCTCCATCTCCTCCTCCACATCATCATCATCATCATCATAAGCCTGTTTGTGTCCACTGCAGGACGAAATCCTCTCCCAAAGATTTCTAGCCACGCCTATAGCGTGCGAGTTGAGTCTATGCCTCCCCCCCCCCCCCCCCGAATTTTCCCAACTCATTTCAACTTTCAACTACGTTCAACGTTTTTTTCCTCTTACCTTCATTTCTATCTTTCAGAACAGACCAAGAAAATTTAACCACTTGTTTTAGAACACGCGGAATCTGAAAATAAAGCAAAAGGAGGGCGTAGAAGCGGCCCTTTTTGTGTACATACATATATGTGTTCCCCGCTCAAGAACCGGGTGATGGCAACTACCGCAAGAGAATGCTCGACGGTCACGAAACGTCTTGTGTCCTTCGATGTTTGGGTTCCTCCCCCTGGATGTCTCCCTCGACCTGCGCCTTGCGAGCCTTTTCGGACATTCCGCAGGCGCGCCACGTAGACACTCGCTGTTATCATCGCGTGTAGACGGCGCTAGGGGTATTAATATTTAAGCTCCCGGAGAGCCGCAATAGAGGAAAAAAAAGATAGATACCGAGGGAGCTCTTATCCGGTTTCGTGAGAAGCTTTTAAAGGCACGAGTGCGTGAGTGCGCAGCCGGGCCGTCTCTCCCGTCTTACTTTAATCCACGCGGCTTTGTTATGTGAATGAGCTTTTGGCAACGTTATAGCGGCTCACCGAGGGGACGGATATGAAAGTGCGAACGGTGGCGGCTAGTCTCTGAGAGGAAGGGGAAATGCATTACCCGAAGAAATGTTTGCAAGTCCCAGTTTTTTAATCTAGCTAGATAGCTTCTCAGACCAAGACCTGGTTCTTTGTGAAGGTGCTGAGAGAGAGAGAGAGAGAGAGAGAGAGAGAGAGAGAGAGAGAGAGAGAGAGAGAGAGAGAGAGAGAGAGAGAGAGAGAGAGAGAGAGAGACGTATAAAAATAGTGGTAAGATGCAATTCATATGACTTAACAAGACTTGTTGAGCTAGTTGGGTCATCAGTATTGGAGAGAATAAAAGGGGCGCTAAGCATATGAAGACAAAGTAGAAACACACACCACATACAGGCGCCTGCATTTGGTGTGCGTCTTTACTTCGTCTTCGTCTGCTTAGCGCCACTTTTATTCTTTCCAAGATTCAATTCGGTAGAAACATTTTCTCACTCCAAAATAAACTGAAGAAGTTGGAAAGAAACCACGCAAAAAAGCGCTGTAAATCACGCCAGTAATAAACGTAGCTCTCTATAGCAATATCACATTCACACATAATGGCACAGATTGTGCGTACCGCAGTATCCAGCAATGTTTTTCTGCACCCGCGGGAAGTTCTTACTACGCCCAAGGAACGTCAGACCTAGGCGCATCTGCCTGTGGACACTTACAAACTGCAACCCCTTTCGCCTTCCTAACGCACGCAGACGCAGGTGTGCGCTTAAAGGGGCCATGAAGACAAAATACAAGTTTGTTTTATTCGAAAGATTTCGTGTTCTATAGTGCCCCCAACGCTTGTCCGGAAGCAAACGATGCTTTATTTACTGCGAAATTAATAAATTTAAGCTAAAAATTTTGATCCTCGCGCCAAAACGTGGGTTTGAACGACGTTTGAAATGACATCATAAGAACAGGTCTTTCAGCTATACTTGGTGTGGAGCGGAGACTTGTTTACTGTTAGTCAACCTAGATGGCGCCACCACACCGTGCCAAGCCCTTTTCTACCTTTGTTTTGTTTGTGACCGTATTTAAGCCTGGCTTGTTTTTGTTCATGGAGAAAATAATCGTTCCTTGAAACATGGTGCTCGCTCGACAAATATGATCACGTAAGACACCGTCCCTTGCGTCAGTAGGCCACTGTCGTCTGAGACAAGCCCAAAACCCCGCAGTACTGTGCATCAAAACCAAGCATAGTGCCCGCAGCACCAACAGCAGTACGCATCGGTACCTCTATGTTTGCGTGTGCTTTCGTAGCTTCGACTGTTTGTCCCACCATTCTTACTGATATAAACAGAATGTGCCCTAAATTTAAGCGCAAATATCTCTTTCGGCAAGCTTATAAGCTCTGCCTAATTTGCGTTTGCTTTTGCCGGCCTCCGCCAATCGCAGAGCTGGCTGGTATGACATCATAGGTTCTGTTGCGGGAAATGAGCTAGTGAGTCGCATGGTCATTTCCTTTTTCCTAATTACATAGCTTATTTGAGCGAAGTTTACGTTAAAAGTGGTGTCAGCATGATTCTAGCGAGACAACCTTTTGAATGAACCAAACTTGCATTTTGTCTTCATGGCGCCTTTAAAACGTTTCTTTGTGAAAACATCTCAGCCTTACAGTACGTGTTTCGTCGGATTTGTGTTAAAGGGAAAGATTGCCACTATGTGTGTAGTTTCCATTTCTTTTTTTCTGCCGTTTAGTCACGATGTTGTGAATCTAAGCGTGTATGCGCGATCGAACAAGCGTATCAACGACCTTCCAGCGAGCAGCGGTGCAAAATGGAGCTGTGGCGTGCTTACAAAACATGGGGCTAAGTCGGAAGCAATCAGATCTGCTTCGAGTAGAGCAACGATTGCGAGCGCTTCTAGTTCAAGGACGTTTCGGCACCGGCGAGATCCACCCTTTCACCCACGCAAGGTATGTATGATACCGTGCGTGCTTCTAGTTTCTCAAATAGCCAAGCTTTCGTTTCCACTTCGATTCATTTTTTTCCCCAACTTATCTTCGGTTTGTCTCCTCGTCCTACTTGTGCAAACGGACAAGTATAAAACACTCCGGCGGGAATCGTCACCCTGCTCAGAGTGTGTGTTGGTGCGGCACGAGCGAAAGACGACCTCAGCCGATATGGTGAGCACTGCCATAGAACTGCTGACATCTGGGCTGGTTGGCCGAGATTACCTGTCTCAACGCGCCGCGCGTGTAAAAAATATCAAGTTAGAGAAATTGCATCTGGACGGGCTCTGAACGGAAATTCGCTTATCCTAACTAGGCTTTTTTTCTTTTGTTTGCGCTTCATTGGCCATTCTCCAGCGCTATTCCCACCGTCCAACAGGCCTTACATTCGCCCTTCCTCCTGAGTCTGGTAACTCGCCTTAGTAACGCCCATTTAATGTATAGGTAGCTTGGTATTTAGAGAACTACCCCATTATCTTATGATGATAACACCCTAAAAAAATATCAAAAATTTGAGACCCGCAAGTACCTACATACGTATGCGTCTAGAAGCACCCCATGATGACTGTCCGCTCTTTTACCAATGCGAAGGTGTGGGCTGAGCACCTGGTTTTCAGATCCGCTCATCAGAATCGATGTATTCCTCTTTTCTGCAAAGTTGGGAAGGTCCATCACTCTTCTCATTTCTGACAACCACTGATGAGTTGATTGCGAAGAATGAAGTGCTATGGTTCCTCCTAACTAGGCTGATAGTGCCGTGACCCGATCCTCACAAAGAGAAGCAGACGCCGTGTTTGTGCATTTGTGAATACACCTGTCATCAATTCTTCTAAACGGTTAATTGAATCTGAATTTCTTTTAAAGTTGGTCGGTTGTATCTACATAAGGAGTGAATGCTTCCCGGAACAATTCTTCCGAAGATTGTTCCCCTTCTGGGCGTAGCACGTTCAGAGCGTTGTTCAGAGCACTGGGATGTAAGGAGACGAGTGCAATGACTTATTTCGGGGCCGACACATCCTGCAATGAAGAGCTGGTTGCATTATATAACACCAGCCTCTCTACTCGTCGGAAGGTTTCCACATTATCGAGTCGTGGTATTCGTTCTGTTATTTTTTTTGTATAAGACGACTTTCTGTGCAAAGTTATTCCCTAGCCGCTGTACAAGGAGATGTACATGCGCGTTTCTTGGCAAGCGCTTAAGGTGGCTTGCGATATTTGTGATCAATTGGGGGGTTATATCTACCTCATGCCGATAAGTACGACATAAATGCGGTAATGATTGTAGGAGTATGCTGTACATCATGCCCATGAACAAATAAAATATTCTGCATGGCTGTGATTCTAAAAATGTAAACTTATTGCGCATGTATTTAACCAAAGTTTTAGCCCTGCCACATTGCGGACAGAACTGATTGACAACTCACCCTTGCAATAAAGAAGACCCGCAAAAGGAATTCCCTCACAGGAGAAACATGGTTTTTCAATGTCGTTGCTCCATGGGTGAAGAAAAATAACAACACACGAACGAACCACACTCTCATTCTCGATAGCTATTCTCGATAGCTATTCTTGCTCGAAATATTTAGTCCCTTAATTTTTGCGTCAAGCACGAAGCTGTACAGATTACTCTGTTAGCACCTCATAGAGAACCAAATGAATTAAATATGCCTAACACCCCACAAAACCAATCGCGAGAACTCACTGTCTTCTACACCCGCTATTCTAGCTCCGTGCGGTCATTGTCCTGGCCCTGGCCAGCAGAGCCTTCGCTGGTTTCCTTGGTGGTGGCCACGCAACCGCCGTCACTGGCCTCGCCCCTGCCAGCTATGCCGTCGCCGCCCCCGCCGTGACCACCTTTGCTCACGCGGCACCGGCTCTGGCACCGGTGGCCGTGGCGCCTGCCGTCACAAGGGTCACCGCCTATCACGCTGCTCCGGCCGTGGCTGCGTACCACGCTGCGCCCGCCGTAGCTACATATCACGCCGCTCCCGCAGTAACCGCTGTCCACGCCGCGCCAGCATTCGCCACAGTCGCCGCAGCTCCAGCCGTCACCTACCACCATGCCGCCCCCGCCGTGGCAGCCTACCAAGCACCAGCACCAGTGTTGGCCGCCGCTCCAGCGGTCGCGAAGGTGCACACGTTCCACGCTGCTCCAGCCGTCGCCTATGACGTCGCCCGACCTGTTGCGGCGGTGGCCCCAGCCCCGGCGTTCGTCGCTGCTCCGGCTCCCGTGGCCGCTGTATCTGTACCGGCCGTCACCAGGGTGGCGACCTACCACGCCGCCCCCGCTGTGACAACTGTGCATGCCGCCCCCGCTGTAGCCACCGTGCAGGCCGTCCCAGCCGTGGCCAATGTGGCCACCTACCATGCCGCTCCCGCCTTCACCACGGTCGCTGCTGCTGCCCCAGTGGTAGCCGCCCCCGCGCCGTCTGTCGCTGTAACTACGCGGGTGTCCGCCTACCATGCTTTCCCGGCCGCCGCCACTGTGGCAGCCGCACCGGCCGTTGCCACTGTGGCAGCCGCACCGGCGGTCGCCACTGTGGCAGCTGTCCCGGCCGTGGCTGCTGTCGCCCCGGCGTACGGCTACGGTGTTGCCCAACTCGGCTACGGAGTCGGTCACTATGGCCTGGGACACGGCCTTCTCCCGACCTACGGCCTCAACTACGGCTATGGCCTCGGTGCTGTCGACTACGCCGCTCTCCTGCGTAAAAAGAAATGTGAGCGATTAATGCCATTTTTAATGATGTAACGTTTGCAAACGACATAGCCTTGCTAAGTAAGTCTGCGGAACGCCTACAAAAATGCTTGAGGAACTACAATCAGAAAGAAAAGCCGTAGGACTAAAGATAAATATAATTAAATTAAAGTGAGGACTAATAAACAAGGCGAAAACGCCCTGTCCACTTTATTTATAACGAAACCCTAGGACAAGTAGAAGGGTATATCTATGCCGGACAAGTCGTCAGAGCTGACCCAAATCATTAGAAAGAAATTCGGCGAGGAATAGGTATGATCCGGAGTGCTTTCGGCAAACACTGCTACTTGTATAAAATGAGATACCTCTATTACTCAAAAGGGGATATAAAACCAATGCATTCTGCCGGTGATGACATATGGATCGGGAACGTCCGCCTTATTAAACGACTACAAAGCAAAATTAGATTGGCTCAACGGGCCATGGAACGAATAATGATTGAAGTAGCACTCAGGGACAGAAATCCTGGATAAGGTAGCAAACTGAAGTAGATGATACCATAAACAAATGGACTCGTGCTGGCCACGAAGCTAGACAAATCGACCACTGGTGGACCACCGGTGTAGCAGAGTTTATACCGAGAGTCAGGTCTAGAACAAGAAGAGCAATAACTCGATGGAGGGCGAAATAAATAAATTCAAGCCAAACGAATGAACTCGAGCAGCTCAGGACAGGAGTGGTTGGAGGTCAATGGGGGAGGACTTCGTCGTGCAGTGCACCTGAATAGGATGTTGATAAAGATGAGCAGTTACATAGGGGCAGTTCACATTGCACAGATATCTCTATTTGTTGCAATAAAATATGTCCATGGGCATTATTATTGGTGAGAATCTTGAAATGTAGAGGCGCACTGTGTGCCACAAAGGCGTGCAACTGACAGGAAGAACGAAAAAAGACGAGGTGAAGCAACAACAAGCCCCCGGCCAAGCTTTGCTCATTTTAATTATTGACGAAGGATGAAATCTCAGTAAGGCAGCAAATGACTTAAGCCAATTATACCCTCCAGGTGTTTGAAACAGTATTGCACTTTGGCAGCGCCAATTTTGGAAAAACACCCCTTACCGAACACATTCAAGACGGCAGTTTTACGCATGGCAACCTTTCTCTTTTCCTGCGGCTTTGAGCACGTAACCAAACTCAAATTATACCAAGTTTGGATTAATTAACAATACAAATTTCGATGTTCTTATTTTGCTATTAAAAAGGACCTTGCTTTGGCGGAGCACTATCGTCTCGGTAAGCACGAAAAAACAGCGGTCTGGTATCGGTGCCATAAAGCAATTACACATTTGACCACTGGACCACTGAAACTACTCGAGGTTCGTGCTTAATGCCTTCGTGCTTAATGCCTTTCTAGTGAATGGTTGGTTCAAACTGGAACTGTCGGAACATTTTAAATTTCTTGTGCCGCTCGAAACTGTGTATGTGCTACTCATCGAAGGTTACGGTCCTGTAAACCGGCTGTAAACCGCGCTTCAAGTCACGTAGTTTAAAGCTTATGCGGTGTCTCAACGCTATGGATTTTTTATTGCCATGCTTGGATTCATCTCATTCATTGCAATGGATGATTACCGTCGCTGCCGCAGCCGTTCCGGCCTCCTAGACCAGGAAGAGGCGACTTTTCGTGCTCCAAGTCACGTACCGTCTGGACTTATCGCAACCGTTGTGCCTACCATATTGCGAATACGGTTTCGCCTCCGCCACAGTCGCTACAAAACGAGGGGTACCTAAATTTTGGGCCGAGTGTTTTAAATCATCCCTCTATTTTGACGACAGTCCTAGAATGTAATAAATGAACATGGAACGTGTAACCTAGGGAAGCGAAATGGCACTCATCGCTACGTCTTATCAAGTCCCCAAAAGTTCATTATTACATTTTACCCATAGCCTCAGTGAAGGGGGTCTGTAATATTTACCTTGTGAGTGTAACCCACCGGGCACCGCCGATAGCTATAGCAAGGTAATAGAAAATTTACAATCACAGCTTTCACCTAAAGCAACTTTGTTTGCTTTTGAAATATCGCAAACCTTAATTCAGTGTGACCTGAATGTGATACCCAATTCGAGAATTTCGGACATTACCACATTCCATAGCATGAATAGGGGAATTCTTCGCTCACAATTCGTTCTTTGTTGGTACTAGTGGAGTTATTTGGGTCCTTTGTGTCTTACTCATCGTGGTTTCGTTTTCTCTGTGCAGGAGCAAAGCTACACGCTGGCCTGTCATCTTGCAGCCAAACTCGAGATGATCATGGTCTCTTTCATTTTTTCCAGCTGTACAGTACTAAAATAAAGGAATCTGTTATGCTCAACACACATTAGGTCGTCTTTTTTTCGTTTCTTGAGGGGCACCTAATTTTGACGAGTGAAGATATACCGTTAGATTACACCATCGCACAACCAAATATGCCACTCTCAGCAACAGTAGAGAGAGAGAGAGAGAGAGAGAGAGAGAGAGAGAGAGAGAGAGAGAGAGAGAGAGAGAGAGAGAGAGAGAGAGAGAGAGAGAGAGAGAGAGACGCATTTAATAGTCTTCGTGATCAGGAGGGTATTTAGATGTTTAATAAGGCAGGACAAGCCAGAAGAGTGGGAACAGGCGTTACCATGTCATTACACATTTCCTCAATGTAATTAGAGGTGACAAAGTGATAATGACCAAAGTGGATTTGCGGAGCTTGTTTTATAGTGCTTATAAAGCATTAGAAAGGTAGAGCCTGTTAATTTAATATAAATGTATCTGGTAACGCTTGTTACTGCACGCTTATGTAAATACATACATTTCAGCTACTCAACACCCCTAAACTGGCCACCTCACATAGTGCAGTCTTCGACGGAAATCGTTCTCGTCAGGTTGTGGGTTTATAACAAACTTGAAATCACTAACTGAATGTCCAGATGTTTTTGGCCTCCAGAACAACGACTCCCCGCTTATCACAGTTTTTAACTACTACTCGTCAAATGCACACTTTGGACGTTTCGGATCGCATACGGATCTTTCTTTGTTTGCAATGAGGCAATACAGGACGCCATCCTTCACTACTGCCTCACTACTGCACGTGGTAAAGCCTGTGTCACCGCCAAAAGACGGACGGTTTAGCGAAATCGACAATGTCACTAAGTCCACAGTTGGGGTATTTCCTACCACTTCTCCTAGGCGGCAGCACTGCGCCCATGTCCTGCACCCTCTTTCGACGCTGGCCCGGAGTTCGGTTGTTACATGGGCGTTAACTCGGTGCTCCCTCGGTTCCAAACAATACCATGGGCACTACCCCTTCGTGACGGGCTCGTTTACATAACAAAAATCGGAAGGAAATAGGATAAACAAATACAGGCGTTAATTATTTACTTCTAAATTTACACAACACCGTTCATTATCGAACAAGCCCCGAAAGACTTATTGGAGGGGTGACTTTTCAGCTAAAGCAATAAAAATGGGAAACCTTGTTTCACCTTTTATGTGTTGGTACTGAATGCACGAATAATTTCTCGATGAATTGTATTTGGGAGCATCCGTCTCCGACACCCGCGCACGCGCACGCGCACGCACACGCACACGCACACACACACACACACACACACACACACACACACACACACACACACACACACACACACACACACACACACACACACACACACACACACACACACACACGCACACGCACACGCACACGCACACGCACATGCACACACACACACGCACACACACGCATGTACACACACACACACGCACGCACACACACACACAGAGGCACACACGCACGCACGCACGCACCCACACACGCACACACACACACGCACGCAAATACACACACACGCACGCACACACGCACACACACGCATGTACACACACACACGCACGCACACACACACACACAGAGGCACACACGCACGCACGCACCCACACACGCACACACACACACACGCACGCACATACACACACACACGCACGCACACACGCACACACACACACGAGCTTTAGGTGATCGCTCAAAAATCGTTCGGAAGCTGTCATATAGTGAATTCTCGCGTGTTCTATCTCACGATTTAAGCAAGTGTTGCCGCAGACAAGTGCCTGCAGTCGGACAAAAGGGTGTCTCGAGCAGCGAAAAATGTCTGTTCTCGCCCTCAGAGACATAAAAGCTCCCGACTGCTAAAAATTGCTTTCTCCTGAGTTTGACCTGGGTACTTTCCCCAAATACCGGATACTGTCAACCGCTACCATGCCACCTAAGAGACGTTAATATACTGTAGTCTGAAGGCCCCCTGTGTCCGAGCATGCGAAATATACGTACGCTGGCGTGATTCCAGGCTGCTTGATCGAGCCATTCACGTAGGACGGTGACACGGCGTGCCGACCGAACTACCGATAATAAAGGCGGCACGCCGCCTATTTAAAGAGTGAGAAGAAAGTTTGCGCGAACGAACCTTCTCGAAAACAGGGGGAACCTCCAACAAAAAACTCCATGCAGGTGCGGCTTTGCACGCTGTCGGTTCACTTTTATAAAACGTGGCAACACCAGCAGTGAACGGACATGCTCGCGCTTGGAAAACTTCTTGTGCGGGGTTGGGATAAAAGCGCGTCGTACGGAATGCGAATGTGAGGCTGAAATGTCTTGAGCGAGTACTTCTCTAGCAATGAAAAAAATGCGTTATTAATAACTTCCGTAAATCGTCCCCATGGAAGTGATGATTGATGACTCAGCGGTTTACACAAAGTTTAAACGTCCGGTAACAATAAACAGCTAACTAAATAAAGCACTAGATAGCCGACCTTGTTTAAAGAGCGAATTAAAAATTGGCTGCGTATGTGGTCACTTTGCAAAAAATGTCATCGAAAGACGATAATCTTCTCCTGGCTCTACCACGTAGATGCCTCTCTTCTCTTTCCCGCTTACCTCTCACGCTCCCCGCCCCCTCTGCCACCCATCTCTTGTTTATCCTACGATAAACACGGTGGAGGGTTTCTCAAGTGAACTCCATTTCACAGCGTTCCGAGCCTTGCGTTATTGTTGTATTTCTTGGAATGCCGACACCGGTACTCGGGTTGGGCGCGAGCGCTCTTTGTATTTGTGGCTCAAAACAGTGTTTTCAATGCATATTTTTTATTTGCGCAAAGATTAACGAGACATGAATATTTTATTTAAAGAACACTGCGAATTTTAGTTATTTATTGAAGGTTCGCATGAAATATGCCTGATGTTTTATTTTTGCTGAAAACGGTTGGCATGTATGAAGTGCGTTTCCTTATTTTGTGGTTTGGAGAAGATTTGCCTATATAGACTACTTCTTCAAGTATGCGTTATAACGTTTCGCTCGACGACTGAATCACCTGACCTACAGAAGAGGCTACGCTGCGGCCTTTGCGTGCTTGTATAGGCGATACTCGATCAGTTGGAAGGTTAGCTCGAGGAAATATGTACACTGCTTTAACACAGTACAAAACTCATGAATACTTGGGTTTGAAGATACCTTCGACTACAGCTACAGATATCACTGACGCTCTCCGTGCATCGCTTCCAGAGGTCTCGGCAAACTGCACGAAACTTCGTTCGAGGTATGTTACATACTCTTCTTTTGGCATTTCTGTGAAAGACAAACATTTTGATTTAATTAATGACGCGAATGTGTAGCCATGGGTGCATCTTTCGGCCATTTTTTTGGTAAGCTGCAATCTAACAGAAGTGCTGATAACTCAGTTGATACATGATCTTCCTGGATAAGCATGACCATAACCCTTTATTACCAGAATGTCAGAGGAGTGCGGAGGAAGTCTCGTTATTTTTTGAAAATATGTTATCAAATAAATACGATGTGGTTTGTATTACTGAGACATGGTTAAACCATAACTTTAATCCAGCAGAATATTTTCCAAAAGAATACAATGTGTATAGAGCCGATCGTAACTACGATCTGGTTTCCGCACAATACGGAGGCGGTGCTCTTATTGCGGTAAAAGAGGTGCTGAATGCTGTCCGCCACAGGGATTTAGAAATATATTTCGGGAGTGTATGGGTTGAAATGCACACAAAGGATCACATGAAGGTTTTGGTTGAATCGTTTTATTACCCACCAAAATACGACTCCTGTACATTTCGTGAGCACGTCAGTGATCTTGGAAATGTTCTAAATGACCAAGATTGTCACATGATTATAGTTGGAGACTTTAATCTCCCAGGGCTAGAATAGAATTCTTTTGGAGGCGCTTTACATGCTTTTGATTCAAAAGAGGGCGCTATGTATGAGTTTGTTTTTTTACTAAACCTCACTCAGCACAATTTCATGGTAAATCTAGCTGGTAATGTACTTGAACTGGTTTTATCAAACTTTGCTTTCAGCGAACGTCTAAGCCCTGCTGAACCCCTTGTCCCTCCAAATGCAAGGCATGCTTCATTAGCAATATCGTTTGAATTTTCTAGTGCTTGAAGAAAACATATCGTAACTGAGAAGTTCATGTTTTAAAAAGGAGACTATTCCACCCTTTTTTCCTTTCTGCGTGACCATGATTGGTCAGATGTTCTTACCACCAGCACTGTAAATGAGGCAGTTGGCATACTAACAAGAGTTATGCATGAATAATTCCAGTTGTTCATCAAGTAACAACGAACATTTAGGAGCAGTTATCCAGCCTGGTTCTCTCGCGAACTAAAATGCTTGGTGCGTAAGAAACTGTGGTTTCACAGAAAGTACAAAAAAAAAAGAACGAGTAGTGACTACTGGTATCAAAAGTTTTGTGATGCCCGTCGTTTGGGGAAACGAGTTTATGAACGCCACAACCAGTTATATCTAGAGTCCTTAGAGCATAACCTAACTAGAGATACCAAATTATTCTGGCAATATGTCAAGAAAAAAGTTTTACAACCCCAATGTACCATCACGCTTTCCAAAGAGGGTATGTCTATAAACGAACCGAAGGACGTTGCTGACTGCTTCGCTGATTACTTCCATTCTGTATGACGTGTAAAAGATGCTCCCCTCGGCGCTTTCTTGCTCATCAACTCCTCCAACCAGCGATACGAGCAATGTGTTGCATTTGTTTTCTTTTTCTGTACAGGATATCGAAGTGGCGATATCTTCGTTTAAGGCAAAATTCTCGCTTGCAATTGATGGTATTCCAAGCTTCATTGTTAAGGGTTGGAGCAGCATTTTCGTTCCTTTGTTGACGCATATCTTTAATATGTTCCTTTCGAAGGGCATTTTTAATGCTCTGTGGAAGAAGGGCGTTCTTGCCCTTGTGTTTTCATCGGGTGATAAGCGTCATGTTGCAATATACCAACCAGTATCTTTGACAGGTCCTTTTTCCAAGGTTTCTGAAATTGCGTTATTCAGGGATTTATCTTTCCTTTTTAAACGTCAAATAACAGATGCTCAGCATTTATTTCTAAAAGGCCGATCGGTCTACACCAACCTGACAACGTTTGTTGTATGCACTAACCCAATCATCGTATTTTGATCTCTGTATTTTGATCTGTCTAAGGCTTTTGACTTGGTGGATCATAATCTTCTAATTCAAAAGCTGCTGCAAATGGCGTTTGCAGTGGACTTTGCATGTTCATTCGCGACTATTTAAATAGCCGAACAAACTTTGTACGCGTAGATGGCGTGTTGTCTAAACTTTTTCTTTCCAAGACAGGAGTCTCTCGAGGACCCATTATGGGTCCACTTTTGTTCAATGAGCTCGCTTGTTCAGTAAGCAATAGCCAAATGCTTCTCTACGCGGATGACATCAAGCTGTTTCGAAAAGTGGACTGTCGTGATGACTGTTCCCTTTTACAGTTTGACATTTGATGGGTAAGTAATTGGTGCCTTGTTAACAAGTTAATAATAAACCCTACCAATACGCATGTAATGAGTCTAGCCAGGCAATGCACAAGTCTGTTATACGATTACCCCTTAGATCAATGCATCCTGAGAAGGGTTGATCGGTGTCGTAACCTAGGGATTTTTGTGGATTTAGCGCTACGTTTTAATGTGCACATTGAAAATTTTGTTAAAAAAGGCATACATTCAGTTAGGAGTAATATCCCGCATCACGCGTCCTTTGCATAATGTGTCGTGCTTCAAACGCTTGTTTGTATCCTTAGTCATTCCGAAACTCCATTTTGGGTCTGTAATATAGAACAACTTGTATGCAACCCAGACTGCGAAGGTTGAAGATGTTCGACGTTTTGGTAGAATTGTTTATGATAGGTATTTTGATGGAAGAGTGTATTACCAGTATAATAACATTTTGGATAAATTGCATTGGTTACACTGTCCAAGAGAAGGAAGGATGCAGATTTTATATTTCTGTTTAAATATTTGCATCATGTGACTGAGTGCGAGAGTTTGACGTAGCCAATACACTCGCGGGTATCTTATAAGCCATTTCGAGAATTCAATGTGTTTGGAATAACGAAAGTTTGTTCCCCTATGCAACTACTGTTTTATTTGTATGATGGTGTGAGGTCAAATTATGTTGATGTTTTTACCAATAATATTCCAGTATTAAAACTGGCTCTTGCGAATTTATAGTGCCTCATATATTGGTATTCATGTTTCTTATATTTTGAAGGGTTTTTTTTTTAATTTCGTTCTTTTTTTATTTTGTGCACCAGCGTCTAAGGTCATGCGCTGTTGGTAGAAACGGACAAATAAAGATGAATGAATGAATGGAAAGGTGAATTAATCGCAGCTCCATAAAAGGTAACCTTAAACATGTCTTCACTAGAGCGATTAAGGGAGGTGAGTAAGAAAGCTTATCTTCCACCCAATTCGCCCCGTTGTCATGGGCCTGTATGTCATGTGTCCGCGAAGTCACATGAGAAGGCAGGAGCAGTATTGAGCCTCCTTCATTGATGTAAATATGCTATATCAATCGAGCTTTAGTTTCAAAGGTAGGTTACTTTTATAATTCAGTCATCGCGGTCTTATCGGAAATACACGGTGCTCCAATTGGCACGTAATTTATTTTGATTATTGGTGAGATATATTTCCTAATCAAGCAACGCAATATGTAACTTCCCACGCAGGCCTTTCTTAGTGACGGGAGGGTGCGTTTGGATAAAATATGTCCCCATGTTGGTAAAAAAAAGCAAAAATATCAAACAGCATTTCTGTTGGCTTGTAAGCAAAAAGAAAATAACATGTGCAAACTGAGTTCAATTTAGACAATGGCTTGAAAATTGTTACAGAAAAATTTTAGGTTTGCATTGAGTATTGAACAAAACGCAGTTCAAAAAGGAGCTAAATTTGTATACCTTAGCCCAACACCTACCTCTCGTCAAGACGGGTGCCGCCATCTATACGGAAGAGCGCAATATACACGCAAATAAGGCGGGAAAGTGGGGCTGGTTAAGGCGGGAAAATTTCCACTGAGCAACAGGAACCAATTACTGCGAAGAATGTGAACCGTTCAGCTTGCCGTAAAATAACCCTCCCAGTGGAGCCTTTTGAAAGAATCAAAACCCTACGACGATCAGCCGTTCTGCAATACGTATCAAGAAAAACACAAACGAGCAAGAGGACTGGAAAGTTATGGAGAGCATGCCTATGGGAACCTCAAGGTTTGCATTTTAGGTTTGAATTGATTGATCATATAGATTTTCATCTTCGATATTCTCTTTTACTTTCTTTTTTTCATTTCCTCGTTCTCCCAATTAGCCGTAATTTCTCTTCCTTCCGCTCTACACTCTCACCTGAGGAGTGTCACCACCCTCCGCAATGTTTTATGAGGAGGAGCTCCATCTGGACTTGGTCATACTGATGACGACGCGTCATGACGTACATACAAAGAAATTACATTTGTAAGATATGTATGCGTCATATTCAATTACAATAGTTCCGCAACCAAAGGTGAGCAGAGAAGTCTTTTATCTATTTTTTGCAAGCAGCTGGCAACCGACATCCACTACTCTTACGTATGGTTATTTATAGAGGAGGCATTTGTTAGAAAAGTGCGGCATACAGGGGGGAAGTGAAATGATAAATCTCCTTGTCAGTCTTCCTTATCGATTCCTATCATGGGGAAAAGAAATAAAAATGATCTTTACGAAAATGCGCAAGCTTGTGCCAGTATTTTTATGCCCCGGAGGGCTCGCCGTTAGTAACAAATAATAAGCAGCAAGGTGAAGTACGACGGAGTTTTAAGCGTATACGGTGACCCGCCATAAAAAAAGAAGGCATAGCTGGCGGCTGCATATAGAGATAAGACGGACCCTATGACTTGAATATCTACGTTAGGCAGGGAAGAATCAAAGCTATTTTGGCGCGACTGGTATTTTTGGTATATTGCTCATTTTATTCCTGGAATGCAGGAGCTGATCACCCATTTGAAGCGGGGAAGGTAGAACTGATATTTTAATTCCATTAAGAGAAGCATTTCAGTAGACTCCCCCTTCTCAAATCTCATTTTCCGCCTGCTCTCGGCTCAGATTTCTTTCATCTCACGGATGCCACAACACCTACCTATATTGGGGTTTCTCATTTCTAATTCTGTGAACAATCGTGACAATTATCTCTAGGCCTGCGGAAAAAAACGCAAGTCTTGCAGAGTTCCGCAGATTCAACAAATACGGAAACTGTTCGACAGGAAATAAAAAGCAAATATTTCAAGCAACGGGGTCTTGATCGTTCTGCGACAATCGCATCTTACTGCGCCGGTTCCAGAATGCTATGCGGGGAACCTGGCACAAGCGGTTCCGTCCTTGTGTTTTCATTTGGAGCGCAGTTTGTTATTGCGAAAGGACTTGCCCGACTAGGAACTTCCTTGGCCCCTGTGACTGGTGACGCAAGTCTTATGGGTGGTGCAGTTGTACCGTTCCCCTGGCCACGACATAAAAGCCGATCAAGTGCCACTGTAACTCCAGCTGCAGTCTCCCCTCCGACACCGCTGGAGCAAGAGCAACTATGGCCGCAGTAAGTATGCCGCAATGACCTAGTTGTGATTTCAGGCGCATAGCTGCCACAGGACGTAATTCGTACAACAGGCCTTAGCTCATTGGCCACACGGCAGGCAATTGGCTATACAGCACAGTACTGTACTTACTGCTATCTGTAGCAAATGACCTCAAGTAATATACTGTAATTTATTTGCATATCGCCTCGTCCTTTTGTCGGCCACGTTCATCGTAGTCACTCCTAGCGCTATTGCAGATGGCGCAGCGCAAAATAGACCCATTTGCTGTTAATTTACAGAGAACTGCTGCACCACTCGAAAGTCTAAGTGTACCGCTTTTGTCCACAACATTCGGTGTCGGTGTGAACTCTTTTAGGAGTAGAACTTGTCGTTAACAAGGTATGTTGAGCACTGTACAGGAGCGTGCACACGCCATTAGCTAAAGCTACATTATGCTTTACAGGAACAGCACTCAACATAACTGAATTAAACCTAAGATAATTTTGCTTTTTATGGGATGCTGTTTGAATATGCGGTGAATTAAAGATAGCGAAGAATTACGCGATGGTTTTGCGCTGTCGCTTATGATACGGACATAATTCACCTGCCTTTTTGATCGTTTACCTGCGGCTGTATATACGTGCCCTAAGCCCCACGAGACCTACAAGACCAAAGAAAAACGATGTTGCCCTTGTAATAAAGCACATTTACATTTTATCGACCTCGATCCATGCAGTCTGGCGGAATCAGTAAAGGTGCGCTGTCAACGCGTTGTTTCATTTTAATAAACTGAAAGCCTGCATCAAAACCGACCTGTTTTAACAGTGATGCGATGAGAAGGCACTCTTTTATTACAATCATATTACTTTAAAACCCAAATCACCGCTATTTCCAAGCCTTTTTTTTTTCCCTGAAAGGTTTGGCCACCTGAAGAAGTATAAGAATGCTATTTCCCGTTGAAAGAGTGGTTCCTAAGCAGGACATACAGATGCAAGAGCTTCGTTTTATCGCAGTTATATGGGATGAAATCAACAACGGGAAAGAAGGCTGCAAAGTTTCGTAAAATACCACTAAGTTTGCCATAATTTCGACCAAACGGAGTTTTAGTGCTGCCAGCTTGAGAGCTTCTAGCAAATTCCTCTCCTTACACGCCAAGAGCATGCGATCCAAAGAAGGATGCTTGCTAACTCGCGCCCGCTCAGGGTTTAAATACAGTAGAATCTCGATAAACGGAAATCGCTTAAACGTAATTACCACTTAAACGGAAGAGTTGCCTGTAATTTGGTTGGTTTTGTATTCAGATAACGTAAATAAACTCTCGGTAATCGGAACTAAAATTTCCGCATCACCGTGTAAACGGAACCAGAAATGGAATTTCTTGTGAAATCCACTGGCATGAGAATCAGCTTTTTACGGCTCCGGCTGTTTCGTTCTTGTTTTTTTTTCTTCCTCCATGCTTTTTTAGCCTTGTTGGAATCGTAAGCCTCGTCTCGTAAGTGGTTAGCCGTGTTAGCGCAACGAATGCAACATCGCAGTTCTTGTTCCAGTCGTTCGGTCTCGATTCTAGACGCCGAGGCTACAGGGCTCACCTTCTGTCGCCTCGTTTGTGCCATCGTTGTGCTATTCGTCCATCATTACCACATTGCCGTCTTCTAAATTCGGCGGCCCGCAAGCACTCGCGAAGTTGAGGCCTCTAGCCTCCGTGAAGATGCAGTTGCAAGGACTCAAACAAAAATAATTGACGCATTTTGTAGTGCACAGCGACTCATTGTTGCCAAATCAACTTTGTGAACGCTGTGCCTACGCTTCTTGTAGTTTTCTTGCTTTCTGAAATCCGCTACAGTAACTTTCCAGTGGTTAGAGTTCCATGAAATGCCCTTAGAAGTGTGTACGCACATAAATTTGCACCTTAGAACATATCTCTCAGTAAACGGAACTCCTGTTAAACGAACCTAATTTTTCCGGTCCCTTGAAGTTCCGTTTATCGAGAGTCTACTGTATAATAACACAACAAATATTTACTCCATTTCCTCTATTCTATCCAATTATTCGAACTGCGACGTATCAGTTTAGAGATTGTTCACCGTATGGGAACTAGAATTGGTTTAAAGCCAAAGCAAAACTTGGCAGCACCTCAAAGCTCACATTTAATTGCTTCCTGCGCAGTTTGGGAAGCTCATAGAAAGTGCCATTGAGAAGTTCAAACATTCATGCCACATCAGCATTTGTCGATATGCTTACTAGCCTGCGCAGCTAAATCTGATAACAAGGAATGTGGTACCTCACGAGTAGTTAGAGTCTTGATTCATTGATTACGAGTTTTAACGAGCCTACGCGTAACAGGCAATGAGCCGCGTCGTAGTGAAGGGCTCCGGATCGATTTTGACCTTTTGATCTTTAACGCGCGCCGAAATCTCGTGCACACGGGCGTTTTTGCTTTTCGCCTCCATCAGAAAAGCGGCCGCTGCAGTTGGGAATTAAACCCGCGTCCGTGGGCTCAGCAGCACAACGCCTCAGCCACTGAGCCACCGCGGCGGGTGAAAGCTAGAGTCACCTATTTAACACGCTTTTTCGGAAATTTCGTCAGAAAAAACGAGCTTGTCACTGCAGGGCGTTGTTTTCTGTAAACGTGTAGATAAAAAATCAAGTACCTCAAACTAAAGATCGGAGGAAATGACTCGACAGCCCTTAACCTGCGCAACCATTAAAAACACAACAGTAATTATTGAGAGACTTTAACGACCGAACCGTTCAAAATACTGTCCAAATCCTTTTGGGGCGAGGAGTTACATTAATTTTCGTAAAAGGTACACTAATGAGTAGTAAAGGGGCTCCTACAACGCGTTAATGTGAAACAGAATGATCACGCCATTTTAACCAAGACAGGGTCTCCATAAGTAAGCTACTTTGGTTTATCTAGAGGTACAATATAGTGACTCCAGTTCAGACGTTTTTCGAAAACATACATTGCATAAAGTCCTGGAAAAATTCTACACCTCGACGTCAGTGAACTTCTAAGTATAATATTACCGAAAAGTGTCTTCGTTGCAAGGTATCCTTATTCGACATACAGCATATGATTTAACCCTACTTAAAGATTGAACAAGAGGGGCCTGAAATATTAGTGTTCATTTCGGTGGCTTACAAATCGGTGTTTCAGTGAACTGTATTCTGAATGAAGGTTTTTCTTCCCGGGCATTTTAGCTATAATTTGTTGTAGAAAATACCTCGTCTAAGCCAAATGCTGTTTATGGTTCGACATCGCATGAAACAAATACAACAACTTGTCTAGGCTTACTCCGAAAATGGACCAGCAAGCCAAAGTTCCGTGCTTTTATCCCACGTAAAATCATGAGCTCGACTCCTACGTCCTTTACAACGACATAAGTTTTCTTCAAAGAAAACAGTCCCAGAAAAGAAAACGGCGTGAGTGCAAACGGAGGTGGCGAAACGCGCAAATTATACCAAGACTAAAGCATTAAACTTATCACCCCCCCCCTTCACCTTGGAGTTTCCTTCGCGCGATGAAAGTAAAGGGGTAATCAAGAAAGTTTTTTTTTGTTGTTGTTGCTGCGTTCTCGAGTTCTATGCATGCAACTCTTCGTCTCACTATTCTGGGGGCTTAATCTAGAATCATAGTCTGGAGTTTACGTGCGAAACTCGTAAGAGGAACCTCCACGTGGCGGTCGAGAACACCTCATGAACTACCACAGTGACTTCTAACTTGCTTTCCATATGCTAAGAGGCTACATCAGCATTTAAAGTACTGATGGTTGCGTATTTATTAGCTAAGTTCGAATTATCATCAGTTCCCGTACTGTACAAAAAGCTTGTACAAAAAGCTCCTAATTCTTTAAATGCCACCCTTTTGACATGCCTGTGTGTCGTCCCAGTCTACATCATCAAAACGACGAGGACGATGGCGCGAGGGAACCAGAAGATTTGAATTAAACTTGCCGCAGAAGAAAATGAGTTCAAATCGGCCTCAAAAACTGAGAATATAGACCAAAAATTGAAAACTTTACCCCTATTAATTAATTCTATGTTTACTACTCTTCTTTGAATATGCCTTCAATGGATCCTACGCCTTTGCCAGCACACCCGTGCCAGTCATTAGACTGGTAGATTTTAACCGTTGATTACAACTGTTGATTACAACCATTTCCACTGCTTCCCATATGCAGCTCCATGCTTGCCTTATCCTGACCCTGGCCACGAGCACTCTCGCTGGATATACTGGCTTCGGCTATGGCCTCGGCTATGGCTTGACGTACGGAGCTTCCTACCTCGCCGTTCCAGCCCTGGCCACCTACCATGCCCCCGCTGTGGCCACCTATCACGCACCAGCCGTGGCTACTTACCACTTGCCAGCCGTCGCCACGTACCACGCTCCAGCTGTGGCCACATACCACGCACCAGTCGTTGCGGCTCTTCCAGCTCTCGCCACCACTTACCACGCCCCAGCCGTTACCACCGTCACTCACGCTCTGCCAGCGGTTGCATCCTACCACGCCGCCCCTGTCTACGGCTACGGATTCGGCTACGGTCTCCTAAACTACGGCCTTAACTACGGCTACGGGCTCGGCTCTCCCTTCGACTACACCGCTCTTCTCCTCCGCAAGAAGAAGTGTAAGTACATACTTCAGGTACATGCCGCAGGCTGTTCTGAAATGACTTGAATGGAGAGCGCTTAAACTTTGACAGTAAACAAGGTCGAGAAAGATTATAACACAGGACTTCCTTGTTTCTTGTCCTTGTTTACTGTCAAAGTTTAAGCGCTCTCCATTCAAGTTATGCAGAACCAACTAGCCCCTACAGATGCCCTGTTCTGAAATGAAATACCCATTTACCGAGTGGAAGGGAGGAAGCAGCTTTGATGTTAACTGCAGCCTCAACAAAACTTTGTTCTAATCCTCTTGCTGTGCCTAGGTTTCGCATGGTTGTGGATGAGGTACTCCGAAAGTAAGAATTTGTTTTCTCGCTGAGTTATAAATGAAGGCCAGTAATAGCTAGTGTAATTCCCAAGGGAAGACATACAGCGTTTCCAGTCATCGCTGTTAAAGGGACTCTGTAAGACTGCCTTAGACGCTTTCACTGTTTCCTTGACGTCTGGAAGCACTATGAAAACTACAGTTACCACGGGCCGGAGCGGCAGTCCGCGATTTGCGCGTCGTAGCAGATGCGCCTCCCGTCTCGGCTGTGCTTATGTAGCATTTCTTTTTACAGCGTCTATCGGATACGTTTATTGCTACAACAGAAAAGAAGCCGGCCAAGAGCCACTACGCTGCTCTAATGACGTAATTCCAGCGGTCGAAGAACGCCAGACCCGGAAATAGAAAATTCTTTTGAACAAGTTTCTAAGTTATCTGATGGGCACAGAGCAATAATTTTAGATGCAACGTATCTCATTCACCCGCCTTGTCCCTGCATCCGGCGTTGTCGTCGTCGGCGTCCGCCCCTACCCCATTCTCCTCGCCGAGCCAGCTGCGCTCTCCGCCGCTCACCCCCTCTCCTCTCCGATAGCGAACACTCTCTAGCGAGGGGCATTGGATTGGATTCGATTGGATTGGCTTGGATTGGCTTGGCTTGGCTTGGCTTGGCTTGGATTGGATTTGGATTGGATTGGAATAAAGTGGATTGTGTTGGATTGCGTTGCGTCATAGCCGCGGCAGACGCACTGGCGCCGGCGCGTCCCCTCACCGTTATGCGCGCTATAAAACGCGGTGCCTGCGCCGCTCCGCTCCATCGTTCCAGCGCCGTTCCTCCGCTGTCCAACGCTGCAACGTGAAGCCCCATGCGTCGCATCTACACAGGGGTTCCCGCGAGGGGAGGTGGGAGTTTTTTTGGATGAGGTACTTTGTGACCCCTTATTCATAGTCCTGAGTGTTTTTTTACTACGTTCTGAAAACATTTAGGGTATAACAAAGGTCAAAAAAAGTTTTACAGGGTCCCTTTAAGTCTCCCGCTGTAACTTCTTGTAGGGATTCAGCACATTTGAGGCGATGCATTGAGAATCTACTTTGAAATGTGAGCCAATCATAACATGGTTTTATTTTATTTTTAACTTTGCAGAAACCTTGGAGTACAGGCGAAACCACTCCAACAGCTTGAAGACCATCGCATTTTAAGTACCCATCATCAATAAAATAATAAAACTTGTACATTTTTGCCCCCACCCACTTCTGAACGCAGTCAATTTTTCTTCAAACATTAGATTAGTATACATATTGTACTAATCTATTGTACGACGACACAGTGATTTACATTGCACCCTTTTCATGTTTGTGTTTCTTCATCTGGGTCACTATTCATTGAGCTTGTGCCTGTGGTAGGTGCCACTTAGTAGGGACTCTATGGATGAAAAAAGAAGCCTTAACGGTATATACCTCTTACGACAAAAGACTGTGCATTAGCAAAACGGAACACTGCAAAGTTAGTTATCTGATGGTGGAGAATGCATAGAACTTGGGAAGTACATAATTTTTTTTTCTGAAGCTTGGTTTATTGGACGTTGTAATTTTTTCAGACGGGTAGACAAAATCGTTCCAACTTCTTCAAAAGCTGCAGCTGTTTTATTGAAGAACGCCATGCTAGCATATTTTGGCAGGGAGACCTCGTTAGCGATATCATTGAATGCCGTAATAAAGCGTTTTCAATATCTAACAAACCCATACAGTGAGGTTTTACGAAGTGATACCAGCAACAAAAAGGATATCTTTTTGTTTTCATTTTGAATTTGAAGTAGTGGGACTAAGTAAGCGACGTAGCTTCATTCCCAAAATAAAACCCTTCACCAAACCAAAACCAACCCCGAATCCGCCAATCTCTGATGAAGTTTGGCCAAGGAGAGTAAAAGTGTCTGTTCTTGCCGTAGAAGGGGCAGGAAGCAGCGCGCCACATTACAGGATCACTAAAAATGCCCAATGGCAAAGGACCTAGCATCATGTTTGCTGTAAATAAATAAATAAATAAATAAATAAATAAATAAATAAATAAATAAATAAATAAATAAATAAATAAATAAATAAATGCAGCGGGCACTTGCATCAGCGCGCAAGACAAAATAGCTAAGCTAAGCGGGGGAAGCAAGGTATTTTTTCAATCTGCAGCTTTTCTTGGAGGTATTTCCAGAGGACTCTCCCACGGCAAGCATGTTTTTTGCATCCTTTAGGGGTAAGATGTCATAAGCAGTAGCAAAGCGATCGCAAAGATTTCGTGCGTGCGTGCGTGGTAACTTTGGCATATATTAGAAAAGTACAGCACCCCTGAATATCGGGGCCGTAAGAAATACGCTCCAGCGCGCGTTTACCAGCCTTAGGTAACCTCTCAGCCATGTCAGCAAGATATGTTAGATCTCAAGCTTACAGCTTTTAAATACATAGAAAAGTTGGCGGGACACTAACGAAGACGTGCAGCGCAAGGTTAGCTATGAAGACAGACGGAGGACGCAAATGCAGAGTTTTTATGCCTTCTATACTCTCTCTCTTTCTGTCCTCATGCGCAGGCTCGCTCTTCTCGGTCCACTTCTTCTAATCAGCATCGAATATATCACAATTAAATGCGAAGTTGAACTATGTTGTTAAAACCAACAGAAGCTACTGTGTTCCCAAAGTTCCGAAATGAATTACCCCATGCGTAATAATGTTTTTACGTGCCTTCTTAGAGATCTTCCCATGGCGTGACAATATTAAAGAAACTTTTTGCACTAATACGATGAGAGACACTCTGGCTCATTTTATCCAGCAAACCAAAGTTGTGACTTCAAATATAACAAGTTTGCAAGAAATATAGGAAATTGTCCTTATGTGGTGTTTTTGTTGCATGCAGGTATCATTGCCGCCGGTACAAGCAAGTATCGGTAAATTTTCGCATGCAGCCTCAGGGTTTCGTTTATATGTATAAATTCAACACGACACTAAAAATTTGTGGAGCGATTTTCGCCTCTGAGGAACTGTTAGTTGAATGAGCGCACTTTCAATACCCAGTACAACATTTGTAGAGCTTTCTGCTACCGCCGAATCGAAATTTTGATTCTTCGCGCTGCGAAAACTAAAATTACATTACAACTAGCGTTTTTTGGTACGTTCGGCACCTGGACAACGAAGATAGCTGGCACAGAATACCAATTTTGGAACAGAAATCTCGCTACTCTTAAAATTCTAGAAAGTTATTTCACACCATTGTAATCGCTGCTGCGAAATAACCAAGTCCACACAGCAATTAAAGGACAAAAATTGATAAACCGTACTTAAGAATTCTCTTCTGTTTCGCTGATATTTCCTTAGTTTTAGGGATCTTTTTTGTACTTTGTTAACGTAGTTTTTTATAGTTTATTGTTCTAGTGCTGCGATATCTGTGCACAATTAAACTGCATTTAGATCCTGAGCTTGAAATAAAGGAGCGTCAAAAATATCTATTATATGGTGCTTCGAAGGTTTGACACAACAGAAAAGACGCAGTTCATTCCGCTTGCAGCATGCCAGACAATATATGCGTGTAGCCAACTGTTGGAGCAAGGGTGATAACAAACAAGTGTCTTCTGCACCCACAGTTGCGAGGCACATCGGTAGGGAGCGAAACCTAGTAAAAGATGAATTTTTGTCATTTTCCGCGGCTTTTTTTTATTGGTGATACTTTCATCTTTTTTTGCAATTTGCTACAACCCACACATTACATCAAAAACTAAACTACTTCTATGCTACCTGGATACCTGCTCCGTTTTGCCAATCGAGATTCTAAAATTTTGGATTTCAATATATACCTTAAAATTTTTTATAGTATTTATTTTAGAAACTGATCGCCATTTTTAGTAAAATTTTGGATTCCAGTACATACCTTAAAATTTATAGTATTTATTTTAAACACTGATCGCCAATTTAAGTAAAAACTTTTATTTCAGTATATACCTTAAAATTTATAGTATTTATTACAGAAACCGATCCCAATATTAGTGAAATTTTGGATTTCAGTATATAACTTAAAATTTATAGTATTGATTTTAGAAACTGATCGCCAATTTTAGGGTTCTTAAAATAAGTCATATTTGTTTTGCGTCTGACGTCATTATTACAGTTCGTATAGTTCTAACTGACTTTGAAGGCTTTTAGGTATTTGCTTGATCGAGTATTATTTATTGCTCGTTACAGCAATCGACTTGATGAAATTGTCTCGTATGAGTAGTCGGCCTTTCAATGGTAGAACGAAAGCTTCCTATGGTTTGAACCGTAAGGTTCTCCAGCAGCCAGTTTATTGGATCTTCTGAAACGGCGTTCTCAGGCCATTGAACATCCGTCTAACCGGATTCCGCCGTATGATTTGACGTCAACAGAAGTTCCCACTGGCCAGACCTTTTGACCATCTGTATACATAAAAATTCATCACCCTAACCCACGTGCAAGTTGATGTTATCAATTTCGTTGACGTTATTATGAGTTGTCAGTATCAGTAAAACAATCATCAAGCGGCATAGTAATGAGGTCGGTGGGCAAGTTTGGGCAGCTCTACTGGGTATTTTATGGGCTTTTTTTGTGTTGATCGATTATTCGTTAGCATTACAACGACACCGCATCGAGACCGTAACTTAGCCAAGCGTGAATTTTGTGCAGCCGATAGGCGAGTGCTGAGTATAGTGAGAGCGGCTAATGTATTTTAAAAACTGGTGCGCTCGACAAGAAGTTATTTCAAGATAGTAGATCTCTGGGGCACTTTTGATGATAACAGTACCGAAAACCAGGTGTCAGTACAGGCATGCCTGTTTGAAACCGGTATATGTTCATGCCTGGATGTCAACGTTTCGCCTAAAAAATCTAGCCGGGCCGAAAAATTTTATTATTAAGTGCGAATGCACTTTATAAGCGACCCCAAACCATCCACCGCCGGCGGCGGCGTCGGCGTCCGCAGTGCTCCTCTATATTTAAAAAAGAAACAGCATCCGGCGCCAGGTTTCGATCCGAGGACTTTGCGGCCGCAGCGCGACGCTCTACCGACTAAGCCACGGACGCCACTTTTTTTTTTTTTTTTTTTTTTTTCCAAACACAATTTTTTATTTACAAGGATGTACATATATACATAATGCACTGGCACGCTCGATGCGGTGACCAATGCTGGTACGCGTACATACTGTCGCCGCAGGGACTCCAATCACCTTTAGGCGTGCCTTCACTTGAGCCGCAGAGTAAGCAACGTAGTGGGACTGCGGTGGCAACAACGAACAAACAAGCAGGAAAATATGACATCCTGAGACAGTGTAATATCAGAGTACATGAACTGGGAATCGTGTGAAGGTAACATGTTCACATATGAGTGTAAACTCTGGGCAAGGATGTACAAAGCCTGTTCAGAGGGTAAAAGCGTCTCTACAAAGTACTAGTGAGGCAAGATCACAGCCATTGCCAGCGCTGCATCTCTTTTTCTTTAAAGCGCTGCAGTGCTTGGCATCCTTTTTGCAGTGAGTCGCGGAGCTCCGTGTCAGAATCTGATGCCCCCAACACGCTCACTGTCCATTCAGCCTTTGCCGTGAAGTGCCTCCAGGTAGGCCTGGGGTTCCTGGCGCACTCCACTGCATCCACTCGGGCCCTCCACAGCGAGTGGAGCCCCAGGACAAGCACGCAGTCCCGAAGCGCCTTGTTCTCTGTGGGCGCACTCAGGTGCCGGAGGCCTGACCACGACAGGTCCCATCGCTCGGTGTACGCGGTCTGCAGCTCGTCCCAGAAGACGGCCGCGGCGTTACAATCTGTGAGGACGTGTTCTGCCGTCTCGCGTTTTCCACAGAGGAGACAACCCGCGCCGCCATGGAGAAAGAAGCCCTTATCCTCCAGACGTGCCTTTGCGGGCAGCACCCCCATGTGGAGGCGGAAGAAAAAGTCCTTTGAGGCGGTGGGCACAGGGAGTCGTCTTACGCGCTTCAAGACATCGTTAGGTATTGGGGGTTGTCGGTAGAGAGGGGGCGGCAGGACCTTCTCCACGAGGTCCCAGTATAGTTTTCTGGGTTTTGTTTTGAGCAGATAATCCCAAGAGAAATGCTGCTCGAGCATGGCTAAGGCTAGCGCGATTTCTTTGTAGAACCTCGTTCCGCGCGTGTCAAAGCAGAGTGATGCTGTCGTGGCAAGCCACGGGGCCAAGTGTCTGGTGCCCAGGCACTGCGTGGCTGCCACTAGGAACGGATCGCGTAGACCCAGAAAGTACAAGAATCGTTGGATAGTGAGTTTGAGCTCCGCGTTGACGAGCCCAAATCCACCCTTTTCTAGGCTCCAGAAGAGGTTTGAGCGGCGCATGGGCTCGAATGTGGACCGCCAGAGAAACACCGCCCAGGACCGGTGCAGCCTATTCAGGGTGTCTGCGTCGATGGAAGTTATGCGGGCCCCGTACAGCACTGCGGGGTATGCAATCGCATTGCACACATGAGCCCTCGTGAATAGAGCAATGTTTCTATTTCTCCATGGTTGCAGCTTTCTTTCCGCAGCTGACAGCTTGGGTTTCCACCGATTTTTGACTGCGACGCTTTGGTTGAGGTTGACTCCCAAGTAATTGGACATCTCCTCTTCCCAGGCCATTCCAAATAGGTGACTTGGTTTGGAAGCCCAATCACCCAACCAGGCTCCCCTCGACTTAAGTAAATTTATCTCTGCTCCCGAAAAGCGGCAAAACTGGTTTGCTAGTTTAATTACCTCGCCCACTTGTGATCCACGAGTGCAGATGAAGGCCACGTCGTCCGCATAGGCGAGAACACGGAGCTCCTCGTCTCCCATCTTCAGGCCATTGATGACCTCGGATGCAAGGGCCATACGGCAAAGTGGCTCAAGATAGAGGGTGAATAGGATGGGTGACATGGGGCAGCCCTGGCGCACCGACCTGTGGATGTCTATGGGCGTTCCCACAGACCTATTTGTTGCTACGCAGGTAGATATGTCCTCGTAGCAAGTTTTGATCCAATCGATCATTGTGTCACCGATTCCGCAGTGTTGGAGGAGATCCAGTAGAAAATTGTGGTCCACCTGATCGAACGCTTTCCTCAGGTCCAGTTGAACGATGGCCAAAGGTAGCAGACCTGATTCAGCCGCCTCGATGGCTACCCTCATGCGATGTAGGTTGGAATTGATGGACCGCCCCTTGAAACCGCATGTCTGGTGAGGACCAACTACAGCGCTTAGTGCACTCTCCAGCCGTCTGGCGAGAACTCGGGCCAGGATCTTGTAGTCCGTTGAGAGAAGGCTGATCGGACGGTAATCGGCAACGTCGGGGATAGAATCGGTGGGTACTTTTTTGGGGATTAAGGCCAGGTGGCTTGTCCGCATGGAGGATGGCAGGCGCTTCTGTTTTCTTATTTCTTCGAAGACCATGGCTAGGATGGGGCTCAGTTCCTTTCTAAAGGCTATATAGAACTCTGAGATGATACCATCCGGTCCAGGAGATTTGTTCCGCGGTAGGCTCTTGATGGTACGCTCTATTTCCGCTTCTGTTATGGGGGTGTTGATCAAATCTTTGGTTTCTTCAGGTATTTTGGGAATTTGATTTAGTACTTCAGCTGGGATTGCATCTAGGACTGACCGTCGAGAGAATAGTTCTGCATAATATTCAGCGAAAGCTCTTGCGACTTCCTCATTGCTTCTTGCCACACCTGCGGGATGTTTGACCTCCGTGATGTTTTTCTGTGCCGAGTTCTCCCTTTCGAAGGCTGCAAAAAGCTTCGATGGCCTTGCCTCGAACTCTACCTTTTGCTCCCTGCTCCGCACCAGGGCTCCCCAAAAACTCTTCTCAAGCTCTCCCCGGAGCTCTTCTTTAATTAACCGGATATCGTCTTTAAACTCCCCTGGTCTTTCTTCATCAGCCTCGATGAGCGCGCAGAGAGTCTCCGTGAGGCGGCCCTTTTTTTCTTTTTTTCGTGCGGCCTCCTCGCGCCCTATGGTGACTGCAAAACTTTTTATACGTGCTTTAAAAGTTTCCCACTTTTCCACACTAATGGTTCCCGACCGAAGTGCTTCAATTTCTTTTTGAGTGTTTTCGACAAATGTCTCGTTTTTAAGTACTGTGGAGTTCATTAGCCATCGGGTACTTGAGTTCTGCTTAGCCGTGTATGTTTTAAGGGCCACGGTGCACGTTACGAGGCCGTGGTCAGAGAACGAGATGGGAGTGACGGTGTAGTCGGACACTCGTGTAACCCCTTCCCCCGACACGTAGATCCGGTCCAGACGCGCGTGGGACGAGCCCTGCCAGCGCGTGTAGCGTTTGGTTGGCCAGCTGCGGCCCAAGGCTACGTCGGACAGGTCGCTGTCCCGTAGGACTGCGCTCAAAACACGTGACGATGCGTCGACGCCACCACCTTTCCCTGTTCTGTCGTTAGCCCTCAACACACAGTTGAAGTCACCCCCAAGGAAAACTGCCCCAGACACACACAAGTAAGGCCGCAGGGCGTTAAACAGGTCCGAGCGAGCTGCTGTTTCATTGGGGGCGTAGACACACGCGAATCGCACCAGCTCGCTCCCCACGAGGACATCAACGAGGCAAAAACGGGCGTTTTCTGCGAGCTCGCAGTCAACAATTTTGAGGGAAGGGTTTTTCCGTATTAAAATGGCTGTACCGCCTGCGCGGGCTGAAGTTAAGGTGTGGAAGCACCAGAATTTGTGGCCGAATAGGCGTACAAAATTTTGGCTGTCTTCGATTGATGATAACTTGGTTTCTTGCAAAAGGGCAACATCGATATTCTCGTTGTTTAAAAGGTCGAGCAGCCAGTTCTTACGTTTGGAAGAAATTAGGCTAACTACGTTAATAGTAGCTATTTTAACCGCGTTGAGGGGGGCTGTCATCGTGGGGTGAGGGCTTACCGATTATCCGCTCAGCCGCAACCGCTGCCATTGTCGCGCGGTGTCGTGTCCGCACAGCCGGTGGGGGAGGCGGTCCTGCCGTCTTGCGCTGGGGCTGTTTTCTGTTCCCCCCTGAGCTGTTCAGGAATTCTCGGTGGTGCGTCTTTTGTGGTGGGCCTCTTCCCCTCCTGACCGTCTGGGGTGGTGGCGGCTTGCTTGGCTCGTGCCTGACGTCGTGTTTCGACTCTTCTCTCTTGAGGTGCTCCCTGGCTGGCTACTGAGGTGGAGGGGCACGGGTCGCTGATGGGCGCCGGCGCCGCGTTCTTTTCTTCTCGGCTGGTTTCCTGCTCGTTTTCCACCTCCGCTGCCTGTTCTTGCTCGGTTCCGGCGGCGTTTTGAAGAAGGGGGCGGGGGGTTGCGGCTGCGTCATTCTCCAGTGGCAAGTCGGGGACACCTCCCTCCTTCCCCGCAGCTGTATCCAAGGTCTCGCCAGGGGGGGAGACGTTGTCGGCGCCTTCATTCCTTTCATTTTCCTTGGCGGGTTGAACGCCCTTTTCCTGGGAGGAAGGCTGTGGGTTCGTTGTTTCTTGCATTTCTTCGATGTCCATAAACTCATCGAGAGGTTGTTCCGCGCGCTTGCCTCTGGCCTTGGCGGCGTAGCTTTGCACACACGCAGCGCTGTCGTGCCCAAACGTGCGACAGACGCGACACCAGGGCGTTGTACACTGCCGGCGCATGTGGCCGCGCAATTGGCAGCGCAGGCACATGGCAGGCCGGCCGGGTACTTCTATTAGGACCAGGTTTCCGTAGATGGTGACCTGGTCGGGTATCGCATCAAGGGAGTTCGCGTCCCTCGGCACGATCTGCACCACCCTCGTGGTGCTTCCCATGTGGTCCATGTTTGGGCGTCGCCACTTCTCGAAAGAAACACTTTTGACGACACCGAAGCGTTCCAGGTGGTGCACCAGAAGTTCGTTTGGCACGGTTGTGGGTACCCAGTGGAGCTTCACTGTCTTTTCCTGATTGTTCGGGTCAATGACCAGGCACCTTTTTCCTTTCGCCTCGATTTCCCCCTTCGAGGCCAGTTCTTTCATTTCTTCGGGCGACTGGAACGTAACCATCCATACATGGTTAAACTGAAAAGGTCCTAGGCCGGTGATCTTCTTCAAGTCAGTCACAGCGCTGAGAGCCGCTGCAACGTCGTCGATCTTGTACGGCCGTGCCGACGGGTCGCCATGCAAAAACACCGAGTTTTCACTTAGCTTACCCGTCGGCAGGGTGGGAAGCAGGGTACGGTAGCCCGTTCGAGCGGCGGGCACTTCGGGTGGCGCAAAGGACCGGTTCGGCGCACTCGCGCCTTCCGCTCTCGAGGAGCCGTCTTTGTGCATGACTGCACCCTCTGAGAGCTGGGGAGAGACTCATGAGCCACGGACGCCACGCTGATATCAGTGTGAGTAACGCGCCTTATATCTTTAACGCATTCAAACTACGTCGTCAGCGGCGTGCGTTGGCGACTCAGCGGCGTTATAGCGGCTTGATAACTGCGTGGTGTACACGTGATACTACAAACCCGATGGAAGAGATGGAAGAGAAGGCGGCGAGGCGGTGGGCTGCGGGGGCCGAGCGCAAGCGCCGCAAGCGGGCCGACAACCGTGCATTCGCACTTTCACATTCTCCCCCTCGGGGAAATGCGGGGGAATTTTTGTTTCGTTCATCTTATCTCAACTTGCAGCGGAAAAGGCCGCCGTTTGAGCCAAAATTAGCGTTCGTGGTGAAAAAAACATTCATATGCGGAGAGCACTATGGGTTTCTTTTTGAGCAAATGTTTTGAGTTGTACGTTATCACAACTGAATGCAAATAAGCTGTCATATCCGCCTCTGCCTTTTCGGAGGATATAAAAGGTGCCTAACAGCAACTCTAGATCAGCTGCAGTCTTACTTCGACTAAACTCGAACAAACGACGATGATCACTGTGAGTAAGCTCTGATCTAACCTAGTCCAACTAGCTTTAGTGATAGCGCATGTTCTGTTACTTGAGCATGGTCGATAGAGTTCTTTTTAAAAGTCTTTGTACGGCTTCTATTACGAAACTCCACTTTTTTCGTGTGCTAGTCACATGAACTGTACGCGGATTACTTCTTTTGGTAAAACTAAGGCTACTTGTAAAAACTGTCTAATCACAGAATCATAGGATGGCAATTCTTTAAAAACAATTGGCACAGTAAATATCTGTCCAAAACTTTAGTAACAAGAAGGAAAGCGTTCACAACGGTATTTAACAACTATTTACTAGAACAAACAGAAGCACATGTACGCAAAATTAAGCGCAGTGGGCGCTGCTAGACAGGTTTTAGAAAGCAGTAGCACTTATGCTACTTGGCACATAGACCGGCACGTTTTGCAGTTGGACAGCAGAGCCAGATTAATCGAGTAAAGTAAATAAAACGATTTATTGTTAAATTTGTAGAGAGCACAGTAATTAGCCGCCCTCGTCAATATCATCAGCGCTGTGGCAAGCGGTTTCAGTGCAACCGTGATGGGGCAGGTTTTATACCACACATAAGCGGGCATTTCTCGGGGCTGATTTTCTCGCAATGTGGCAGGACTGGCCCACTTTTGGGTGAACAAATATGGTTACATTGGTCTGAAAAGAAGCAATTCTTTTGTCCCACTTGTGCGATGCAGCCATGCTGAAATATAACGATATATCTGCTCGAAACATTAAAACATTTTCTGTGGTGATAGGGTCTTGTTTCAAATAAGCATTAAATGGGCAGGTTATGAATATTTTTTTTTGTTGGCGCACTTGCTCCACAGTGGCAGTGGCACCCTTTTCACAATTTTCGAGGAGACGATTTCGGTCTGATCCGTGGAATTTACGACTGGACCAACTAAATTGAATTGGCTCCGGAATGAAGAGTCTTCATTCGCATCGGTACCCGCGTACCACTACAGCTCTAGTTACACGCCTATTTATTTTTCGTTCAATTTACATTTGTTGCCATGAATTTACATATATTTGTTAGAAAAGTGGGGCCATTAGATTAGCGGCATCGGACTCACCATGTACAGTCTACGGGTAGTCCGAAGACTGTTCCCACCGTTATACGCACAATACGAATACCGGGTTGTGTCCCAGACAGACCATAGTGAATTCAGGGCGGAAAATTTGACCCCAGAAGATGAGCCCATGCTAATGCTCCCCCGGAATAAGGATGCTAACGCAACCTGACCAACTTCAATACCATTTTTCAGCTACGTGCTTGTCTCGCCTTGGCCCTGGCCACCAGCACTTTTTCTGGCTACGTCGGAGTTCCAGCCTACGGCTTCGGCTACGGATTCGCTGCTCCGGCTTTCGCTAGCTACCACGCTGTGCCAGTTGTGGCTAGCTACCGTCCTGTGCCCGCTGTCGCCGCCATTACCCACGCTGCCCCGATTGTGGCTGCTGCCCACGCTGTGACGAAGGTTGCCACCACCTACCGCGCACCAGCCGTAGCCACCGTAGCTGCTGCTACCGCAGTCAACTCCTACGCGACCAAGGTTGCGGCCGCAGCCCCCGCGGTGACCAAGGTTGCCACCACCTACCACACTGCCCCAGCCGTCGCAACCGTCGCCCATGCGACCCCAGTAGTAGTGGCTACTGCTCCGGTCGTCGTCGCTTACCATGCCCCAGCTGTCACCACCGTCCACCATGCCCCAGCTGTGGCGACCGTGGCACACACTGCCTACCATGCAGCTCCAGTCTACGGCTACGGCATCGGCACCCTTGGTTACGGTGGCGGCCACTATGGCTTCGGCCATGGTCTGCTCGGCTACGGCCTAAACTACGGCTACGGTCTCGGCTCTCCCTTCCACTACACCAGCCTTCTCCTCCGCAAGAAGAAGTGTAAGTATCCTTCCACCGAGAAGTATTCAATCTGTCTGCCCTGATATAGGTGTTTGAGTTCCCCTCACCCAGCGAAACCCCCAAAACTACTGTCACTGTTGAGTGTTAAAAGGTCATTTTCTTTTTATAGTAACTACTTCTGCTGCATTAAAAAACGTCATTGATATTAATATTCGGAGAACCCTTTATGCAACTTTCCTTTCCAGCAGGGCTGTTGCTGAAAATTCATTGAACATGTTAAAGTAAACATACATCGTTTCACAGAAATTTAATGGTACCACGCGGCACTTTAAACACGATGTACGTAACGTGCTTCTGACAGGATCGGTTGCGTATAGTACGAGGCAATCATTGATTTGTTTGATTTGTTTGTGTGTTCGCAGAGACTGGACAGCCACCATCGGATCCACCCAACATGGCCCGTTGGGGGTCCGTGTTTACTCGAAGCACTATGCCTCAATAAAATTTGTACATTTTACATATGATCACGGCCAACCAACGTATTCTTCTTTTGGTGACGATACAGTACGCTACGCATTCACTCTGAGAGCAAAACTCATTAGTACGCGCTTGAGCGTGGCATTTCACAGCATTTGCTAGTGTAGTTTGAACAGACGAATAATATCAACCAGAGACTTACCACATTTCTCGAACCTATACATGATATTCATTGAGAAGTTAAGCTGTCAATTTCTTCGCTTGGCAAAACTGGAGCAGCCACGGACATGGCCGAAGCGCCACGGATATTGCGCGGCGTGTGCCACTCCGCCCGCATGCCGAAAACGAAAAAAAAAACACCGGCGTGCGTCGTCTGCTCCGTTTCAACCCGATCCTCAACGGTGGTGTCAACAGAGATGTTATTAATCGCACTCACATAGGAGTCGAGGCACTACTTCGCGTTCGGTGGGGTAGATTTCGGAACGTCCAACACACATCATGTGCTTAGCATGCATGCTAAGGCGGACAAGTACCGGCATCCGAGGAGCCCTACGTAACCAGTGCCGGCGCACTCACCTGGTTGCCTGCATGCATGCCTCGCCAGTGAATACAACGTATACGAATGTAGCAACTCCCTTTTCAGAAACAACCAGTATTCAATTCAACGCATTTTTAAAGTTCGCCACAAACAATTTTACGGCGTTACATGTAGGCGAAAGTCTTGTAATCAAAACTGCTCCTCTGTAATACAAACATAGAAAACTCCGTCGACGCATGAAAGCGGGTCAGACTCCACTGCCGCCAAACTTCGCCTCTTTACTTTGCCTGCCCCTCTCACACTCTTCGCCTCTCTTCTCGATCTTCGCATGAGGAACACACTGGAAGGCTTTTCGTTTAGCATGAGCAATTAGCTCTGTACGGACCCGTGTGGATGGAGAATGCGTGCAGTCATAATGAAGGTCACTCAGTCAGCCACGAGGCCTCTCCTGTGCGCATTTCAAACTACACAGCCAAAAAAGCATATGTTCCACAGACTCTGAACGCCAGAAAGAACCGGCCCGCGTAATTTTTTTGAACATCGAAGCATTGGTCACTGGAACGTGTTTTGGTGTGACCGAAGCAACGGTCACCCCAAACACGTTGTGAATCCACAAGAGCTAGGAGCCAAAGAGGTGTATGCCGGGATAAATTACCCCTGGATAAATTACTCCGGTATAAATTAAGAAAAAGAACGGCTGCCCACAGTGCGTGCACAAGCCTACGTCTATGCCACACCAACTCCTTCCTAGCCCAGCCCCGAAGACCGTACGTAAAGAGACGGAACTCCTGGTGGCGTATACAAGATTCCGTATGCAGGGTGCCCCTAATTATACATCAGCAGAACAAAAAAATCTATCGGAACGAATCAGGAAGCACAAGAACGGTGTCCGGAAACGAAACCAGAGCGCACCGCTGTCGGCGAGCTCTCCGAGTTACCCAATCACAGGAAACCAATTGGAGAAAAAGTGTGATACTTTAGTCGTGGAATATCCAGAGAGCAGCACTGGATCTAAATCGTTCTATTGCGGGTCGCCGGACTCTGTACACGCGTGCACTGTGCCTTAAAGCGAGGCGCTTTCATTTGATCTCGTTTATTTTTCCGTAAAAGCCCGTAATCATTGCGTGAGACCGTGGGTGACCACCGGCGCTGAAGAAGACGCTGCTACAATGTGTCCCCATTCACTCCGAGGAAAGAGCCGAACTGGTTCTGGAACGTCGATGTTCTTCGTCTATATACCTTTAGGGGGAGTTAGCTATTTTATTTCGCAGTCGCACCTTTCCGGCCCACGTCAAATGTTTCCCGTTGTTTAACAACCTTCGTCGGCACAAGCAGCGGGCTTGGAATTACAGTACACTCGCGTTAAGATGAACTCGAAGGGACCGCGATTTGTTCGCATTATCGGAGATTAGTCATAGCGGAGTCTTTTGCACTGTAAACATTATAAGTGAGTAAATGTGTTGTTCGTGTTAACCGGAGTCCGTCTTACCGGGTTCGTCTTATCCCGAGTCTGCTGTATCCCAATCCAAGTCACAATGTACGCAAGCAAGTCTGCAATCTGCAGGAAGTTAGGCACATATGACCTCGACTTTAAGGTGGGAAGAACTATTACCAAAGTGACACCTGAGAATCGTTAAATTCATTAAACAGTGCGACACGCTGGCCCAGCTCTCACAGTCCGCCATTCACGTTATTTGCGAATTTCGCAGAAACTTTGTTATGCCTGATGAGAAATTTGCAGAATACTTGCTAAAACTCTTCTTTTCCCGAGGATTACCAATCAGGCACGTATTCACCTGAACACATTGTAAGCGTTTAAGCAACGCATGCCGGTTGGAGCTGCCAAGCTTCAGCAGTGGGAAGATATATAATCACAAGACGTAGCAAAACCCAGCATATTGTTTGGGCACAAAGCCACGCTGTTAATTTCGCGTATAACTGCCTTTCATACCCCGACGTTGCATGTGCAGACAACGGGGGTGCTATTGCTTTTTTAGTCAAAATCATACTCGCACTCACCCTGAAAACAAATTTCTTGTATCGTATTTGCATGCGTTTGTTTTAAAAGCGCAGGGTATCTGTACTCCGGGTATCTTCAATACACATGTTTATTTCTAATATCGCCCTTTTCACTGGCAATCAAGTCATTAGTGAACCGAAACAATCAATACACCCCATGAATACTGTTCTGACACTTCCTTACATACCATATGACTTCCCGTGCATGGTAGTTATTGAGTTGTGCGTCGGGCCTCGGCTGTTCCCAGAGACAATGCCAATCATGAGGCGGCCACACGGGCGGAAAACTCCGATCTTCGAAATGACCCTCTTCCTACGGAACTCAACGCGATACTCTCGGCCACTAAGACAAGGGTCCTACCAAGCACGACATCTGTAATTCCCCCGTGTGCTCCATTCTTCCTCCTCCTCGATTTCGTTGGGTGTAGCTTCGGCGGTCACGAAGCGGGTGCGGTGTCGCCCCAGTAGTAAACACTACAAATTAATGCTCCTCAGAAATTAATGTAGACCTGTGACATTCTTCCATGATCCGGCAATGGGATTCAGGTAGATCACTGCCACTACCTCATGGTGGGTATCAAGTCGGGCGACTTGGTGCACTAGCAGACGTGAACGATCTTTAACGGCAGCGCCAGCAACGTCCGCCACTCATTCTGGGTCCGTTCCCTCGAGCATTTTGGGTCATTCCTTCGAGCAATAAACAACCCAACAATAACAACAACCACAGAAACAGCAACAGAAACAACAACAACAACAACAACAGCAACAGCAGCAGCAGCAACAACGACAACAACAACAACAACAACAACAACAACAGTAGCAGCACCACCACCAACAACAGCAGCAGCAGCAACACGACAACAACAACGACAACGACAACGACAACAACATCAGCAGAAGCAGCATCAGCAGCAACAACAGCAACAGCAGAAGCAACAACAACAACAACAACAACAACGAACGAACAGCAGCAGCAACAACCCTGTTGGTGCTCGCCAGAGACGCGCTGTCGCGAGCCAACACTAATCAGAAAGCCAAGTTGAAAGCAAAGCAGCAATCCAAACCTGATAGAACCCCCATGTCCATCTCCGGGCGTACATACACGACATGAATTTGTCCGTAACATGGCCCCATCGAATGGAAGAAAAGGCCGTACGAAGGGAAATTGAAGGGCGCTGTGAATTCGCTGTCTTTAAATGTTTTCGCTATTGCCAGGGGCTAAGGTCCGGTGCAAATCATTACCGATAGTCTCAAAAACACAACCGGTATTACATACATTCTGGAAGTGACACGCCCAAAGTGATCGCAGAAGCGGCATCAGGGGTGTCCCTTCTTAATCTTGCCTGTGTGTTATATATGATTCATGTAAGCTCTCTATCATATCCACCTATTCCATGTACTGTTTCCTCCCTATACCCCCTCCCCTACAACAGCAGGCGTTCCGGTGTCCGATTCTAGGCGAGACCATTTACGCCTGTTGGTGGATCTACAATACATACATACATACATACATACATACATACATACATACATACATACATACATACATACATACATACATACATACATACATACATACATACATACATACATACATACGTACATCAGGGGAAGTAATGGCGTACCTACAGGTGACTACACTGTAGCGCAGTGAAGCCGTACCACGGAGGCGCAACTACGATGTTGTGTTGCCGAAAATATCCGCGAGTGAGCAGAGAACGTGCGTAAGCACCATCGTGAAACGACAGGCACCCTGATTGCCTTACTACGTATATAAAAATAGAATTTCTTTCATGCGGGAAACGACACTTAGAGGGATATAAGGGTGGGTTAAAAACATTGTTTAGAATTCGTAACCTATGGTTCAGCTTGATTCGGCTGATTTGCGCGATTTTCATTTTCGAAAGAAAATTATAACACTATTTCCCTCAAACCTTCCTCTCCAACGGTTGGCCAACGTTAGCTGTGACGACAATTTCGCGAGCGCGCAGGGCAACGTTGTACGGATTGCCAGCATGTTTTGCCTCTGTAACTTGCCCCTGACGAAAATAAAAGGCACCAATTATTATGAAATAGACAGACATCTACGTCTTGGAGACGGTTATATTGAAGACCAGCGTGACATTACTGTTACTGCTCGCAGGGTTGGCGCTAAGGGTGCAAGGTGTTTTCTATTTCTTGTACCACAGCAGACAAGACTAACTGTCTTCAGGACCATTAATTGGTAAAATAAAAAAGTACATGACTAAAATCACTCAGTGTAACCCCAAATGAGCAGCCGTGTAATGTGGCTCTGCAAAGGTAAAGTTACTGAGTATATAAATTCAGTAGAAAGTGAATAGAAAACTGATTATTCCGAAAAAAATTACGCCCACCTCCCCTCGCGGGAACCCTGGTGTGATGCGACGCTGAAGGGGGTTCCATTGGCGTTCACTCACTCAAGGAACCGTCGCATCAAGCAATCGTCGGGTACGGCAAGAGAGCAAGCGCAAGCGCAAGCGCGGACGACCGTCGACTGAGAGACCGGCCGAACGCTTATATGCGGAGCGCGCCCGAAGGAGAGGAGACCGCGGAGAGAGAGAGAGTACTGCACATGCGCGCAGTGCGCAGCCGCGCGCAGCGCGACCGCAGATGTTGGGAGAGAGTGTTCGCTATCGGAGAGAGGAGAGGAGGTGAGCGGAGGAGAGACGCAGCTGTGCGGACGCGGACGACGGACGCACGCAGGACATGGCCGCCGGCAAGAGATGCTCCTCTCAGCGTCGCATCTAAAAGTAGTGAATGACTTTCAAGGTACCTTTGTATGTGTGTGTGGTAGCAAGAAAAGACAGAGTACGTTGTGAGCCACAAATGAAACCCTCTTAGCCTAGCAGAAAGACACACCGGCTCTGTTTTTTGTTAGAACCAGAAGCCTTCAATATCATGGATAAGCGATTGGTCCTCGAGGTTATTGTTCCAGGGCTTGCCACCACTCTTCCTGAAGACGTCTTCAGCCCGCTAAATAGACGTTCGAGTGATGCGCTCAACTGAACGGACGCGTTGCATGTATTTTTTAAACGGGCTGTGCAGAGTTCCGCACTTAAAAGAGTACTGCCACGAAATTTCAAAGCTCAGAAAACTATGGAAAAAGCTTGCTCTGTATATGCAGATACCCCCTCGGAAGTTAAAACCGTAACCGCTCAGTAGAACACATATTAAACCTATTTTAATGCTTGCTTGCAAGAGAAAGCACATCCGCGCCATCGAGCAAGCTCATGACGTCATCTGCGCGTCGACCCAAACGGCTGACGTCAGGGCTCCCGTGACGTATCGAGGCGGCCGCGGTGCTGTTGGCGCGCGCTTTTCCGCTTTGTGTATCACGTCAGAGTTTAAGGGACTGATATCACGTGCGACTACGGCCGGTCGGGCCGGTCTGGCGCGTTCACAGCGCACAGACCGGCATGGGCTGTGGTGCGACGAGAACAGTGACGTTAAATGCGCTTTCCAGTCATGGCTACCGCCTCAGTGTTCGCTTCACCGAAACCGAAACTGACACGAATAAATGGAGCTGAAAGAAATCATTTATGCTGCGTTCGACAATATTATGTGCCATTATATATGACTGGTGGGCTCTTAGGCACCGGTAGCCACGAAGAAAAAAACGGAACATAAAAATTTTGTCCCAGTACTCGATTAAGGATGTTACACACACCCTACCAAAGGCTGTCATTTGACTCCAATCTCCAATGCTTCCGAACCTTAGAAACATCCTTATTCACCAGTCTAATCCCCATGGGCCCTTCAAGGACAGTAATTCAGTGTAACGTAATGTGCCGGATTTATACAGTGCCCGTCGCAGTTGCAAACTTGTAAGAAACAAAAAAATTATGACTGCTGTTCGATCAGTGAAATTATTGTTAGAAGAAGGAAGAAGACGTGGGGCGTAGCTCCACAGTGGATCCGAGATGAAAAATAAGCAGTCCGTCGCGTGTAGACTGGGTCGGTGCTGTCATGGTCGTGGCCACCATTATGTGAATAGAACGCTTCACTGTCAAACATCATTCGCCTCATTTCGCCTGACGCCAGGTAAAAATATATTTAAAAAACACACCCAACTTCTATTTTCGCAAAACTGAGTCATTTAACTTTTTTTTTTCAAGGCCGTTAGTAACGGCACTTTTTGGGTAACCACAATGTCAGCTTCGCGCCATGACTAGTGTCGGAAGTTCCCAGAAAGATTAAGTCGCCCCCTTGTAGGATATCACGCGTGTTGAAAGCTGACTCCACGCTTTAATCTCAATGGCACGCCATGCTCGTTAGAGTTGATTCTCAAAGGGTGTTAGAAATTCGTCCCTGTGTTTCCCCATAAAATGTGATTCTGTAGACAATGGAGTGGCGGGAGTTTTAAACGAGCCAAAGCTCCACTAGTAACTGTTGCTTTTCGCCAGTAAACTACGGAGTCACCGCATTATGCAGTAACGAAAATTCCACAAATTGGCATCAGGTGGGAGAATTCGATGAATTCACCTCTAAACGAAACTAAAGTGAAGGAGTTGTAAACAACGTCTAACTACCTCAACAGATTAAACTACAGAAGGATGAGGCTATGTTGCAAAATTTCCCGTTAATTTCCGCGCAGTTTTTACAAGAACACGGCGGGCGAAAGGGGGAGCTTTCCATCCCCCCATAATTCGTACCGCCTTGCTTACCTCAACTAGGACGAGACACTGGCGAAATTTGGGAAGGGAGGTTGAATCAAACAGATCGCTAGCATTGTTAGCCCGTACATATGTTCAGCGAGCAAACCATCGATTTCAACATTTTGAAGGCTGGTAAAGCATGAAAACACATTGCAAACCAGTGTAAGGTAGTAGAGTAACGACAGGTGCACTAGCTGCTAGACGAGCGTGAATTACGAGGTCACTAGACGAGCGTGAAGTACACAAAATAACAGAATAGAAAGCGCACGCCCTGTCTATTTCTCTACCGTTGAACTTTGTCCTCTGCACCCGTTTTCAGCCACGAACGGCTCATAATGTTTTCTTTTCGGGCACGCATTAGAAACAAAGGCTTTAGAGTACCGCTAAATAGTCAAATAATGACTTACTTGTGCTAAACTTCCAAATGACACCCCCAATAAGACCTAGGCGTAATAACTTCATCGTACATTGAAGTTGTTTAAAAACTCAGTGGTCGCTACCTACGGAAGGTCAAGGACACACTAGTGCAATCTTCAAAATAATGAAATGTACCTGGAGGCACTTTAGTCCGCTTACGTGCTTTGAAGGCCAAATCCTGGCGATACTTATTAACAACTTCTTTGCTGCAACATCGCATTTGCATCGCTTTTCTTGCTTTCGTTCTTTGTCTTTAGGCGCGAATTACCGCGTCCGCCTTCTTTTCCGCTACACCGTGTCTGCGCCTTCTTAATTCTTCGCTTTCATTTCTACGTCTTACGGGCCATATCACGTCAAAAACCAGGCTGGCACACGACACAGCTTCGCAAGACTCAGGTTTCTCCGCAGCTGTTGGGCACCTGGTCTACTCACGTGCCATCAAGTTCAGGTGTCACAGGGCGCGCATTCTTCTACAACTTTCACGTTTGAAATTCATAGTTTGGCAAATTTTTTGAAGCGGGCACATTGCCACTCAGAGCTCCCGATTCCTTCGTATAAGTGTCATGAAGACAGGAACAGCAACAACAACCTTTGTTTGCGCTGGCAACGCTATTTTGTTCGGGATGTCCTTCAACATACAAAAGTACTTTCATTTAACACTCCACAGTGTGCGGTAACTTGTACCTCCTTGCGATGATTTGCTTTATGACCTGCTTTATATTTTTCTTGTAGCCCCACACAGTTTATGGAAAACGCGCATGTTAGACAGAAACGCTGAGCAGATGTTATTTTACAAGTCGCACTTTCAGTCCGTATTGTGGACACATGCGCCTCCGAAAGCCCTTATTTAGATTGCACAGTGAACGTCCGTTACGAACTGCGTGATCGTGCGTTACGCTATTCCTTCAATAATAACATCGGGGATGACAGTCGCTACAACGTACCTCCTTTACCTCACTCCTAATTTATTTTGGTGTTTTTTTTACGAACCTGATTTTCTCCAACATTTCTATGTTAATCCAGTTTATGGCCCTTGCTTAAGGAGGCCATCCCTGGTATTCTGAGTCCTTCCTCCACTCGAGCCTCCAGTGGAGGAGATTCTTGAAATCGATTTCCCCATGCATAAGTATTGCGGAATTCTCCCTCTCAGCCGAGTGGAGCGAGCAAATGGAGTGGAAAAGAGACTCAGAATACAGGCCTATGCCGCCCTCGTGATGCCATCAAAACTTGGTCGTCTGCCAGCGCAGTGTCTGTGCTCCTCGTTCGATTTGCCATTGACCTTTCCTCTCGTAATAACAGGTTCTTGATACATCACGTGGCCCTTTTATCGTTTTTTTTTTGTGTGGCAGGGCCTCACATACGGAGGTTCGGTCAAAAGGTCTTCGACCTACTGTATCCACCATTAACAGTATTTTTATATTTACCTAGAAATATAACCACAGTTCTTTAAAATAGTCGTTTTCACAAGGATGTTTTTTTTTTGTTTTGTTTAAGCGAAGTGCACCCGAAGCCCGAACGTATGTAGTCCGACTAATGGAGCGACAAGAAACAAGTACCGCATTTTAGAATGGCGGGCAGTATTGGCCTTCGGGCAATAATTAGTGTTCAGAGGATTTAGTTGCACTTTCACCGATAAGAATGTCGAAGCAGTCCACTATGAAAGCTACCGGTGACCAAATGCCGATAATGTTTTCCTGTACCCCTGTGAGGGCCTTCAAACCTTTTACAAGGAGTTCATCCCGTGGTGACGTTTTTACACATCTATGTTTCAGCGATGGTATCAGTAATATCCCAGCAGCTGTTTATGTCCAGCGAAATATATTGTTATGCGGTGTGCGTCAGAAGCGCCCTGCCAAAATAGCTTCGTATCGTGAATTATGCGGCCTTTCTCTCGGTCGTCACAGCGGTAGGTATAAAAGCATTCTCACGGCAACCTAAGATCAGCTGCAGTCTCACTTCGACCTCTCTCGAAGCATCAACAATGATCGCCGTGAGTATGCCTTGCTTCTTCTCCAAAGACTTTCGCCTTGCTTACCATGTATCTTCGCACTAATGCTTCATTCCGAAAGTTACCGAAGAGGCGCATTGTCTGGTGATTCCTCGATATCATACGTAATGCAAGTACGCAGATTATTTTCGTTACCTGGAATAAGCACGAAAAGAAAGGACAGCTTCCAGGAACGATTATAGCTTCAACTTCTGGCTCGTTGTTTTGTTGAGTAGAAACTGTAGTTTTCTGCAGTTTGAACCGGTGTTTCAAAGCTACCCCTCCACCCCGACGAACTTCGAAAACCTGGGGGGACAACTAAGAAATTCCCATGACGTGTAAACGCTACACCATTACTTATCGCTGCGTTATGACGCTGGGTTTGATTTCTATACCCCGGCGCAGACTCCAACTTTGTTTTGTTAGCTAGGGGTCTTTTCCTGTTGCCACTAAATCTGCACTAAACCCCGCGGAGAAAGACATAAGAAGAAGGCAGCTAGAGTCTGCGGGGGAAGAAACGTAGCACGCAGTGTAGCTTGTTGGAAGAAGTTCGAAATATATAACTATACCTTCTTTAATCAGCCGATAATCTAACTCTTTACGGCTCATACAATTTCGTCCCCTCTATCAGGTAGTCATGGAAAGAACAGATGCCAGAAGACTGCTTAACAAAATCTATTATTTTAGTCGAATTTTAAGAGTATGAAAAGGGGAACATCCCTCTCAGAGGGCGTTCGCTGGTCTTTAGTTATATGCCAGCAGCGATCCAAACTGAGTGAATTGTTGGCTACAAATAAACTGTCACTGGCTGCCATGCTCTGAAGGAGCGACTACAGCAAAAACACCTGCAGCGATGCCATATATAAAAAGAACAAGTTGTTCTAGTCAGCTCGATCCGTGAAACGACGCAAATGCCAAGTGTAGAATTACGTAACTGCCTATTACATACCTTGTTTATTCACCTACGCATGCAACTTTTTGAAGGTCATGACAGACAAGGGCAGGAAATACACTGGCTTTTCACACTGGCTTGTTTTAATACTAATACCGCGAAGGCTGAGTCCCTGACGTAGCAGAATTCGCAAAACGTTCGAGTACACCTGAGCATTCTTTAGAACGCAGTGAATGGTAAACCACTGGTGTACAATTGAAGACCGTGTCCTCCTCTAATTATCACCATCTCCTTCCCCCTTTGCGTCTTCTTGTCCTTACTATGACGCGGCACACACCCGCGTTCACAGCACCAACAAAGAAGGCATTCAACGGGAGTGTATTTTGCTATTCTTGTAGTTGTTAGTTTTGCAATTAACATGCTCAAATTACGCCTATAAGCATGTCTCTCACGCACGTTTCCAAGTCGAAGGCCACAATTCGCATTAACTGCGTCAACCTTTATTCGGTTAAAGTCATCTAGCTGCGGTGATGTTGGGGTACGCGCTCTTGTCGCGTTCGGGGGGATAAGGGTACGATTTTTACCCGGGCTGATTTTCACCCAGGCCCCACTGTACATAATTTTCTTTTCAACGCTAGCATTTTAATTTCATTCTCTTTTCGTCATCGGCCAATTTGTGTGAAATTGTTTGGTTACGCAGGACACCTGGCCTCCGACAAAATAAGCGAATGCTTCCGCATTAAAAATACTCGGCAAAGGAGAGAAAAAAAAAGGGGAAGTGCGGTAATCATACAGCAAGCGTTCTTTAGCGCAGGTGAAATCCCGCCTGGAAGAATAATTCATTGCTTTCTAACACACATTTTCCCTGTTCCGTCCTACAGCTCCGTGTTAGCTTCGCACTGGCACTGGCCACCGGCGCCCTTGCTGGTTACGTCGGCTACCCCGGCTATCACTACGGCTATCCAGGCTTCGGCTACGGATATCCTGGCTTCGGCTATGGATTCCCCGCTTATGGCTACGGCTATCCAGCCTATGGATACGGCTACAGATTTGCGGCTCCTGGCGTCGCCCGCTACCACGCTGTGCCGGCCTACTCCGCCTACCACCATGCTCCTGCTGTCACCACTGTGGCACACGCTACTCCAGTTGTGGCCACTGCCCCAGCTGTGACGAAGGTTGCCACCACTTATACCGCTGCTCCCATCGCCACCGTCCATGCTACCCCAGTCGTGGCGACCGTTGCCCACGCTACTCCAGTTGTAGCGACTGCCCCGGCTGTGACCAACGTCGCCACCACCTACCACGCTGCCCCAGCCGTGACAACCGTTGCCCACGCTGCCCCAGTTGTGGCTGCTGCCCCGGCTGTGACTAAGGTTGCCACCTCCTACGCCGCCACCCCCGTCGCCACTTACCCAGCTGTTGCAACCGTTGCCCATGCCACCCCAGTTGTGGCTGCTGCCCCAGCTGTCGCCACCACCGTTCACCATGTTCCAGCTGTCGCTGCCACCACCGTGCACCACACCCCAGCGGTGGCCACAGTCGCCCACCATGGTTACCGTGTAGCTCCAGTTTACGGTTACGGCGTCGGCACCCTTGGTTATGGTGTCGGCCACTACAGCTTCGGTCACGGTCTGCTCGGCTATGGCCTGAACTACGGCTACGGCCTTGGCACTCCCTTCCACTACACCAACATTCTCTTCCGCAAGAAGAAGTGTAAGTAACGCTGAATGAATTTTCATTTCCTTTTCTGTTTCGCTAACTCCAGCAGCAAAAAGACCCCGAAGAACATCGATACAGACGACTAGCTTTTACACTGGAAAATATATTGATATTACATGCGTCCTGTGAAACGCTGACCTAATGGTTCGCGTTTCAGCATGGAAAACTCTCCTCGGAAAGATTACTAGGCCTGCTAATAGTGCAGAGCTGATCAGTGTTGTACGAATAATTGCTTCCGTCTACAATTTACTAATTAACGACTTGCAAGAATATCTAAAATGAATGGACATATGATTTATTTGGCCCTGTTAATTCTGTGGCGCCCCTGATGCCAGCTGCGTAAAATATGCCTTGGTCTCATGGTTTGAAACTTCTGTTTTCGCTGTTCGCTCACTAGACAGGTTCGTTGCCTAAATTAAGGTAAGCGATAACACTTGAAGTTGTTCCAGAACTCGACAGCGCCTTAAGATCGTAAATAATGCATGAAATTTTGAATTGGAGTTGGAGTTGGAGTTGGAGTTAATCTCGAGTTGGAGTTAATCACAGCAATTTTTTATTTTATGTCGCTACGCATGCGGACAGCTTTTGTGAGGTACTAAGAGAAGTACCAAGTTCAGGGATATTCTTGGACAAAACGTACATAAGTGACGCCAAACCTAAAAACCCGAAGCAGAACCATAAATCTGGCGTGACCCGTTCTTGTTCTTTTTTGCAGAAACTGGAGTCTACGCAACAAACCCAAGTGCTCAGTACCTTGGCCATGGCCCGTTATGCGGAAAAGCATTCGCCACAATAAATTTCACGCAGTTAAAAATCGAGAGACTCACCGGGTTATTCTTTCTTGCATTTTACTTTCCTTCGTCTGGGAATTAAAAATATCGCGCAATGATGGATAACTGTTCGAACGGTTGTCCAGTTAAGCTTACCCATATTTGACAACAGGATCGAGAAATGTTTATTGTCTTATTGTAGGAGGCAGCGACCGTTATCCCGGTCCTCTTACTAACGGAGGAAAAAATTGAGTGGCAGTGACGGACCAGTGCGTAGTGTAGAAGAATCACATACCATAGATAATATGTTGAAAGAGCTATCGTTGCAGTCGCTTTGTTTATGCGGGTCAATGCGGGTCAATAAAAAAGCGCATGCGCGTTTTTTTATTACGAAACACTCTGTCCTGGGTAGCATTCCGAGCCTCGCTCGAACTTCTGAATCTTCATGTTTCCATATTTCACGCAATACTGCAGATATGCGCAAGTGTTTCGTCTTTTGTCGTAGTACGTGAGTGATGGGTCCATGCTATTAGAGTTGAACCATTGTTAATGACCCCAACCGGCGCAATTACTCACCGGCCACCACTCCCGGCCCCGCCTTTCTCAAGGATGGTGTGTACCCGATATACAAAAAGGTTTCGTGTCCACGAACGACGTTTTAGCCCCTAAATGAAATCAAATTAGTTAATTCTGTAATTCTATTAGCTCCAGCATTCGTCAGTCGCTAGTGCACATGGCCTGGAACGTACATGGTGCCCTCGAAAGGTAGGTAGCGGCCCTGCAGGATTAATTCTTCTGATCGCACTCCAACTTCGATTACGCCGAAGGGTCAAAATTGTCGAGTGAACCTCCGATAACGCTGGTCTCACGCTCCGTCTCGAAAACCGCATCACCATCCTTTGCAACCGCCCTCAAGCGCTGGCGTTCTTTCCGATAACTTAATCAGTATTGCGGCCGTCAAACAAGTGGATCATTCATTGCCGCAAGGTGTGTCGCGGAATGTTCTTAATCTAGCTCAAGAATGCTGATCAAGGTATTACAAATGCTAGACAACGCTAGTGCCAATACCGGACCAGGATGAGTTCACGACTCAGAAGAATTTTTCTCCAGCCACGAAGTTAATGAGAAGGCCGTTGCTAGAGTGCCGTCCGGTGGTACCACATTCACTCCACCAAAGCGACGCCCACCGGCGTTTCGCGAAAGAAATGCAGTGCCTCGCAGTGTATACTTCGCTCTCTTTAAGTAACGTAACGTAACCAAACCTAACGTAATCTAACGAACATAATTATAATCAAAATCAAATTAACTGAGGCAACAGCCGGACGTGGTATCAGAACGGTTAGACTAAGCAGTAGAAAACGCGTTTCCCTCTCCCATCTTAGTCGGAACCAGAGCCTGGTCGGAACAATGTAGGACGGCGCTCTAGCGACGGCTGCTGCACTGAAATGGAGTTCCTTCGCACGGCACTCTAGACACGGCGCTATTCGAACGCTGCAAGGATTTCCTTCGTAGCCGTGTGGCTGCACTCCAGGTGGTTGTCAGATTTTTCTCTTCGCGTTCTGCAATGCTCCGCCAAAATTTTAATGCTGAACACCATTCTGAACCAGGCTTGTTGTTTTAGGCGGTGGGGTCAGCAGTCATAATCCGTCCCAGGAAAAGTTTAAGCAAGCGGCATCTCGTTTTTTAGCAGCTGTTGTACAAGCCCGCAGTTCAGTATCGGAGGAAAAAAATTGGCCGCGTATCTGCTCCTTTCGTTGCAAATGTCGTCAAAAGACGATAGTCTTTGTAGACATTTGCCAAGGAAATGCCCCCCTTTGCTTTCCCGCTTACCTCTCATGCTGTTCCTGTACGTTAAGCTCATCCCAAGGTAAACACACTAAGGGTTTGCGCAAGGCGATTTGAATTTACCGCGTTTCACTGCTACACGCCGGGTTCCTCGATGCCAGCGCTGCACTACGGCGGAGATGCGCGTGAATGGAGGCGGCCGACTACAAGGTTTATAGAACCGCATGACCGTGCTCCACGTGCGTTCCAAGTAGAACGTGGAACCTAGCTAGTGGAACCTTTCGTTGCTTTTGCCGCGTTATTTTTCATATGCCGCCAGGAGGCGCCGGTTTTCTGCAGTAGATGTAGATTACCATTTTCTATCGAAAAACCAAGCATCCACGAATTTTTTAATAACGGAACACTCTAAATATCCCTTGTATACTAATTTTCTGTCTTATATTTGCGTAATGTCTTGTTCTGGTTCAACAAAGTTGACAAGTATGAACATATAAACCGGGCTTAGACGTTTACATTGGCTGTGAGTATATAAGACTATTGCGCAATATAAATTTTACTTTTGCCGGGTGGCTGAATTGAGTACAGACAGACAGACGGACAGACAGACAGACAGACAGACAGATATACAGACAGACCAAAATTTATGGGTTTAAGTAGCCCAAGAAAGACTATCGTCTTTAAAAATACCAAGAAAATGCGGAGCGTCGTGAGCGCGTGCCTCGCTGCGGACGCCGAGCGTTTCCGGCACGCGCAGAGGCTATAGCAAAAAAAAAAAAAAAAAATTGGCCGCGTATCTGCTCCTTTCGTTGCAAATGCCGTCAAAAGACGATAGTCTTTACCGACTTTTCACAAGTAAATGCTTCCCTTCGCTTTCCCACTCACCTCTCATGTTGTTCCTCTTGCGTCGCGCGCCTTGCAAGGTAAAGACGCCAAAGGTTTGCTTAAATCATTTTAAATTTCCCGCGTTCCACTGCTCCAAACCGGGTGTCTCAATGCCAACGCTGCCGTACGGCGAAGACGCGCGTGAATCGAGGCGCCCTACTTCAACGTTTATAGAGCCGCGTTTCCCTAGTCCACGTGCGTTCCAAGCAGAAAGTGGAACTTATCTAGTGGAACCTTTTGTAACTGTTGCCACTTGATTTCTTCAAATGCCGCCAGAAGCTATATGGCGCGGGCGACCGCAGGCGACGGCGGAGGGATATTTTTTTCTTCAGTTGATGAAGTATTTAATCTCGCCAAAATCAAACATGTACGATTTTTTATAAAGGAGCGCTGCAAATATCACTTCTGTAATTATGTTTTGTCTTATATATGCGTAATGTCTTGTTGTTCTTCAACAATATTGACAAGTATTGCTGCGCGGGCACTACAAGGGACGGACACAAAAATAATTCAGGGAGTCTGGCACTCAGGCGCAAGTCTTGAATGGAGATGCTGTTGCAGGTGAGCATTGCCGAAAACGTAGTTAAGTTTCAGTATGCTTGTTTATTTGCATAGTTGCGGTGCTAGTAATCGTCGTTATATGCATCGAAGAGGTCGTCGTCTTCGCGGCGAGCGGTGGATGCAAAGTCATCCTCAGCATTCTAGACTTCCACAATCTCTTAGTTATCGACTCGAAGCAGCGGTGGCGGGATCTGCAAGTCGTGTCGGGAAGGATTGGCACACTCGTAGCCATGTCTCCAATTATCCATAGTGGCTTCTAAAGAATGCCGTGGCCGCGATAACCTCGGCTAAGTAGGGTGTCTTTTCTCCTTTCGCATTAGCACTGGAGTTGTTTCTTTCATATTCGTTTCTGAAAGTTTCCCTACTTCATCCCTCTTGAGCACAGCTTCCTACTCGCGCACGTGCAGGTTTTAGGGCACATCGATGCTGTGAGCTTGCATTGCAATGTCCAGTCCTGTCTGATGTGCGCAGGAACTGAATTTTCTTATCGTGTTTTGCTGGCTCACTGACTGTATGCAGGAAAGAAAACGGGATTTTAGCTAGGGGAATCACGTACCGTTCAAAACAAGCGATCTATCGATACTGTCGTTCTTTCTAAAAAAAGCCGTGGTGTTTTGGTGGGTGCGGCACTGAGCAACTGCAAAGGAAGGCAGACGAAGAAAAAAAAAATGGCGTGGGCGATCGAGACAGGCTGAATTCTCTGTATTTGTGTTCATTTCGGTAATCGGTATTTGCGGCTAAAGAGACGGCGAACATCGCCAAACAAATTGAGAGATACTGCGTCGCACATTCACTGAATGCGAAACAGGAGCCTGTTTGGGAACGCCAAGTAAAATCACCGCGCTTGCTAAGAACATAAAATTTACGACTGATACCCGTATTCCAGCAAATGTAACGATGTGGCAATGGTGTTTGCACAGTGCGCTTTTCCTCGCAGTTTAATTTAAAAAGACAGTAACCGCTTCTACTCTCTTTCCAGCCGATGATGAAGAGAAAACATGGTAATAAAATGCTGGTTTTGAATGCCTGAGTGGTATTTTTGGCGGCCACAGGCTGTGTGCGAATCGACTATGAGCACTCAAATCCACAGAAAATGCGAACTTGATGGTGCCATGTAACTTGAGCTTGACGTGAGACATGCGATACAGCTTCACAACGCACGGGAATTAAAGTTGTCACGAAAGGGACCAGATACGCAAGTGAGAGTGCGAGCCAATTTTATTCCACTTTATTTCCACGTCACAGCGGATAGAAAAACAGTTAAAAAAAACAAATGAGCAGAGGCGCCGCCACGTTCCGGCGCATAGGCACCAAGAGCTGCTTCTTGCCTCTGCATGTGCCTCTGTCCACGGACAAGGCAGTTACTGTCGCGTAAATTCAGAATAATACCTGTGGAAATAAAGAACTAAAAGAGTTAGAAACTCGGCTGTTTCGTGCATTTGTTATTTAAAACTCAGCCAAGAAACGCAGTAACAGGAGAGAAGCCTGTATAGTTCGCGAAGCGAGCTTTGAAAGCTTATAATTTTTCATTTTTCTGTCTATGATGTGATTACATATCCTCAAAAAATAAGTTAGGAACCCGCAGCTTGTGTCCAGTATAGTAAATAAAGAAAGCGGGACGTACCCTTTACCCCTCATTCACACAGCAGTTTTTCACCCCATCACGTCACCGTCGCGTCACCGTCTTCCGTCATGGCCGGGCGCCGCTTTCTCGGGCGATTTCTCGCCGAAAACGGTGCGACGGCGACGGGAGCCCGAGCTCCACGTTTCCGTTCCGTCAACGCAACGGGACCACGCCCCGGGGTAAACTAGCCAATAAGAAAACAAATTTTTACGGCTAAATGTAGCGAAAAGTGAGCACACCTAAAGATCTAAGCCATTTTCTTTACTTTTCAGATTAAGCACGCTCAATTCTAGGTTAAACTGATCACTAGGCAGACGACCCTGTACTCTGAAGGAGAGCTCCAGTACGAACGCTACTCCGTTACGTCTCCATCACGGTTTCTTGGCGTGACTGTGCTGTGACGGAGAGGGTGACGGCTGTGTGAATGAGGGCTTACACGTGTAAGTCTTCATTCACACAGCCGTCACCTTCTCCGTCACGGCACCGTCACGTCACAAAACCGCGACGGAGACGTAACAGAGAAGCGTTAGTACAGGAGCTCTCCGTCAGAGTACATGGTAGTTTGCCTTGTGATCGGTTTGCATAGCATTGAGCGTGCATAATCTGAAAAGTAAAGAAAAAGCCTTGATATATACGATACAAGGTGACTATAATTGCTGTGATGCAAGAATACATAGTTGCTTGGATTTTTACTTTGCAAACCGTGCGCACACTTTTCGCTAAATTTAGCCGTGAAATATATTTAGGTTTTTTGATTGGGTTGTTTGCCGCAGGGCGGGACGTGGTCCCGTCGCGTTGACGGAACGGAAACGTAGAGCTCGGGCTCCCGTCACCGTCGCACCGTCTTCAGCGAGAAATCGCCCGAGAAACCGTCGCCCATGATGGAAGACGGTGACGTGACGGTGACTTGACGTGGAAAAAAACGGCTGTGTGAATGTTGCCCAACAGAACGGGCGTGCGCGTGTGCCGAAGAGAAAGCCGGAGGTAGTTGTAGTTATGAGAATTCCCTACACGCCGCAGCTTCGGGGGGCAAGTGAGCTCATGGTCTCCCGTTTTTGCATGCGGCTCAGAATCATGCTCAGCAGAGGGATCACCGGGATAGGGTTCAAGCGCTTTCTGAAAACTTACGCGAATGACTGATTGGTGCGGTGGCAAGCGTTAATTGCGTCAGGCCAATTTTACGATAATCTATCTGGGAATAATAAAGACCGCGGGAACATAATCTGACCTTCAGGATGTGCTCATCGGTGCAACTTCGGCCGCATGGCTTAAGAAAGAAATCACGGTTTTGCGTGATTTCTTTCTTTCTTTTTTTCTTTCTTTACTTTTTAGTAAACGTGAAAAACGGTTTCAAGAATGTTCGCCTTTGAGCATGTTTCTTGTGTACATCTCCAAATTTCACAAATTTCTGCTGGCAGCCTCCTCCATTTTATTTTGCCTTGACGGGAACACATTTCAGTAATTTCAAGAATTCGTTCCCTTCATGACTATACCCTTTCCTCAGCCATATCAAATTACACTCGAGCGCAGCACTGGGCACGCTGAAATTTAACGCGTTACTAAGTGTAGCGTAACTTTGAATTTGTTCCTTTTAAAAGTTTAAAAGTTGGACTGAATTTGCGAAAAAGAAATCCCGCCATCTCCACGAAGTGAATGATGATGAGAGGGGCGAAGCTAAAATGCTTATCGGTAAAACCTTGAAACATTCGCCCGCACATCATATAAAGACTCGACACGTCAAGCTTACCCCCGCTCCGTTGACAAGCACGTCGACGACGTCGATGTTTGTGGTGATTATGTAGGGCTTGTATGGGACGATGAGAATCTCCATGGGTAAGTTGGCGGATTCGGTTTGTGACATTTTAGCCACCTTGGCCGTCGCCTTCTGCAGACCATCTTGTGTCGCGTACCCCCGGTACGTGTGGTGGTGGTGGTTCCAGTGAAATGGCGCGTACCCACTCAGGGGGATTGGCCAGGAAATGGGCGCCTTACCGAAAGAAATTAGGTAATTTTTGAAGGGAAAGAAATTTTTTTAATTATTAGGATGGATTAGCAGTAGATGAGTAGAGAAATAAAAGTAAGGAAATTAGAGAAAGAAAAAAAAAGGTAAAAACGAACACCATTTAATGAAAATTGGAAGTAAGAAACACGAAGAAAGTGGTACAGACGAAGCAGTGAGCTTGGCGCGCATATTCTTGACAAGAAAATCCAGTTAAGCTAAATGCTGTCTAGCACGGCAGACGGCCTGATTCCAGGATGAATGAGTGCAACGCACTGCAAAGATCCCCGTGGCAGAATCCCAGTTCCTTCGCCCCGAATGACAAAATAACTGTAGCAGACAGCGGGAGGTTTAGCCGGCTGCATGTACTTTCTAAGTATCTTCGTCTTATCGAGGAGAACCGTCGGCAGGAGAAGAAGAAATGGTCGCTTGTTTCCGGTTCTTTGCAAAAGGCGCATAACGGCGACAGGGCCAGATTAGAGCGGTGCAAGTAATAATTTAAATTTGGCACGCGACAGCGAAAGCTAGTGAGGGTTACTTCACAAGCTCGCGACTGGCTTATGCTGCACTTCCATGAGTACCGGAGTTGCTCGAGCTCCGAGTCGTCGTAGGTAGAGTCAGGCAGACTTTGGAGTAAACACAGCCTTCGGAAGCGAGCCGAAGTAATGAGGGAAATGGGCGGCAGAACCTCCACTACTGGACCGCTCAGAGCATCCGCCGATTCGTTAAGCCAGATACCTGCATGGCCAGGTACCCAGATCAAGCAAAGTTCACGAAGGGAGGAAGGCGCTAAAGAAGCAAGGACTCGACATAGGGGGGATGAAGTTGAAGAATTAAGGGCAGAACAAACAGAAAATGAATCCGTGAGAATTATTGCCTGTCGTTTCGAGGAACCAAGCTTACGAAGGGCCAAGACTATTGCGAGAAATTCTGCGTGGAAAGATGTTGTAAAGTTAGGCAGCCGGAGGGAAAAGGCCCAATCTAGACCGGGAGAAAAAATACCTACGCCTGCCCTCTCCTCCCGGACAGAAGCATCGGTTGCAACAATGGCGTGGAATGGGAAACCGTTCAGATGATCCTGTAGGAGGCCTGTTAAAAGGTTCAGAGGGAGTAATTTCGCGTTAGAGGGAAAGATTTGATCAAAAGAAATATCTAACTGCGACACTCTGTCAAGTACTGGAGCCGACAAGAGGGCCACATTCAATGGGCCAAGCAGAGATTGAACAAAGACCGCCTGTGGATGTTTGAACCGCGGCCATGAACTACCGAAGAACAATGAAGGCCATGTAACGAAGGCAGTTTGCGGCCTGGATATGGGCGATTCCATAACTCGTAAAAAAGCATCTACGGTGAGGGCATGCATGCGTGAGACTAATTGAGGAATACGGGCTTCCATGTATAAAATTTTAATTGGTACATAACGGGGAAGACCCAGACATAAACGTAGAGCTTGTCTTTCGAGCATTATCAAGGGGCGAAGTTTGTAGTGGGGACTCCCTGAGAATAGCACACATCCAAATTCTAGATTCTTGAGCTCGCGGGCGACGAACGACAACCTCTTCTTCTTCCTCTCCTCCTTGTTGGGTAGCAACGAACGCGTTGAACGTTTTGACCACTTCGGTCAATCTTTGGTTGGCCAATCCCTAGGGGGATCCTGCGACAATCACCATTAATGCGCCAGATACAGCAGCAACGAGGGACGGGACATGGCCCGAGCAAGAGGAGCTTCGCCCGTAAAATATCGCATACGCAAAGTCACCCCGGAAAGAGCCCGCCGTGGAGGACTTCATCGAGCGCGCAGCAGGTGTGACCACCATGCTGTCCAAAAATCATGCGCCCTCCGTCAAACGACGGCCATACGATAAGACCGGTCGGCAGAACAAGCAAGAGAGCTACTTTTTATGGCTTCCTTGATCTGCAGCCCTCGGGAAATAATGAAGCGACACGTTATGACAATTCCAGTAATCGTTCAACCAATTCGAGTAGCATCCATTAAATTTGAAGATCGTGTTGTGAAAGAACCTGTAGTTAGAGTTTCAAATTTCTCCATTCATAATTGTGAGTAACGCACGAAGGCACACTTGGCCTTTGCATGCCCTCCGTAGTTTTTCCTTGCTCTTCCGTAATTTTTTTTTTCGCCTTAGAAAATGACATATAAGCTATCAGAAAACCAATCTGTCCAACTTTCCGCTACAACTTGTTCTTGTTTTTGTTACTGTTGTTGTTATTGTTGGTGTTGTTGTGCATTTTCTGATGGCACATACCCACGTGGGGAATTGGCCAAGAAACCGGGTGGCTTTTTAGGGACGAAACGCCTACCGCACAGCCCTATACTATCAGACTGTAGAATTGAATTGGGGAAACGGTTACCCAATTATATAATGGAACTAGAGAACTGTTCTATGAGACGCGTCGTGGTGTGGGGAGCTACAGAATAGTACTAACCGACACGGGATCGTCTCAACACGGATCAAAATTTTTGCACAGACCAAGAATTCTGCATTCCCCTTCCATGATCAGTACAACCCTCCTGACAGGAGGCGGTCGCATTCATCAAAATAAATACGAAAAAAAAAAATCATGCACCCCTCCGTCTGACGACGACGATGGCTGAACGCGAAGCTTTCTCGTGATTGACTCTTTGGTCGGCCAATCCCACACTGCGAGTATTACTTTGTCTAGAATACCCCCAGCTACTCTCAGGTGTGCACTCCGAAGGCCTAACGTTTGGGCTTGGGGTGTATGTACGGTGCGAATCGGTACCTTCTGCTTGGCGCTCGTTTCGACCATGTCAAAACAGAGCAATATGATAGACGCCGGCTTTTTTTCTTTCGCTTCACCAATATTCATCATAATATGCAGAGAAAGCGGGATTTCCTTCTGGGCGTATTGCCGTACAACGGAATCAGTGAGGACACTAAACCTTCGCTTTACAATACCGAAATGTGAAAACACACGTGTAACCTGAATTTTACAACCACCGACGTCTTGATACGCAGTGGCTCCCCAATCAAGTACTTGTGCTTTCTTCAGCTATATATCACTGAGTCCTGCAAAAAGCAAGCAACTGAAAAGGGCAAAGAATGTTCTCAACTTTTCCCAAACCAATCTGTGCAGAGAAAGTGACGCGGAATGGCCTACAGGCCGACAGAGCCTATGATGCCATCGGCAATTCAGAACTCTACATCTCGCCAAGCTCTTTCTACACTATAATATAGGACGTATCCGGGTAACCCCACATAAGCCTTGCGCGAGACGTCAGAGATGGGCACAACTATTATACGGGCAACGGAACGGAAACGACTAAAGTGACCAGCATTTTTAATGCAGCATTAAAGAACCGGTACCTGTTTTTTTTTTTTGCTTTATTCTTCTTCACTTTAGCCAGTGGCGAAATACGGGCGCCATAAGTTACGTACAATGTGAATTGTGTTTCAAACTTGAGTAACGCTTGGTGTCGGGACAGTTGGTTGAACATAGTTTGTAGGATTGGGCTGGGTGGAGGAGGAGGAAACAACTTTATTGAGACCTGCAGATGAGACGTGGCCTAAACGTCGCGTCGGTCTGCCGCACGTCGCCTGCTACCTCTTCATGCTGAACCTCCGAAGGAGGTAGCACTTTCGGGTCGCTGGCGTTCGAGGGCAGCCAACACCTGCTGGACGGCAAACTGCGCTGTCTTTACGACAAAATACGTGTTCTTTCCAGTCCGTACTTGTTTAATACCTAGCGCTATTCTCCAAAAAAATGTTTCAAACACCCTCGAAGTAATTCAAAGGACGTGATTTTTTTGTTGGCTTTGTGTTTTAGACGCGGCGGCAGTACCTCCCTTTTTAAAATTAATAATAGAGCTTCAACCCTTGGGTTTGGCAATACTATAGGAGTAATGATAGGAGTAACAGTTAGGGAGACGAAACGAGCTTCATGGATGAGGCAGCAACATCAAGTAGAAGATATCATTTCATTTTCATTTCATTTATTTATACTGTTACCCAGAAGTGGGCCGTTACAGGGTGAAAGTACAAAATTATTTGCGAAAAAAAAAGAGTACAGTACAGGTCTTGAGATAATTTCTCGGTATTATTGTGAGCAGCAGCTCGAAGTTATACATAACAAGAAATGGAACACACATGTGGTGCAATACATACGTGCAGAACAGTACATGACGCATTTGAGGCGGCACTTTTGCACCGCGCTGAAGATCTGGAAAACAACTACAGCAGTCTCATGCGACCCACAAAAAGTACACACGCATGCACACAACGAAATGCACTTGTCACTGTTATTCAGAAAATAGCCGTTTTAGATTCTGTTCAAATGATGTAAGCGAGGAACAACCAATTATAGACTCCGGCAATATACCCCAATCTTCAATAGCACGTGGGAAATAACTGAACTTAAAGCAGTCGTTACGTGGTGCTAGGGGTGGTATGTACATACTATGGCGATGTCTGGAGTGTTCTTGTATGTTGACCTGGAAGAAATCTGAATAGTTTGGTTTAAAATGATTATGAATTAACTGAAAGAGGAATTTCAGACGCTGAATTCTCGACCTAATTTCCAGACTATCCAGGCCCGCTGTTCTACAAAGTTCAGTAGGTAAATGATGTCGGCGATATTTATTAAAAATAAATCTCGCACCAAGTCGCTGTATTTTTGCTATTTTATTGCAGTTTGACTGTGTGTAAGGGTGCCATACAATTTTAGAATATTCGATAATAGGTCTGACTAGGGTTTTGTAAGCTAGGCACTTTATATCAGATGGGGCGCTATAAAGGTTGCGCCTAAGGCTATACAATTCAAAATCAAAGTCCCTGAGACTGGAGGTAGTTATTTTGCTTCCGGGAGCTAACCAGCATCTAATGTATGATAGATTTACAGAGCTCTGATAGATTTACAGAGTTCAAAATACGAAAAGGAGTGGACTCGGCTGGCCATGTTGTGAGACGAACCGACAAACGATAGACCACAGGGGTTAAATAATGGGTACCGGGAGTAGGAAATACAAGAAGGGGAAGGCAATTAACTCGATGGATAGAAGAAATAAGAAAATTCGGTGCGAAGAGTGGAATTAAGCGACGCAGGATAGGGGCGGTTGGAGGTCAACGGGAGAGGCCTTCGCCCTGCACTGGGCCTAAATAGTCTGTTCACAATAATTATGAGGATGATTAATCTATTGGCCCCTCGGTATTTGTTTCCCTATATTATTTATCACCGGTTACTGTATGTGGCATACATTCTATTACTTTACAGCAAAAAGCGATACTTAAGATAGCCTTCTTAGAAATATCATGAAATTTATTTGCAATGGCGAATCCCGCAGTTCAAAATCCAAAGTCCCAACTTTCAGTTTGTTGTGCAAAATGTTGCATAAAACCGATTTGCAGAGGCAAGACATTACGCGGACAAAGGAAATTAAAAAAAAAAAGGTGATCAGCCAGACGAAAAACCGAATGTTGAAGCTTTTAGTGGATACAGTTCCGAAGATATGTCGTGTTGCAATGAAGTGAACGGATGGGGGTGAATCTTCAGCTGCTCTGTAAATCTATCATGCATTAGTTGCTGGTTGGCCCCCGGAAGCAAAATAACTGCCTCCAGTCTCAGGGACTTTGATTTTGGCTTCTTAAAGCTTGCACATCGTATGCTGCCCTCAGGAAGTCCACCCCAAATTTTTTTGGCCTCCTTTTTTGGAATTTTGTTGGAATCTGGGTTGCCTCAAAATAAGTGCCAAGCGCTGGTAAAAAATTCAAAAATTTGTTCCTTGGTAATCGTAGCTCATAAAATTATTAATATGGTGTCTTCTGGAATGTAGCTTGGAGGTCCTTTTTATGAGACTTCATTAGCCATGGCTGCCAGTGCGTCTTCTTTGCTTTCCGAGATTGGGTATATTTCTTAATTTTTACTAACAGCCTTGACATAGCCTCCTAAAGTTGTAAAAACCTCTTTCTGAGCCCGGGCCGCAATGGGCAGTACTATCACCATAGGGTCAGTAAGAGTTCTCATACCGAAAGTGACAAACGCAATGACCAAGCAGCTTGAATAAATGTACAACCAATACGTACATTAATAAATAACTGTTAAATAAGTCGTTTTGAGACATCTTAAGAATATATGAGATTGTTTGAATGACTAGGAATTGCGTCCGCATTTACAGCGCCCGTAAATAGCAGCCTCATTTGCTCAAACAAAAATTCAGATTAATAAGCAGATAATTCCTTAATGAATTCGTCTTGCTAGTTGCCAGTGGGAACATACTTAGAGAAACTTATACACTACATTGCTTTTTATTTCTTGGAAATTTAAAGCTATCCAAAGGCGCGACGAGTAGAGTTTGCATTAAACTGGGTTTCCCCACTGTTGCACATCCCGTCTGGAACGGCACTGAAAAATCTTTTTCCACTTGCAAGACTGGTTTTTCTTATGGTATACAGCCCCCTCCTGTCACCCACTCACCTATAAGCTACATATTCAGTCTCCAATGAGTCTGGTTGGCGCAAGAAAATAAAGACAATCTTCGATTATGCTCTGCGGGGTCTTCATATGTAGTTTTGCCCTTTTAAAAGCCCATTGTTGATTTCCCTTTTATGGCAGTTATTCTCAGTAAGAAAAAATTAGCAGTGGCTTAGCTTGGCTATGCCAGGATATGAGTAGCGTGAGTTAAGGTTCAGCAATCTAATCCAATCCAATCCAGTCCAGTCCAGTCCAGTCCAGTTCAGTCCGGTCACTGCTCCTCGCGCATGCGCAGCGCGGCTCTCCAGGAGCCACGCGAAACGGCTGTCACGCGGCTCCGGCGCAGCGTCAGACTTGGCTACTGCGCAAAGGAGGCGCACAGCTGGGCACGGGCCGGCGCCAGTGCGTCTGCCGCGAGTATGACGTCACTCCTCTGGAATGCGCAGACCAGCGAATGTGCAGACCCAATTCTCAACACACCCGTACTCCAATTGGAATGGATTTCTTATGCAATCCAATACAATATAATTTAATCCAACCCAATTCAATCCAATGCTACTTGCTCTTGCGCAGCACGGCCTTTCAGGGTCCACGCGAAACTGCTCAACCTCGGCCAGTGTAGCTTACGCTACAAAAAGTAACTAATGGTATAGCAACGACAGCTCGGCATTATAGACGTGGAAAGGTTTGGTGATGCACTTGCTCCTTTTAAACGCTAAGTGCGCGCCGTAAGCGGAAATAGCCGCCAGAGGACAATGGGTTGCCTATCGCTCGATCATTGCGCGGCCTACGCAACCAGTCTCGCCAGCTTTCAAGGAGAGCTGTCCCAAAAGGGCGAGCAGAATTTTCATAAAGGGGGAGCCTGTGCGACGGCCTTGAGTGGATTACGTATCCGCAGTGGGCGCGCAGGTGCGACACACCGCTGAAATATCTCTGAAAACGCCCAGGTGTTGCATTAGTGAGGCAAGGAGCTCTGAATAATCGCAAAATAAAGGTTGCCCCCCCCTCCCCCCCCCGAAATCAATGAAAAAACAATAAAGACCAAGGCGACAGTGGGTAAGGGTACACCCGCACGTAAGAAATGAAGTGACGAAGAAACCTCTAGATTGAAAAACTTCGAGTTGTAAAGCTTAACATATATCGAGCTGTACCGTGGAGCGAGTGTGTTGTGAAGGAGGGGGGGGAAGGGGGAGGATTCAGGCCATTTAGCTGTGAAGTTCCAAAATGATGAAAGCCAAGTGTCGAAGTGAAAAACTGATTGCCGTACCCTGTTTGCATAAAGATATTAACAATCAGCAAAAAACTGTAGTAAGTGCTTGCGTATATGCGCTAGAAATAAAGTGCAAGGAAAGATCGGTTCAGGTCGACACCATGTGGGAATACGATAAGTGAGGAATGTGGGCGAAAAACGACGCGGATTTAGGAAAGAGATATGCTATAGCACTAGCGCGAGGTCTCAAGTTAAGGTGGCGAGTGGTTACTGGCCTTGACTGGCCGACAAAACAAAAACAAAAAGAAAAGCGCCAGCAGTATCCAGGAACGATGGGGCTGCCCCTTGGATTCTTCGAAATTGGAAGCACGTTCTAGAAGCGCAGCGAGAGATTTTACATACATAACTGTACACACCCATAAAATACTTTTTTATTTTGTCGTCGGAACGAAAGCGGATGGAAGGGTTTTAGATGCCCGCTACTTATTTTTTTTGCGTTTGACCGAGTGTTAAGAAACCAGACCCTAGCTGTGAGGATACTTTATGCATTTTTTTGTATGCTCACCCCGCAGGCTACGGGCTTTCTAGACTGAGAACAGTATAAAAGAGTCCCAGATGCCCAGACACTCCAGCAGAACCTTTCCACTTCAGCAGGACAAGAGGTCGCAGCAACTATGGTCGCCGTGAGTTTGAAGACTTTTACCTCGATTTTTTTAAAGACGCGCGTTTATGTAACGCACGCTTCCTTGTACAGCAGGCTGGTGTTGAGGATGGAAGGGATGTCATTAATAAGCCTCTGTCTCAGGGCACGAGTTATACGTTTTGCTTTTCAAAAACGCCCCCATGCTTGTTCACGAAAAAATACGTCATAATCCCAAGCAATGAGCTTTCCCAACCACTAACAGGCTAAAATACGTTGGAGGCTGTTTGGTTGTACCTATTAACAAAGAATCGGGAATGGTAAAGACAGGAATGAACACACAATTAGCACAGCCGAGCAATTTTGCTAGGTACAGCTTTTAAATTACACATTCAATTGACTTGTCCCGAAAATTATCATTGAAAAAAAATATTGGAACTTGCAGCTCCCAGAGTAAACCACACGCTTGCACATTACTGCGTATGCCAAAGATTTGTCCTAATTTTTCATCTTTCGCGCAGTTCCGTGCCAGCCTTATCTTGGCTCTCGTCGCCAGTGCTGTGAGCCACCCAGTGGTCGCACCTGGCGTCGCATTTGGCCAGGGTTTCGCCGTCGGAGCTTCCTACGTTGCTGCTCCCGCTGTGTCCCGCGTTGATACCGTGCACGCCGTGCCGTCCGTGGCTGCGGTGGCCTCCCCAGCAACCATCACTCGCTACGACACGTACAGCGCTGTCCCAGCAGTTGCCACCGCCGTCGCTGCCCCCGTAGTCGCTGCCGCTCCAGCCGTCACTCGGGTCGACACCGTGCACGCCGTGCCAGCCTCTGTCACCCGCTACGACACAGCCGTCGCTGCCCCAGTGGTGGCCGCGGCTCCAGCTGTCACTCGCGTTGACACCTACCACTCCGCTCCAGTTGTGGCCGCTGCTCCAGCCACCGTCACCAAGGTCGACACCTACCACGCAGCTCCCGCGGTTACCAAGGTTGTTGAGACTGCACCAGCCGTGACTCGGGTCGACACCACCTACCACGCTGCCCCAGCTGTCACCACCGTGGCGGCTGCCCCAGCCGTAGCCAAGGTGGCCACCGTAGCCGCTGCTGCTCCCGCAGCCGTGACTCGGGTCGACACCACCTACCACGCCGCTCCAGCCGTCGCTACCGTTGCAGCTGCCCCAGTGGTGGCCGCGGCTCCAGCCGTCGCCAAGGTGGCCACTGTACAGTCTGTTCCCGCCGTGACTCGCGTTGACACCACCTACCACGCCGCTCCAGCCGTCGCTACCGTCGCTGCCGCCCCAGCGGTGGCCGTGGCGCCAGCTGTAGCCAAGGTGGCTGTTCCCGCCGTGACCCGCGTTGACACCACTTACCACGCTGCGCCAGCCGTGGCTACCGTTGCTGCCGTCCCAGCTGTGGCCCGAGTCGCCACCGTGAGCCACGCTGCCCCGGTTTACGCTGCCTACCAGCCAGCCGCAGTCGTCGCTACCGCGCCAGTGTACGGGTACGGCGTCGGTAGCGTCGGATACGGCGTTGGCCACGTCGCGTATGGTCATGGCCTGGGTCTTTACGGCCTCAACTACGGATATGGTCTGGGCTCCCCATTCGACTACACCAACCTCCTTCGCAAGAAGAAGTGTAAGTTACGGTGACCTTGTTTCTTAATTTTTCCGCTTTGTTTTGGCGTGGTATTCTTGCGATGCCCTAGAGGGGGACGAATACGAACAGAAATTCGCAAAAAGTAGTTTCGGTGAGGCCCCTGGTATCTTCAGAATTGTGGTCATTCCCGTTTTTTTTTTTTCGGGGTGTAATATTTCAAATAGTTTGAAATCATGTTTGCCCGTATTATCGCGCAAATTGAAAATCAGTGTAAAAGGTATATGGGAAACAGAGACATAAGAGCTAGTTTTTTTTTTACTAAACAGCCGATGGGCAGTTCCATCATTCAAAACAGAAATGAGGAAGAATGGTTTTGAGCTTAAGATGATGACAGATGCCTAGAGATTTTGGTCTCGTGCTAATACTTTTGTATGTGCTAAACGAATCCCCAAAGGCTACGTTGCTTGGGCTTAGGAAAGAACCTCATTACTCATTCGTCCCGAAGGCATTCCATGAAGAATTACTGGTTTGGGCCAGTTGATATTTGTTTCTACAAGCAACTTCATGACAGCATGCGGATTTCTTTGTGTTTTCCATGTCGGGATTAAGTAAATATTTTAAGAGAGACAGAGTAGTGTTCCCGAGCTCTGCTACAGCCAGGAAAATATCGTTTTTTAAATACTTTTCATTGAAGTCTTAAAAGTGTGACCCGTATACCATTTTGGCTTGCTTGTTTCAGAAGCCAAATTACGCCCAGAAGACAGAGTGTGCTCAGAAGACAAATTATGCTCAGAAGACACCTATCACTGCTCTGAAAGTACCGACACCCCTCAAGTTGGTATTTTTAATAAACTGACAGTTGAGAAAATGATGAATCATGTGTGGTGCTTTTTACCCCAAGTATACACCCCCCGCGGATTATGAGTCAGTGGTCACTGCGGTGGTCAATATTAATATTATCCTGGAATTTTTAAAGGGTTGATAAATATAGTAAAGCTACAACACCAAGAAAGCGACACACGCGTGCGTTGTCAGCGTATTCTTTTCAGGCCAGATTTTCATGGCCCTGTAGATCATAAAAAGAGACCATCTATGGAATATGGTTTGGATAGGACTATGCGGGAAGCTGAATGGGCCAATTTCTGTGATGACCCGGTTCATTCGTTGGCATTATTATTACCCCCCCTCCACCATTGCAAATGTGATGTTATTCATACGAAACTAGCAAATAATGTAAATCCAGCGGCATTTCACCTCAGGTGTGTCAGGCGTCCGGTTCTCTCCGTTTTAACATTCAACCCCAGTAGCCCAAATTTACACTGGTGGATTTTTCCAAAGGTTGGAAAAGCAGTTAATCAGATAACGTACGGATTTCTAACGTAGGAGAAGAGTAGATCGAGGGACCTGCTCCAAATTTTGCTCACCTCAATGAAAGCAGTGCGCAAATTAACCCGTCGCCTTGGCTTCGTCTACTACGAGCACTGCCCAGAAGCATCCACCTCGTAAAGTGGGTCTCTTAAAGCCTATCTGTCTAAAAACCTTTATTGTAAAGCACATTTTTCTACGACGTACAAGCTGGTGCGGTCCCTCATAACACTCTGACGCGTAGTTTTACAATTCTCGAATAAATTTCAAAAGTTACCCCCCCCCCCCCCCCCCCCCCCCCCCCCCCCCCACTTTCGTCCTCCTGACGTAGGCGCCTGCGTACGGTAAATGAATTGGGCCCTCGTTCGTTTCGCAAGAGCATCTTAGCCACTGATGGAATTTAGCATAGATGCTGGTGACGCGCAGCCAATGGTTGAAATTAGTGTAGTTTTGTTTTGAACCATAGAGTTTCATACTAATAGTATATATTAGTATGAAACTCTATGTTTTGAACCAATTGCTAGCTGGATATGAACCATGCTAGAGAAATGTATGCGGGTCACTTTGTCTGACCATCGGGAACGCAACCCTCGTAAATGCTCCGAGATGCTTTATTATTTCGTCCCCGTCAAGAAGACCGTACAGTAAAAGCTCGTTAATTCGAACTCAGTCAATTCGAACTTCCGGTTAATTCGAACTCACGCGCTGATCCCAGTACAGCCCTGTATAATTCGACGGGGGAAAACTCCCGATAATTCGAAAGCGTCGGTATCCAGTACGGTTAATTTGAACTATGATCCCCTGGTTTTCATCGATCCTCGCAGAAGTCGCCCAGAGTGGCTACAATGTGTTGCAAGTCCAAACTAAACCAAATTTACTAGAGATCAACAGCTCATTTAACTTCTACAGAGGGCACCGCGCCAGCGGCTCCAATGCTCCCGCGTATGCCATTATTATTTACGAAACATTGTTTACAAAATCACCTGCCACAAACGTGTAGTAGCGGCTAATTCGCTGTGACGACTCCAGAGGTGGCTTCTTTGTGTTCTGCCCACGCAGTGTGGCGCGATTTTCGTTCATTTTAGCGCCCGTTCGCTAAATCTAACTGCCCTTAATTCGAACAATTTTATGGTCCCCTTCGAGTTAGAATTAACGAGCTTTTTCTGTGTCTTAGCGCCAGGCACCCACGACGTATGCGAGAAAAAACTGCTTTGAAAAGGCGCAAAACCGATCTCGCTTGATTTGCAAATACGGGCGGAACATATCAGCATATATATACAGCAGGAGGCAGAATCTATGTCCTCTGTTTTTGCGTTGCCGCTACCTAACCTCTCCCCAAAGCTGTTTTATAAAGCAAGGTTACTGGTTTTCATAAAAATAAATTCGACGTAAATTTGGTTAAAATTACGATGTAATTTTTCTTTAAGCGATTCTGTCCTGTACTAAATGTGCGCAAAGGTACACCTGTGCTGTTACAACACTGGCAGTACTTTGGAAACGTTTTGTCTATATATATTTCGTCTTGACGGTCACTATATGGAAGCCGTCCACGCCAGGAATACCCACCGCCTCAGGAAAAGGACAAATGAGCGAATTCCTCAACATCCCAGGTTACTAGTTACAGAACCATTATAACCATTAAAAGGCCGCTTGTATCGAAACTGCCATGTTTAAAAAAAAAATTATATTGATGAGTTACAGCTCATTCTGTGATTAGCTCTGATATCCTGGAATTATTGTCTGCTACAAGAGCTTCTAAACAGCACTTCTTAGCAGTTCCGAACCTTGGCAGAGAAAATATGTTTATTTGGCGGTTTTCAATAGAATTCGTCGCCAGAACGTGCGAGCCGTTGATGCATGAAATTAGTTAATAGGATTAGAATGGACACAATTGAATGTCCTCGTAAAATAATAATTTCCTTCACTTAGGCAATTCCACAATAAGTGTCCCCGCCTTTCATGCGTCGGGAGTCTGCTGTAACACCGATTCGAAGCCACGCAAGCGCGGTATCCTGCGCGTCCCTCAGACCACTAACAGTCCTACACATGAGACACGTCAGACCCGAAGCGTGAGTCGTTCCGGAAATCGTACGTCCAGGGTGGCCGGCTGTCCCACTTGAAGATGTCGTCGCCTATGAAGTTCACGCAGACCGTAATGATCACGAGGAGCACAAACTTCACCACCAGGCCTGAAAAGAGGATGTCTGGCACCTCAACGTCGGCAACGGAGTACACTATAGCGATGGCCATGGCCGATGATGGCATGACGGTTGACACGCAAGCCGCCATGGTGACCGGTAGGGCATAGTATAGCGGGTGGACGCCCGTGTGCAGCGCCAGGTGCGTCACGATGGGCACGAGGAAGTTGACGATGGCCGTGTGCGCGTGCAGCTCGGTCAGCAGGGTTGAGGCCGTGGCGAGAATCACCTGCGTCTGCAGAGGCGTCAGAAAGTCGAACCACAGCAGCTGCTCGGCCACTCGTGACGACAGCCCGCTAGTCTCCATGGCTGCGGTGATGCTCAGTCCACCGCCAATTGTGAAGGCGACGCTCCAGGGCAGCCTGAGCGGCATGCTCTTCCTGGAGAAAACGAAGCCATTGGCCCGTCCACCCGGAATTGCCGACAGCAGACCTATTATCAGGAAGAGCGCGGCCGCCTGAACTGCTCCCTTCATGTGTTGCTCATCACGATGGTTCCCGGACTTGACAACGTACCAGAGTGTAAGGATCACGATAATAGCCGTGAGAAGTGTTACCTCTTTCAACGTAACTTGGCCGAGAACACGTTTCTTTTTGCGTATTAGTGTCCGTATGGCTTCTTTGTTCCTGGTTTCGTCGATGAGGTCGTAGAGGTTCAAGTATCCGAAGTAGCTGACACACGCGCAGAAGACAGTGGCTGCCACGGACACTGGAAGAGCCACAGCGAGCCAGTTCGCGTTGTTCGACTCTTCCCAGCGAAAGTGGTCTCGGAAGAACCTGACGAGGATACCTCTGGCCGTATTCTCAAAGATGTTGCTGATGCCGCCCACAGTAGAAGCGTACGCCACGCACAACAGCAGTGCTCTCTTAATGTGTAGCAACCGGGAGGGCTCTAGGGCAGCAGACTTGGTTGTGGGAGCCTTGAACACAGAAGGCCGGTGCCGCGGTATGCCGGCGTCTGAGCGGGGTGAGCTAACGACCAAAGGCACAAGCCCCGGAAGATTTTGGACGCTACCGTCGGGGACGACCTCCGAGTCTTCCTCTTCCTCAGGACTTGACACTTCATCTTCGTCTGGAGAATCAGGGGAGCCTTCCGGTGCATCAGATCCAGCGCATGACCCTGGTATTGGGCTCAGGTCTTCTTTGGAACCGGGAGCGCCCGGAGGCTGGACGAAGCCCACCTGCTGCTGTGGTGGAGTAGGTGGGGCGTTCTCGGCCGACATGAGGCGCACCGAGACAGCCGTCTGGAACAGGTCATCATCGAGCACGGTTCTCACCCGCCTGTGCCTCTGTAGGCCGCGAGCCAATGAGGCCGAGATGAGGTCATTTTCCAGCTCGAACATGACTGCCTCCACCACGCTTGCCATCAGAAGCGTGGTCACGCCCGGTGGCAGGACCTGCGAGACGGCGAAGGTGACGAGGGTGAGCCCGACGAGAAGCGAGCGCATGCGGCAGCCGAACAGCGAAAGCAGTGCCAGTGCGGCTCTGGAGTAGAGCTTGGCGTCCTCGCATGCGGACGACAGCATGGACGCTCCGAGCAGAAGCAGCACCCGGCTGTCTTGTAGGAAGTAGACGGCGATGTCGGGGGTGGTAGCTAGGCCGGTGAGCGGCAACAGCAGGCAAGGCAGCGCGAACCAAGTGATGGGCGACGGTACCGAACCGAGTAGCGCCCACGCGGACGTCACCAGGACCACGTACACGCAGGAACTGCTCTGGTCCCGGAACAGGAGGATTGGCGTGGCGGCCACCGTCACCAAGCAGCTGGAGACAGCGCACACAAAAGCGCGGCTGTAGACCGGCTCGGTCTCCTGCATCATGGTGAAACATTAGCTCTGTGGCACGTCCAGGTTGCAGATTCCTTGTTCTGCTTCTTCTTCTTCACTTCGCTCTCAGCCAGATTGGTTGGTTGGTGCCAGAAGAATGACTCGTACCCACTTAGGAGGATTAGCGAGGAAATGTGGGCTAACTGAGAGACAGAAACTGCGCTCGGAATTTAAATAAATCTATGCAGAATGCACTGGAAGTTGGCGTTTAGGGGAAAAAAGTGAATATAAACGGACATAAAAAAGATAATAAGTAAACTGCCCGAAAATGAGGTACAGCATGAAAATGAGTAAACCAACTATAAAATTAAAGTTAAAAAATAAGGAAAGGATAGAAAGAAGGAGAACCGTGAAAAGTACGTAAAGGAATAAAGCAAAAAGATACAGCAGTGAAAGCTGTGAGTACAGGCGCTGGCATGTTTTTTAGAGAAGTCCGCCATGACGTTCTACCGGCTAGCACGGTAGACGGCAAAAACCCAGGACTTTCGCCCTGAATGATCATATTAGAGGAACAGGCAGTGGATGGGCCAGTTGAATAAAAGTATTTTTCAAGTACCTTTTTCGTATAGAGGTGTACCTTCCGCAGAAGAGGGAAAAAATATTTTATCTCTGACTTGTTACAAAATGCACAAAGGGGTGAGGGGACCAGATCGCAGCGGTGCGAATAATAATTTAAATTTGGTACGCCACAGCGAACGTTAGTTAAGTAAATTCGCATGCCCGTGATTGACCAATCCTGCACTACCATGAGTACCGGAGGTGCTCAAGCTCTGAACCTATACTCCGTTTCATACATCAAGTGCAACGCTGTGAAGGCTACACAAGTAGTCCGCAAAGAAAGAAGGTTTATCGCTGCGCGCGGTTTTGTAGCCGTGTGGTCTAACGCGTCGCTCTGGAGAGAAGGCGCTGAATTTTGCAGTACATGGGTTCGAAACCGCGTTCCGACGGTTCTTTATATTTTTTATCACATCTTCTGCGAGTTCAATTCTAAATCTTATTTCGTTCCCAGTAACTCAAACACTACCCGCATGCGGGAATGAACTGCACGTATGGGTTCATTGGATGCATACCGTGCTCATTTGTGCGGGCCGAAACAAGCGCGCACTGATGTTTGACCAGCAATGGCGATTTTGTCGCGATTCTGCAGCATTGTCAGTTTACCTTGTTGATTCTAGCGAGAACTTTGTGTAAGAAAAACACGTTTAATTCATTGATTAGTTAGCACAGCTGCTCCAACCAGGGTGAATTACCAATAGGTGCTCACTTTTAACTTTCGTTTTCGCCGTTGCCCTGATGATCCACTTCTTTCTGGGCCTCTCTTAAAATGCTCAGCATGTTATTGATTATACTGGGCCGCCAGCAGAGCAACGGGTTTAGTTTTTACCGAAACAGTTCGAAACCGACTTTGGCACTGCACTGTGGAGTAGCCCGAAGCACTTGGTGCGAATAACGTATCATTTGGTATTCATGGGAAAAGCCAGAAAGCAGATTTCTGTACTTTATAATACTAAGTTCTGGCACAGAAACGCGTAATACATATTTTAAATTTGTTATTCGCCCTTTCCAGTGCGAATATATGCAACATTTTTGGAATTCTTGTGCGTGATTTATTTATTTCTTCACTACAATGTTTCACCCCGGAAACAAGAGTTATATTTTTTTTTGTGAGTGAAAAGAGAGTTCTTTAAGCTAGGCTCTTATTTGCAAGAGAATCATGGATCGGTCAATTGTTTGTACATACGGAACCTTGATATGGCCTGTTTTTCTGTGTTAGGGAAATGTCTATGGTATAGGTTAATGCTGTGACAAAAAACAGTACTAGCTCATGAAATGGAGATTTGTTGCCATACATAAATGCATACAGGGGCAATACGGATTTTGTGTCATACACAAATAATGCAAGAGGAGGCTGATTTTCGCGGTTTAAAAAACAATTTTTTTTTATAGGAGAGCACCTCTGGTCTATTTCCTGGTGGGATCCGACTTCTTCCTTTCATTCCTTTCTTCCACTCAGTTTTTGCAGAAGTTATATGACTGTTCCGGCTGTATACACTTCACGACCGAACAGGACAGCACTACAATGTAGTGTCTTTCATAGCACGGGTCACTTGGTGACGTTAAACCCCGCAAACGAAACCACACGACGAGGAAACACAGTTTGCTTTGTCGCGGTAACAAAGCCTTCTCGGGGAATCGGCTCCGCATGAAGCAGCGCGAGCAGGCTGGATAGAAAGGTGTTTACGCTACATCTCTGCCAGTTGACCCTCGTGAACAAAGCCGCCACTGACAGGTCACACATTCCAGGGAAGTTCATCAACAATTCCCCCTGCCCTGTATTCGGAATTCTTTGATCGCCCGCAGGTACCTGCGGCACCAGACAATGATGCCAAGATTCCGTATTCTCTTATCATAGGTAAAGCTCATGTTCATTAACCTCCACAAGGTGGGTTTCGTGAAGTTCTGCAAGTTGTCGTGTTCGTTGACAGCCCTTCGCACATTGTCCAGTGTTGGAATCTCCCTTTTGGCGTACATGCTCTGCACTTCCAGACGGATTGCATAGACTGTGAAGCTGTCATGCTTGACGGTTCGCGTGCTTGATATCGTCACGTAGCGAGGTCTTCTCTTTGGAGACACCAACTTCCCACGCAGACACTCCGCCTTCAATTTCGCCACGGCACGAAGAGATACTCTGGTGTCCTCGCTCACAACACTCAGTATTTCCTGCACAGATTTCGCCGGGAAACACATCCTGGTACGGGCGTACACATTTGCAATTACTTGCTTGGCGTTCTTTGACAACGTTGATGTGCAAACCCTCTAAAAAATGCGTACAGGAGACGTGGTCGAAGCCCGCAAACTGAACGCCATTTTTTCAACGCTGCCTTAAAATGTAAACAATAAACGGCGTTCAAGGTTGCGCGGGGAGCGAAAACCTGATGCGAAAGCGACAAACATAAAATACAACCTCGCATATTTCGACCATTTGTCCGGCAGCACGGGCGTTTTTTGTCAAGCTGATGATAAATATTTATGCTTTAAGGTTGCCGGCGAAGCATTTATTGTTTCTGGCTCACCGCAAGCAACCCACTACTTTTGGTCACGGAAGCACACAGCGCAAACAAGAGCGCTACCTTCGACAGCGTTGCACTTGATGTATGAAACGGAGCATTGAGACGCAGATTCAGCCATGCATTGCAGGAGACCTTCTCTAAACGTGCCGAAGTGGGGAAATTTATGGGCGGTAGGATTTCCACCACCGGGCCACCCAACGAAAGCCCCGCCAGAGTGCCTGCCGATTCGTCAAACCAGGTTCCAGCGTGTCCAGGCACCCATACCAGCCGATGTTACCGTAATGATAGTGACAATAAATAAGGCCTTGAGAGAGAGAAATTACTTTATTTTCCAAGCAAGTTGGCTAGTAATGCGTGGTGTCTGCTGGCCTAAGGCTGGTGGCGACGTAGAGAAAATGTGTTTGGGTACGAAAGAGCAGTGCAAGTACAGAGGGAGTCAGTAAGCACTATTGCACGTCGTTTAGCAGAATCTAGCTTTGGAAAAGCTAGGACGATTGATAAATATTCTGCTTGAAAAGAACTAGTGAAGTCAGACAATCGGAGGGAGAAGGCCCAGTCTAAACAGGGATAGAAAATGCTCACTCCTGCCTTCTTCCCGGACAGAGGCGTCGATTGCAATGATTACACGGGAGGGGAAAACAGTAAGGTGATCCCGCAAAAGGCCTGATAAGAGACTCAATTGACGTAATTTATCATTCCTAGAAAAAAACTGTACCGAAAGACTCATCTAAGGATGAGACAGAATGATGAGTTACGGGAACAGACAAGAGGGCCATATTGTCACGAAGCCAGAGACGACGCAGTTGTCTTGAAGGGAAACAAGTTTATTGGAGCGAACTTCTGCTCCTCCCCTAACAACTCAAAGAATACACAGGCGCCGAAGCAGCAATCAACAAAGTGACGTGCGAAGGTGAGCGTTGACGATTCGAATGCCGCAGCGTCTGCTCTGCAGGCGTTTATCTTACGGCGCAAGTGTTTCTCGAACCATCGATTTACATTCAGAACATTGTAGATCAAAGAAGATTATTCTGGGATAGTGACGTTAGGGCGAAACAGTCTGCTTATCTGAATGAGATAGCCCGTACCGTATGAAAATGAAGCATGTAAGACGCACTTCGCTGGGGACACAGATAACAGAGCCGGGCATGGCCGGGCAGTAAAAACAAACAATAAATAAACAAACCCATACATGGTTCGCGGCATTACCCCCATTCTAAGAGTGCATCGACCCGATGCTAAAATAAAAGGAAGTCCGAACAAACAACAAAAACGTTCGTCATCGTGCAAAGTCAGGTTTCAAGCGAACCACGTGGACGACTTCGGGCCGCTTGCGTCGTCGTGATGTTCCGGAATCACCATCGGGGATCACCTCGTAGGTAAGTTGCCCGACACGTCGTAGAATCTGGTAGGGTCCGAAATACCATCGCAGAAGCTCCTCACTCAGTCCGCGTCGTCGGATGGGAGTGCAAACTCAAACGCGATCCCCTGGGTGGTACTCGGCGTCTCGTCGTCGGAGATTGTAGCCGCCAGCATCTGCCAGCTGCTGGTCCGTTGTACGAAGTAGAGCGAGCTGGCGGGCCTGCTCCGCACGCTGAAGGTATCCTTGGATGTCGAGGTTGAGGTCGCCGTCTTCTGCATGCGGAAGCATGGCATCAAGCATCGTAGTCGGCCGTCTTCCGTAGAGAAGCTCCAACGGCGTCATCTGCGTAGTTTCCTGGATAGCCACGGGAGCTCTTCGTCCCAAGTCTTGTGTCCAACGTCGACTTACATTGACAGCATATCTGCGATTGTCTTGTTCAGACGTTCTGTTAGTCCGTTCGTTTGGGGGTGGTATGGCGTCGTTCTTCGGTGATCCGTGTTACTGTAGCGTAATATTCCTTGCATCAGCTCCGCAGTAATGGCTGTTCCGCGGTCCGTGATTAGGACTTCCGGGGCTCCGTGTCGCAGCACAACTTGCCTTATGAAGAACTTTGCGACTTCTTGTGCCGTCCCCCTCGGAAGAGCGGTGGTCTCTGCGTAGCGCGTCATGTAGTCTGTCGCTACGACAATCCACTTGTTCTCAGATCGGGATGTAGGGAACGGGCCCAGAAGGTCCATTCCAATCTGTTGGAAGGGCCTCGATGGGACGGCCATCGGCTGCAGAAGTCCGGCGGGTCTCGTCGGTGGCGTTTTTCGTCGCTGGCAGTCACGGCAGCTCCAGACGTAGTGGGTGACGTCGAATGTAAGGCGGGGCCAGTAGTACTTTGCCTTGATTTTTCCAATTGTGCGGGCTGTGCCGAGATGTCCGGAAGACGGGTCGTCGTGGCACGCTTCCAAAATTTCGTCACGAAGGTCTGCAGGGATGACAAGAAGATAATTCATTCTCGTTCCGGGGCTGAAATTCTTCTTCACGAGAACGGAGCTTTTCAGGCTGATTGCTGGTAGGTTGCGTTTGAAGGTCCCAGGCACGGCGACGTTGCCTCCTTCGAGGTAGTTGATTCTGACGCGTAAGTCGGGGTCGGCACGCTGCTGGACGGCTAGGTCGCTCTCTGTCACGAATCCGCCGAACACGCTGTCTTCATCAGAGTCTTGTGGTGGTGAGTCGACGTGAGCGCGGGACAGGCAGTCGGCGTCGGAGTGTTTCCTCCCGGATTTATAGACTACTGTAACGTCGAATTCTTGCAGGCGCAAGCTCCACCTACCAAGACGGCCAGAGGGGTCCTTCAAATTGGCGAGCCAACACAGCGCATGGTGGTCTGTAACAACCTTGAATTGTTTACCGTGAACGTATAGGACTTCTACGCCGTCGGACGCGCCCCGCGAACCACAAGCAATGACCTACTCCGCGGCTGTTCGTTGACCCCGTCCTTCTCCAACGCGTCTTCAAGAAGCCCCGCCGTGCCGCCGTCCACTGTCGCCCGTACGACCCCCTGCAGCCCAAAACCAGACGCCGAGGAATACGGACGTATGGCGAGCCCCCGATAATCGTCCGCTGTGCTACCACGGCGGAGAGGCCGACCATATGTATACCATCACTGTCCCTACAAGAGGCTCGGTTTTCGAGGGTTCTCCGTCGACACCCCACGCTCCGACCCGGCCAGCGCCCTACTGAGATAGAAGAATAAATCTCCAACACCAACCGAGGACCAGACCACTTCAACCCTTCATCGTCGCCCTACCCGTACCAGTCTCCGAACCACCGTAGCACTGCTGACTTCTCACGTGGAAAGTCCCCGAGCCTACGCGGGGGAAACTAAAAGCAGAAAATTCTGGAGGTAATGTTGCACGATCGCGGAAAAATGAAAACCCTCCAACGACGCAGCGACTCGCTGAACACCATGCCCTCAGCCCGACGGCCCGATCAAACCCTGACGTGACTCCCGAACGCGACGACAGCAAAACGGCGGGACGCGTACCCGACATGACCGCACCTGCTGCTGCCGATCCGGCGAAGACGACGACGCATAGTGGCCGACCGTCAACACCTCCAAGCAGAGATACGACGCCACGACGCACCCGGAACTCGAGGAAGGCGGCGTCCGACGTTCAGCTGTCAATCGACGGCTTTGATGTAGTCGCCCTCATATACACTGGAGCCGACTACTCAGTAATGAGCGTATCATTCGTGTCTAAGCTGAAGAAAGTTATGACCAGATGGGACGGTCCGCACATACGCACAGCAGGAGGCCACCTCGTGACGCCAAGTGGAACGTGCACATCGCGCGTCACCATACACGGCACAACGTACCCTGCGGCGTTCGTTACGGGGATGGATACCCCGCACCTTCACCAGAGGTCACGAAGCCAGAGACGACGCAGTTGTCTTCAAGGAAAACAAGTTTATTAGAGCCAACTTGTGCTTCCCTAAGAACTCAAAGAATACACAGGCGACGAAGCAGCAATCAACAAAGTGACGTGCGAAGGCGAGCGTCGTTGATTAGAAAGCCGCGGCGTCTGCTCTGCAGCTTTTTATCTTTCGACGCGAGTGTTTAGATCAAAGAAGATTATTCTGGGCTAGTGACATTAGGGCGAAACAGTCTGCTTATCTGAATGAGATAGCCCGTGCGGCATAAAAATAAAGCATGGAAGACGCGCTTCGCTGGGGATACGGACAACAGACCCGGGCGTGGCCGGGCAGTAAAAACAAACAGTAAATAAAAAAACTCATGCATGGTTCGCGGCCATATGTAACGGGTCTAGTACGAATTGTACAAAAATCACTTGTGGGCGTTTGAACCGGGGCCAAGGGCTGCTGAAAAACAACGACAGCCATCATAGAAAGACAATTTGCGGTCTGGGTATTGGCGACGCCATTACTATAGAGGCAAGAAAGGTTCCATTACTCTTATAAAAGCAACAAATGTGAGCGCGTTCCGGCGGGACACCAGTGGGGGAATTCGAGCTTCCATGTATAAAACGTTGACGCATATCGTGGAAGACCCATACTTAGTCAGTCTTAGGGCTTGCGGTTCTAGCGTTACCAGCCGCCGAAGCTGGTAATTTGGGCTTCTCGGGAAAAGCACACATCCAAATACTAAGATTGGCCGGACGTACATTCGGTAGATCATTAATAAAGGGTCACAGCGCATACCAAATCTCTTGTGACTTAAGCTTCTCAATAGCGAAACAGACTTCGCACCCTTAGCAGTAATATGGTCAATGTGTGGACGCCAACTGAGAATGTATTCGTATATCATTCCTACGTATTTTAAGAAATGGACCTGGGGAATTTTTCGTTGTCGATAAATGAGGAAAACGGGGCCTAGACCACCCACAGGACAGACACGGAGAGCACATTTGCCCACATTTATGTTAAAGCATAGACCATCGCTAAGCCTCTAAGGCGTGTAGATTGGTCTGCAGACGTTGGTACAATGTGTGAATGACTGGCTGAAGAAAAAAAAAGCAACGTCGACGTAAGCGTACACCTGAACGTCTGGATGTGTTCGAACGGAGCTCATTAGAATATTAAAAAGCACAGTGACAAAACAGAGCCCCGGAGAGAACAGGCTTCGCTCTGAACAAAAAAAAATTTCTGCGAGACAGAAAATTGCAAATACATGAGATGATGTATTTTGGGAAAGGGTAACGCTTAAGCCTATCAAATAAAATTTGGTTCTCAACGCTGTCGTAAGCATTGGTGACATCCAAGGTATACTAGGACGGCAACTTCTCTTCGTGAGCATGCCAACTGAATGTGGCTCTGCAGATCACTGCAAGCAGACTGTATTGAACAGCCCTGCTTGAAACCTCCCTGTTTGCCGCACAAGATATTATGACATTCGAATTTTTTTTCGATTTGAGTGAGTACAATTCTTTCTACCGTTTTTACTAGATTCGACGGGACCAGAATGGGTCTAATATCATCAATCACAAATCCCAAACCTTGTTTTTAAGGAGGAGGGAGGACCACCTTAGCCAGCCGTCACTCAGGTGGAACCCTCAGATGCCGTAAAGAGTGATTAACCACATGTATAGTAAAGAGGCGGGGGACTCAATGAACAGAACTTTCAGCACGTTATTAGGTCCTGTGATGTTATCAGGTCCTGGAGCTGAGTTGGGGGCTCGACGGAATCGCTCCTCGAGTTCTGTCAGGGTGGCTTCCTCCTAGTCATCCTGTCCATATCACCGTGAGGACGGATAGCACCGCTGATGTAATACGCGTATGCAATCCTAGAGCAGTACGGTTGAGAAAATCTTGTGTTTCATCCGGGGCGTTGTTAACAGAATCAACACTCTGGTCGGGAGGAGCCACTTTCAAACTGCGTAACAACCTAAATAGGGCAGTTTTTTTACGCGGGTCCGCTAGAAGAGAACAACTTCCTGTGGGCACCCTGAAAGTTCTTCTTTCTTCGCGCTGAAACAAAATCGCGAAAAGAGCGACAGCAACATGACGGAATTTTTTATTTTTATTTATTTTTTTTAATTTATTGATACTGCTAGCCTCAACTCTGGATGCTGTTGCAGGATTGGGGGAATGTTCTCGAACATATGTTCGAGAACATGCACCCTTTAGTTACATTTCTTCGGTTTTCTGTACCACCCTCCACCCCACTGGTGTTTAGCTCATGCCCACACTGCAGAATTGCTGTATGTGACCACATAGTCTAATACTACAGTGTACTAATACACTACTGTATGTGACCCCACAGTCGAACCTATCCGTCGAGTGAGAAAGGATACCGCCATTGCTGAAGAAGGCATGAAGCGGTGCAAGTGCTGCGGAGGTATGCGACTACGCGGAACAAATAAAAAGTGAAACGTTGCTTTTTTTAATCACTGAAACAGCGCCTACTCATGAGCTTAAGGTCGTTCGTGTTTTCGGTAGATTCTCTACAGTCTGTTTGTCCATCTATAGACTCAGAAAACGATTGCCAAAGATTCCTTTTGCTCGGGACGGGCCCCGCATCGTTGATGTGGCCAGAGCCCCTCTCGATCAGCCCGTTTCACCGAGGCCTCTGTTTGTTTTCTCCCTGTGAATTACGCGAATGGTGATACATTAAATGTGCGGAATATGTTTATGTCTTTCACATCATCAGCATAACAGCAACCACGCCCAGCATCCAGCCGAGTTTGGGCAGGGCGCATACAGGGAATTACGCGTTATGAAATTTCGCACCGTATCTGCTTAAACTGCGGAGCGCTTCTCAGCGTTGCCAGATTGAAAAGAGGCTTCGACACCAGCTTTATGCCAAAATTTCACCAGATTTCACCAGCAATAAAAAAATGTCAGATATGACGTATTTCCGGCTACTTCACTTATTTTTAATCGTCGGCAGCAAATCACGTCTTCTTACTGTTTTTTTTTTTTCATTTTCACTGCCCTCTTACAGCCTAAATTAAATCATTTTCTCGATAAAATACTAAACGCATAAGAAAGGAGTCCAAACACACGTACTAGAATACAGTTCTTAACATTGAAAGCTTCGACACTTAAAGACACATTTTTTGTTCAGAAGTAAGCAAAACAAACGCATAAGAACGAAGTTCAAACACAAAATGACAAAGTTCGGTTCATGAAAGGGTTCGAAGTCAAGATTTCAGGCAAAAATTGCTAAGCATGAAACCCAGTTACATTACAGGTAATTCATAGTCACACAGACATCAAATATCCGTTGACACCACGCACATTCACCACTGATAATTCATAAGAACACGGAAAAACAAACGGATAGAACAATCGCCTGAGTTTACTGTTACAATGATTCTTGTGTCGCGCTCCTTAGGCGTGTCGTGTCAGCGTTCCACGATGGAGCTTGAGGGATTTACGGCAGAGCTTGCAGAACGGTGGCCTTCCGTTTGCCGACCCCACGCTAGTCAGCCTCAAAAGTATTTGCTTTCTGGAATGTACACAATCACCACACGTGAGAGCGTCCATCCGCGTGCGCACACGTAAAGCACCGACCCGAACGGATAGCTAGGAACAGATGGGAACAATATAACCAACACCGTATGCGAGCAAAAACTGCGCGTAGAGCTAGGAGCTAGAAGCGACAATAGAAAGCTTGACTACTACCACATGTGATGGAGCACCAACTTCCCACTGACCGCCGCGCACAAACGGCACAAATACAATGCCCGAAACGGGGAAACAGCGGAGAGGAACAAAACAATAACAAGCCTTACGTCTCACAAAACGTATCCTCCCAGGTCACGTGGTTCTTTCTCTCTCGCGCACTCCTTACGCAAAAAAAATGGCATCATACATCACGCCTCCTTAAAGGTCATGTGATGTAGTTTTTTCTCTCACACTCCAACTCACGTCTGCGCGCACAGCATGCGAGAGAGAGAGAGAAAGAGGGAGAAAGAGAAAGAGTCTCCCTCTCTGAAATGCGCGCTGGAAATTGTCCCCCCAATGGTCACTTCCTAGTGCGACCGAGTGTGTATGTGGGCAAGAATGTAGCGGTAGCTACGGGATGCAAATCAAACCGCTAACAAAACGGCATAAATTTGAATAGTTTAGGTGACAAGCCATGTCACAAAATGTTTCACCAGTTTTCACCAAATATCATTTGGTGTAGCCATTTCGGGACATAAACACCAGGCGCCCCCAAATTTCACCAGATTTTCAAAATCTGGTGCCGAATTTCACCATCTGGCAACGCTGGCGCTTCTTTTTTACCGCCCCGTTTTGAGCCATCATGGCGCAAGACAGGGTTGCTGAGGGCGGATTGAGCTTTGTGTAATTACACGGGTAAATCCTGAGCCAAATTGTTTACGATTGCACACATGGGCAATCCGGCCGGGAGATCCTCATCAACGTCACCGGAAAGAGACCAGTTTTCCATCGCCTGGCCACCGGCCGCTGCTTCGTTTTTATTTTGCCAGCATTACTTTGCAAGGACTGGTGGGGCACTCTGTCGGTGCCAGGAAGAAACTAGTGAGTAAACTGTGTCGTCTTCGCGCCGATAGAATGCGCGGGCGCCAGGAAACTAACTTGGCGCACAAATTCAGCTATGGGCTGCGCACAAAACAGGGGCCGGACTGGTGTGAGGAAAGCTTTTCTCATTGGTGGATGTAGATGCCTGCACCGTTTCGTCTGCACAGGGCAGAGGGGGTACACGCACCTGGAACAAATATTTAATCTAGAAGCATTGTATCTTATTTCAGGTGGCGGGCATCATTTCACACGGTATCTGCATTCTTGTTAAGTAAACATTCAGGCAAAACTATGTTCAATTTGTTCCATTAAAAAGTTACGATTACATCGAGCAAGCATAGCCAAAAATAGCCATTTATAAAGTTGCAGAGCATGGAAGCGAAATTCTAATAATTGGGTAGAGATTACGAGACTGCAATGAACCACACACAAAAGTGTATTTTTATGTGAAAAATGTATGGCAGCATATGATCGACGTCCAATTGCGAGTGCGTGCGCTTAGTGATAAACGGTGATAACCAGTGTTATAACCAGCGCATGGGACGCTGTACAGCGATGGGTCCTGTGGAGTCTTGCCGCTTGAATCGGTGCGTTATATCAATCAGCAATAATAAAATATCTGTCGAAACTTTGTAAGCATCATCGCTGCACCCGGTGAGATAATCATGATCGGTACTCGTGATCATGTGAGCAGCTGAAGCTGATTCGCCTTTCACTCATCGCCATTTTATAAGTAGAACACCACCATGTCACCGGGATGCCACGCCTCTTGGTCTCCTGTTATTTTACATTTTGGTGCCGAATCCCGGGAAGTTTGCTCTCTGCGATTCGGAGCCGTCCGAATTTTGGACCCCTGGATGCCAACGACGGACCGTTTTGATGGCCAGATCGACGATGGTGCTACCCGAGGCCGCCCGACGCGATGAGCAGACAAGGCGACGCGGCATCCTCACTTCCGACTATCCGACTATTTTTTTCGATGGGTCTAGAATGCTATACAGTCGAGCCCGCTTATAACGAATACATCGGGAAACTGAAATCAGTTCGCTATATCCGCTTTTCGCTTTAAGTGGACTCAAAATCTATGTATACAAATGGTAACGGGAAACGAAGATGTGTTCGTTATAGCCGCTATATCGTTAAAACTGGGTTCGCTATAAGTGGGCTATACTGTACTGCAAAAGCTGAGGGTAATGTCGCAGCTCACCGCGCAATGAAAGACAGATTACCTTTGATGCACGAACAAAGTGTTTCTCAATCTACGATGCGCCTGCATCAGGAACACGTACGCCACATTAGGATTGACCGTAATGATGAGTGATGTTTGCGACGTGTAGGCAAGTTTTCTGCGCCAGCTATGGAAGAGTAAAATTGTATTAAGATTGTTAAACGAGCAACTGAACTGTTCATAGAACTCGATAACTTAGACGAGGAATTAGCCACCAACTTCGAATATGAAGGCGAAATTATTCGTTATGGGGTGAATGTATTATCAATTGAAAGGTAAAAAACGTGACACGCTACAGCAGGGCCAGATCTTAAAGCATTGAATTCATTCACAGACTCCGGAGAGTTTTTGAAACTGACAGAGAAATGCTATAACCCAAGTGATTTCAAAACTTGGAATGAAGAAGCCTTCTTGCTAGAAATTTCGCCTCCGTGTGACTTGTTATCCAAAGCCGAATGTGAAAGGAAGACCTTCTTATTGGCGTCGCCTGACCTTTAATTGGAAGATTCCTTATTTTCGTGTTCGCTTCAAGAATTTCCCCGGATGATGGAGGGGGAAATATGCTGCTCATCGAACCCCGTGAAGCTGGCAGAAGATGCGTATCTGGAGTTTTTGAAAGACGTGGAAAGAAGATTGCCGCATCACGTACGCAACAACGCACTCAAACGAAAATGATACGCTGGAGGGACCGTTCGGAGAATCAGAATGAATTTCATGAAGAATATCTAATTACCGCAGCACAGAGTTCTAGAGATATGCGGATGCCTCCAAGACACTGTTTTGAGGCCGCTTTGAAAAAACCTGAATTCGAATCAGAGTTAAAAAGCACCGAAGACAACCAGCGAAGACCCGGCTACGTCGACTGCACGGACACTATTGGGGTGTGATCAAAAGACGGGACAGCCGTCTCAACATCTGACTACTTCAATGAATTCGACAGGAACAAACTTGATGTACTCAACGGACGCGGACTGACCACAGTTTCTTTCTGGGTGGAGGACATGTAGAAACTCTGTAGTCAGAATCGCTGCACCGATGAGATCATTATCACCGCTGCTCGTCCTCACGTGAGCAGTTTTAGCTCGAGCTGCTTTGTCTTTCGCATATAGTCATTTTGTGAGTACAACCCCACCGTGTCACCGGGATGTCACGGCCCTTGGTCTACTCTGATTTCACAATATCTTCTATAATTTGCACGTATTTGCAGCTGCGTGCGAATTTCCTTTTGGGGCTGTAAACTTGTAATGGAAAATGTTCGACTGAGTTCTGTGGTTAAAAACATTAAGTTAAAGTTTATGCGTTCTACATTGAATTAAACATGTGGTTATCTCTTTGTTGTCAACCACCTTTCTTCATCGTTTTAAAGTATTATAGTCAGGCAGCTATAAAAATCCCCTCAATTAGCTTCCTTACGGCGGAGCTATTAGCGGTGCGTTGTTCGGAATTTTCACGTTGTCGTCGTCGTCGTCATCAGGACCAAAAGACGCTTTGCGGCGGTTTCGCCGGCGAAGCCAATTATCCTCCTAAAGCTACGTAATTATCAATCTAAAATTGATACTTTGGAAAAATATATAGCTCAACTAACCACCAATATGGCTCTTGCACATCACCGAGCTACATTTTCAAGATTATAGTATTTCTTAGGCTACTTAAGTCCTAAAAGTTTGGTCTGTCTGTCTGTCTGTCTGTCTGTCTGTCTGTCTGTCTGTCTGTCTGTCTGTCTGTCTGTCTGTCTGTCTGGCCGTCTCTGGGCCTTGATTCAGCCTTCCGGCTAAAAGTAAAAAGAATACTTGAACGAGAAGTTTACGTAGCCAAAACTATTCCGAACCTCTAAAACCAGAAACATACTTCGTACTTGTCGATATTCTTAAGAAAAAAGAAAACATTAGGAATATTTGAGCCAAACATCAATGCGCACGTGCTACTCGTGGTGTTCTATTAATTGAAAACAAATGTGTGCTTGATATTTGCAATGGCAAACAAAGAATTACCCGTCGAAAACAATATTTTGACGCAATAATATAATAAGAGCTCGCGTGAGCCCGGACCTCATGGTCTAGGTTTGAGGTCCAACGGTAACTCTGGGTCGAAGGCCTAGCCAGGGGGGGTGTGTTTAGGTGCCAGAAGATTTATAAGTGGCACATGCTCCCCTCCTTTCAGCTTTTTCCCTCCCATACTTTTTTACTTCATCTATAAATTTAAACGTAACAACTAGAATAAGATAAGAAAACAAAAATAAGGTATTGCTCGGGCGCAGACTATCTTTTCAAATTTTTGTTACCGGCGGGGTATAACACCCCCTGAAAAGTATCTCTGGATACGCAATTGTTCGGGGTCCAACTCGGGGTCCGAGTCTAACGGGAACAAAAGGTTCCATTTGAGGGCGCAAGCAGTAGCACGCGGGAAAATTGAATTGATTTTAGGAAACCTCCTCCGTGTTTAACGTGGGAAGATCGAAAGGGCGAGAAAGAACACGAGACGTGAGCGGGAGAGGAAAAAGCATTTACGTGGCAGGGGCGGTAGAAGATCGCAAGAGAAGATTCACCTCTCTGTAAATGTCGTCAAAAGACTACATTTACGGAGGAGTGCGGAAACACGCGAACAATATTATCTGTCGCGATTAGTCAGTACACTGTAGAGCTGTAAACGCTTGGGAATCGCCGTCTGCTGCCAACACATGGGCTTCCACGGGAGGAGTATTGTCACAGAAAACAACGGGTTTTATCGGAACTATTCCGAATCAATTACGTCTGACTGCTCACCTGGCTAGATAAGCTTAGCCTTTACAATAGAACCTCGATATAGTGAAGTGGCTTGGACAGTAAAAAGAGTTCACTATATTAGTGTCCTTGCTATATCAGTATGGGCTCTTTTACCATGGATACTCCGTTTGAAATTCCTTTTAGTTAAGAATAGTTGATTTTCCCTAGACTCCCAACACAGAACCATTTTATTAAATGTGGCATAAGTAGTGCAGTGGTCGGGAGAGCTCCAGGATCGTTCTTTGCACAGATGCTCAATCACGAGCTCTTAAAAGTGTCTCAACGCGTACGAAGGCTTGGTAGTCAGCCCGTTTCGTCTGTTGAGTGTGCAGTGCCGTTCTGATGCCATGGGCCGATATGACCTGAGCTCTGAATGCAGGCATCGTCGCTTCATCATCACACGTTTTGTCAGGCGTGATTACTTGCTGCTGCCAATCTTGCGTGGGATGTCATCGCATATTTCATTGTTTATGAAGACCTCGGAAGTTTACTTCTCCCTGCCGCATTGCACGAAGGCTTCGAACCTGTAATGGTCGTCTGTGTTTAGACTGCCGCACGACGACTGCCGTACTTGTGCTTCCCTTCACTTGCACGTTCCCAGACGCAGCTCACGGGGTCGAAATCTGAAAATGGTAGGGCTTTCGTGCGGGTACAGGCAAGTTCTCATTGCTCTGGAACTAGATGCCAGACTGCCAGACTCAGCGTCTTATCCTCTAAACCCTGCCGCTCGTTTAACGGGGACACCGCTTCTAAATTTCTTACCTTAGTTTAGTGAATTATTGATGTTTTATGTGTTTTTATATCCGTTTCTTCACTATAACCGTCTTCACTATAAAGGGAAAAAAATACACACAGGTCTAGGAATGTAAAATTAAGGCCGCGGTTCGCTCTCACTATATACAGGTCTTCAATATATGCAGGTTCACAATATCGAGGTTCTACTGTATGAATAATTATATTTCGCAGTTTTGTTACGAAAACTTCTATCTGCTGTTTCTATGCGATGCTCGATATCCTACATTAGCGGAAATTTTATTGTTGGCTGCATGAATTCGGGACTTGTGTGTATTGCGGTGAAGATGGACCACGGGACTGTCTGAGGGTGCGCTGAATTTGAAACAGGAACCCGTAGGTACGCATATTTGACTGAACTTACAGCATCAATAGTGCGTCACAGTGGTTAATATTTCCTACTTTAATGCGTGACAGATGGAGTGACAAAAAATCACCACGATTGGGCAGTATAGCGAAGGCGTATTCAGCTTCGTCAAATACCTAGCGTACGGTGATTCGGTTCTCTGGGCTGAGAGTAGTCCGGTAATTTGTCCACGTGACAGCTCATTGTAAAACATTTTCTAATTATTTTCTAAAGCTGAAGTGTTTAGCTTTTACTTATGCGTAAGGTCAAGATAAACTGCGTTCTACAAAGCTGTAATCCCGCACAGATCCTAGCAGTGGTCCGAAACTTTTTTTTTTTTTTTTTTTTGCTGCTTCGTTGTAATTCGACGAGTGAGTTTAACTGCTACGCCAAACTCAATAGTTTCGTTTGCCAGTATCGTTGCATGCTCACTTCTTACTAAAACACGACCGCATCATTTGCAGTGCGGAGAGCTTTGCGTTTTCTTATGCGCGGACAGAGAGCCTAAATTTTGTTCATGCATTGCCGGCTTTGAGCAGAGACTGAAAGAGAAAAACCAGAAATATACCTAAACGGCTGCAGCTCCGCGGTCAGACAACGCCGGCATAAAAACAGGCACTTTAAGTACTCGAACTCATCGCGTGGGGACGTGACGAGAATCCGAAGGTTCAAAGTGCATCGCCGTCGTACATGGAAATCTCCATACCTGCAGATCGAGATGTCCAGCCAGGGGTCGTTGCCAAACATAAGCGCCGCGCGACGTACTCACTGCAGTCGCGGTCAACAACACGTATTCATCTGTATGCCTTCCCGAACATGCCCGCGTTATCCACTGTTAACATTTCATGGTGATAGAAAATAGCCAGCGCAAGAAAGACGAGGACTAATAGGCTAATAGGCGAGGTGCCTTAAAACCATGGAAACGAACAATTGCAAATATAGTCTTAGCATATAGAGTGCTGAGTGACGCGGGAAGAAAGAAGGTAATTACGTTCGGCGATGGTACTTGTTGATTGGTGCATCCTTAAGGCATTAGCAAGAGCTCTGAACGCCCTGAATTTAAGATGTAAGCTGTAGGTAGCATCGACAATCCTCAGAGCGATCTAGCTTAGGATTGAAAAATAGTCTGAAAAGTTGAATTTTACCCCAGCATCGAGGAAGGCGGTTGAGAGAAAATATGGGATAAGTCTTGTTAAAGAACTACTGCGATAAGGCCAAGCTCAATTATATTTACAGATGGCCAGACGAAATTAACTCAACTCCATCTATTATTTGCATTGCTTGCACTGCTAAAAATTAAAGAAGCATACAAAATTGATTAGCAGGAGTGTTTACAGTGTTTCATTAAAAGATTGAGAATCTGGAATTATTTTATTGTTTTTTTTTCTTCAGATCCGCACTTGCATCCTCCTGGCCCTAGCCTCGTGCGCCTTTGCCGGCTACCTCGGCTACCCGTACAGCTACTCCGTGGCCGCTCCAACCTATGCCGCCTACCGCGCTCCACTGGCCTCTGTGGCCACCGTGCACCACGCCCCCGCCTACGGCTACGGATTCGGATACCCGGCCTATGGCTACGGACTCGGCAGCTACGGTCTGAGCTACGGATACGGCCTCCTAGAGCTCGGTTACACCACCCTTCTGGGCAAGAAATGTAAACAATTCGCCTTTATCAGTCGAATTTTCTAAAAAATTTATGTCCCTTAAATACCTGGCGCGTACTCCTTCAAAGCTGGCTGATAGCGGTCGGGTCACCAAAGTTTACAGGTAGCGGTGACGGGCGGTGCAAAAAGTTCTGGCAGGTTGCCTGGTTCTCCTCCACCACGTGCTTCATTGGCGACGATGATTCCATAGTTGGAATATATTAATGGTCCGCCGGGATCATGTGACACGGTTACTTTTAGTGGCTGGTTCCTCCTTGCGGCGATGCTTGTAGCCGAAAGAGTACGGTGAAGGAAAGGAAAAAAAAACATGTAGCGGTGCTTCTGATAAGTGCTAAGTATGGGTGAAAGGCGAATGCATAGAGTACTCGTATTCAGAGCTGCACTGGAGTTTTTTCTATGCAGACATCGTGGTACTAGTTTAAGCTTACACCGCACTGTTAACACTACAAGGCAAAGCGGAGAAATGTATGTATAATCAATTATGAAGCAACAGCGAACAAGGAGCTGAAAGTTTTTCGCTTCAGTCAGGCGGACGCTGAAGTGAATGTTATTGGTAAACCTAGAGACCAAACAACACACTTTCGTGCAACGCGTTGCACTTTCCCTTCGCAGTTGCGGCTGTGTTTTTTTTTTGTTATTACTAATGCTTGTATTTTTTGCAGGAACTCACGGGATATAGAAGAAACCATGGCGCACGGGGCTGTTACTGTTGAATAAAGCGTTCAATATTTCCCTCTTCGTCTGGTGTTCTTTCTTTCCTTCTGAATTTAGCCGAAACTTGAAATATACAGGAACAATTGGTGTCTACTCATATGTACTTACGCGGGTCCTGTGCTCGCGATAATGCGTTATTACTTGCATACTTTCTATATGTACACATGCCAGGAATTATCCCTTAACCTACCGAATGCGGCGTCTATTTGTTTATCCTAGTTAAAATGAGCGACTAGTCAGCTATCACCAACGGGGATAAATGTTTTCAACACTCAGAGTTAAATGTTCAGGCATCACTATACCGAACAAGGCTACAGGCGAACCCTAATGTTGCAACTGCGACGATATTACGCGGTAATTTTTCCAGGCCCTCTAACATGCGCCTTCGGCGTCCACATCGCCATCCATCTAGAGAGCATGCGTGCCGCGTGGGCTCGAGTGTTTCTGCTTCCAGGCCTTCCACTGCCAGTACAATAAATATCCTCTCTTTCAATGTAAAACTTTTCCCTGTTGCTGCATTTGTTGAAGCTCAGCACGAAAACAATTTGTAGGATATGTGGTCTTGTGGTTTTCTTAAACGAATTCTGAGCCATTTGCTGTATGCCTGATTAGCCGGATGCATGTGATCGGCGTCTTAGGCCTTTGCGCCTTGGCGTTTCCGCCCACGGAGATAAAACCGTTAGTCGGTAGAGGTATACAGCTGTACAGTCAAACCCGAGTATAACGAACCAGGATAGAGCGAATCATGCTATATATCGAACAAAGAAAGATCCGTTACGAAAATACGCTCGAAATATCCTAGAATTGCCACCAAAATCCATGGTACCGGAGCGGCGATCGAGATGTCGATAGGCTGCGATGGCGATTTTTAGCCTCCCATGGAGCGACGTGACTCCCGGCACTTTCTGCAACTGTTAACGATGTGACTGACCCACGATTAAACCTTCCCAGTGAGCGAGTCCGGTCCAGCATGGAAGCATCTGCGAACTGTGGGAAGAACCCGCCAACGTTCCCAATGTGGTGCTGAAAGGAGTGCCCTTCGAGGATTGCCTGACGACGTTGCCCCTCGGACGCCGATACCGTCGCCGATGTCATGGCTGCTGGCGCTGCTGGAAGCACCGTAGAGGCGGGGGATGTCGCGAGCGGAAGCCGTCCGATGCTTAACGAGGCGCTCTCGGCAGTCAATGTGTTCCACCAATATTGCTTCGGTATTGAAGGACACGGACTGCAACTGATGCAAATGACGCCTCATGTAGAGAATGTTGTGCTAGTTGACGCCACCAAAACGAAAGTGAAAAAAAGAATCACCGCTTTTTGGGGAAAGTAGGTAGTTACAGCGGAAAGCAGCTTCATTGCTTGCAATAAAGATAGTTTTCTGTATGGTAATGGGATACTTTATTATGTTCGTTTCTGCATGCGGGGATGGAAGGAGGAGGGGGGGAGGGGTCCCGCGTACAGCGAACTCGTAACAAAAAACTCGTTATTGGCGGGTTCGGCTATTTCGAACTATAAGATATATCGAACTAATGGGGACGCATATTTCCGTTCACCATAACCGGGTTTGACCGTGCTGTAAAAATGTAGAGCCCACCCTAGGAAGATGGAAGACCAGCGAAGCTGTATTGGCGGATAACATCGAGTTGTGCATGGTGACCAACTATGTTGACCGAACACAGACACGTATACACGTTTCTTAAAACATAGTTTAAATTATTTCCAAGAAAATTTGTTTCGGGGCATCTTTTATAAAAGAACAGTTACAGCCACTTTCTGTAACCATACTCTCTCCGTAGATGGCCATGTGCCGACAGCAGACGGGAATTCTGAAACGCCTACAGCATTACTGTGTTCTAAGTAATTATGACAAGCAAATGGAACTCCTTGTAATAATACAGTAGTCTTAGCGCACGATTAACATGCAATTGTTTTTCGTACTGTTGTGGCAAAACTAGCGTTACAGCCGTTTTCTTACTAGCATTTCGGGTGAAGTTGACTTTGCGACGAGATGTATTTTCTCGCTCACAGGAAAAGGCCCCGGAACCCTTGTAATTAAAGCTGGGCGTTAAAAGGGCGAGCAGGCGAACATGGACGAAGGGTTTCATATTTTATAATTGAAATTGCAATATTATGACTTTCAGACGGAAACATGCTAAATGTTATGAACACCTTCCGTGTATCGTTGACCTCAGAGTGGATGAGAAAAAAAAGTCAAGCGATATGAACGACATAGTGTACCTAAACTGCACACCCTCGTATATTCATTGATTCATTCATTCAAAGGAACCAGAGCGGCTCCTCTTCTCCGCGATTCTTGCTTCCCGGTGGTGCCCTTCCGGGCCGGCACAGTTGTCGATGTTGCTCGTGTCCGTGGAGCTGTCCTTGTCTGGAACCACGATGCTGTTCCTCCCACTGGCGCTGTTTGAGGAGAAAAGGAGTCTTAAACCTTTTACGGCACTTCTTGTCACCAGTCGTGTGGCCTTCGCCACAGATTGCACACTTCAGTTCACAAATATGATTGTCTGGTGGGTTATCGAGATTGCAGCTCTTGCAGAAGGGCTTGTCCGGTTGGGGGAAAACATCTGCGCGGTGTCCGAGTCGACCACAGCTCGTGCAGAATTCGTGCTTCTTCTAATGGAGGAAGCAGCGATACTCTGCACCTCTATAGTAGACTAGTATGGGACGCGGCGGCCCTCGAAGACGATAATGACTGAGTTCGTTTTGCCAATGCGTCGGGCCTGTAAAACCGCTGGGTTCTTCTTGTAGTTCTTGTAGACGAGGCTGCGTGTGATGTCGTGTGCGGTGTCATAGTCAGGAATATTATGGATCACTCCCTTGGTAGTGTCCTCCGGGGGGGCGTATGCGGTGATCTCGTAACTGTGCTCGCCGAAACGGAGCTGTCGGATTCCGTTGTACTTTTAGGCGTGAGCCACCTTTGGGGTGCCGACGACTATGATGTTTTGTTTGGGGCTTGTCCAAAGTAAATAGTCTCCGGCTTCTTCCTTCTTGATTGCTGCGGCGGAGAGAACACTCTCTCTGATCTGTGCGTCATTCAATTTGGCGACGTCAAATCCGGCCCGCGGTGTGAGGACGATCTTTATGCCCTCTTTCGGCAGCCGCGGCTGGCGCTGCAACCGTATTGCTTGGTTGCGCTTTGGCTCTGGAGTCTTGCTGACAGATGAGGCACTACCGGCGCCTGCATGGTTGCCTCTGGGAGTCGTTCTGGGCTAGGTTTAGCCGTGCGAGTGCCTTGCCACTTCTTTTCCGGTGACTCGAGAGCCAACCAGCATCATTTTCGAAGTCTTCGGGTGAAATAGTCTCACCCCCTACTTAAACGACATCCATATTGCACGACGAAGAAGTCCGCGGCGCGGTTTGGGGTGCGTCCTCCCCGCGGTCACGTCCGAAAGCCCCGTGGCGCCCGGCGCCATCGACCAGGCAAGGCGGTGGTTCCAAAGCGCTGGTTATGGTTAGCTTCTTGCGGCGTGGCCGCTCGGTGAAATGGGTGTAAAAAGCCTACCGGTGGGCCAGGATTTGTCGTAGTTGGTTCTTGGAAGACCTGGAAGACTTCGGTACACGATAACGGAGCTTTCAAAAGGTTGGTCGTGGAATTTACGCCACAATAGGGAAAGATCTCAGAGCCCATGCGAAGCACGTTTGCTTGCATGCGCGCACGTGACGCTCCTCCAAGCATTCGTTGAAAGCGGCGCGCGACATGGTGTTGTGGACGCACGTGTTTTAAAGACGATAGTCTTTCTTGGGGGATTAAGCAGGGCCAGTGCGACGAAGCCCGAAGCAAAGCCCACGAAAAACTTTACAGCAGCCGATCCGACGTAATGTACACAGATGCGGCCAGTTACTCAGATAACCAAACTATGGTGGCAGTGGTAACATCTAAGAACGCCCTCATCACCACCGCTTCAATCCGGACAACTTCCTCCCTGGACGCTGAAGAATTAGCTATTGCGCCCGCCCTTACCCAAACCACCTCCAAGATTATATTGACGGACTCGCAAGCCGCCTGCCGCAGGCTCTTGTCGGGACGGGTGGCCCCCGCCACAAACCGACTTTTGAATGAACATCCGCCTGCCCATCGGGTGGACATTGTGTGGACTCCCGCCCACTCTGCACTGACGGGCAACAATTTTGCTCATCAACAGGCTCGAGACCTCACTCACCGAGCAGCTGAGACCGGGGATGTTTCCGCACCTCTCCTCACCTACCAAGAAATCACCCAATACTACCGAACCACGAGACAGACCTTCCCTAGTCTTCACACATCTTTGACCAAAAGCCAAGAAACCACACTCAGACAAATTCAAGGAGGTACTTTTCCCCACCCTATCCGTCTGCATTTACTCTTCCCTACACAGTACTCTGATAAGTGTACATTATGCCACGAACCAGGAACTCTGGCACACATATTATTCGACTGCTCAAAAAACTCGGACCTTCCGCCTCTGAACCCGTCCCCTTCCCCTGAGCAGTGGGAGATACTGCTGTCCAGCTGTCGACCTGAGGACCAGCTCCTGCCTGGACAGCACATGGGCTCCTGGACTGAGGACCCACTCTCGCATTATTGCGTAATAAAGTTGTCTCGCTCTCTCTCTTTCTTGGGCTACTTAAACCCAGAAATTTTGGTTTGTCTGTCTGTCTGTCTGTCCGTCCGTCTGTCTGTGGCTCGATTCAGCCACCCGGCCAAAGTAGAATGCTTATACTGCGCAATAGTCTTATTCACTCACAGCCAAATGTAAACGTCTAAGCCCGGTTTATATGTTGATAGTTGTCATCTTTGTTGAACATGAACAAGACATTCCCAAATTTAAGACAGCAAAATTAGTACACAAGGGATATTTCAGTGTGCCTTTATTTAAAAAATCATGGATGCTTGGTTTTTCGATAGCAAATGGTATTCTACATCTACTGCAGAAAAATTTGCCGCGTATCTGCTCCTTTCGTTGCAAATGTCTTCAAAAGACGATAGTCTTTGTAGACATTTGCCAAGGAAATGCCCCCCTTTGCTTTCCCGCTCACCTGTCATGCTGTACCTGTACCGTCGCGCTCATTCCAAGGTAAACACACTAAAGGTTTGCGCAAGGCGATTTGAATTTACCGCGTTCCACTACTACAGGCGGCGTTCCTCGATGCCAGCGCTGCAGTACGGCGGAGACACGCGTGAATGGAGGCGGCCGACTTGAAGGTTTATAGAGACGCGTGGCCGTGCTCCACGTGCGTTGCAAGGAGAACGTGGAACCTATCTAGTGGAACTTTTCGTTGCTGTTGCCGCGTGATTTTTCATATGCCGCCAGGAGGCGGCGGTTTTCTGCAGTAGATGTAGAATATCATTTGCTATCGAAAAACCAAGCATCCATAATTTTTTTTAAATAAAGGAACACTGTAAGTATCCCTTGTGTACTAATTTCCTGTCTTAAATTTGCGTAATGTCTTGTTCTTGTTCAACAAAGTTGACAAGTATGAACATATAAACCGGGCTTAGACGTTTACATGTGGCTGTGAGTATATAAGACTATTCCGCAAGATTAATTTTACTTTGGCCGGGTGGCTGAATCGAGTCACAGACAAACAGACGGACAGACAGACAGACAGACATACAGACAGACCAAAATTTCTGGGTTTAAGTAGCCCAAGAAAGACTATCGTCTTTAAAACGCCGCCTCCTGGCGGCATATGACAAATCACGCGGCAATACCAACGAAAGGTTCCACTAGCTAGGTTCCACGTTCTGGTTGGAACGCACGTGGAGCACGGCCACGCGTTCCAGTCGGCCTTGCAGTCGGCCGCCTCCATTCCCGCGCGTCTCCGCCATACTGCAGCGTATGGCATCGAGGAACCCGGCCTGTAACAGTGGAACGCGGTAAATTCAAATCACCTAGCGCAAACCTTTAGTGTGTTTACCTTGGGATGAGCGCGACGGTACAGGAACAGCATGAGAGGTGAGCGGGAAAGCAAAGGGGGGCATTTCCTTCGCAAATGTCTACAAAGACTATCGTCTTTTGACGACATTTGCAACGAAAGGCGGAGATACGGGGCCATTTTTTTTTTTGTTTTGGTGCGTCGATTATTACGCGCTTATGCAAACAACGCCCTTGGTTTCCAAGCACGCAGATGGTGATACCGTGACGTTGACCTAGCTTTGTTCCCATTAGCCGCAGGTCCGACGCCTCTACGTCGCACTAGCGGCGTTCGCGGGGGGGGGGGGGGGGTGCTAGACTTTTTAAATATTTGGCACTTTGCTGCAGCATCTTCTGCTTTGTTCGATGACTCACAGTCGTCTTCCTTCGCGACGCCATCGTCACAGAGACCCCACTCCGTGTCTCTCTTTGTTTTCTGGTCTTGTCCTTGTACGCATGCGCTATGAATTTTGCCGCGTGAGCTGCACTGGCCGAGGTTGAGAGTTTTGCGTGGCTCCTGAAGAGCCGTGCTTCGCATCCGCAAGGAGCAGTGACGTCTCACGGCGTACAGATGGCACGCCGGAGCCGCCGCCTCCGCGACTGGATTGGATTGGATTGGATTGAAAATCGTTTTAGCAGCAGTAAGCATGATAATCAGCTAATCCTAGAACACCAGGAAACCTTAGAATAATCAGCTGAACCGTAGCTCACGCTACGTATATCCTGGCATAGCCGAGCTAAGCCACTGCTAATTTTTTCTGAAATGCAACGCCAACTCCCCAGGAATCCGTACTCGTGAAAAAAGGTCGTTTTGCCGCACGAGCAGCGCCGCATCTGCGAGCAGAGAAAATCGTGCCATGTAGAACGGGCTTTACACTCCCGAAAAACATGGGTCGGCAGACGAAGTATCTAACTCCCGAGGAAGAATAAGCGCAGCACGACCGCCGTCAGGTCGATGATCGAGAAGAAATGAGACAGCAACGATCCAACCCCAAGTATAGCGTCGAAGCCTACCAAAACAAAGCAGAACCGGTAGAAGATAGAAAGACCCCGAGCTCCGCTGTTTCTCCACAATTACACTAGTTCGAGCTGCTATAATTTTTTATTTAATCATTTTACCGCTGTGTCAAGCGAATAACATAAAAATATGCTTGGTGAAAGCAGTGAATGTATGTGTAAGCCAATAGTTGCGTTCGCAGACAAGTAAAGTCAAATGGTATGCAGTTCATCTACCGCTATTGAGAGAATAGGGAATAAATTTAATTAAACATGGCGACGTTAGCCGAGCCCTCGCGCTGGCCAGGAAAAAAATATAAAAATGAAAAGTTGTTGGATGATGCAAGCAAAATTATTATTCACACCCGGAAAGAATTGGTACATATACATATACTGCATACCTAACGCGCAGTGGGACATGCGCTACGCGCTGTTTTACTTAGGTTACGAATTCATTTTTATTCCTCCTGAATACATTTCGTGATTGTACGAATTATTGCGGGTTTTATTTCGTTTTAAAAAGCTGTTCAGCGTTAAAAAGAAATATAATCTGGGTCTTCGCGAAAGGTAAAGTTTCAAGGGGCTGCCAAACCGAAACCGAACCAAATCCGGCAACGAACAGAAAGCAGGACCCGGGCCGGTATTTTTCTGGAGCCGAACCCAGGCACTTATCTTTTAATACACCAGCCTGATAAGAAACTGCGCCAAATAAGAAAACGCGCAGAAAAACAGAGAATTGGCAACTGATGCGTAGCATTCATATGCCGCTTTTCCAGAGTGTGTACTTTACAGCAATTTCTTTTTGTTTTCTTTTTTAATTCTGTCCGACCAATCATCTACAGTTACGCTATTATAACGATTACAGGTGTTACTTCCGCGAAATCTGCATTTTTTTATAAATGAAGGACGTTATATACACGGTTATTCATTCTCGCTATTTTTATGTAATTTTACTATTTTCTGGTTTTCAAAGTTTATTTTTGGTCACCCGCCGTGGTGGCTCAGTGGCTAAGGCGTTGTGCTGCTGAGCACGAGGTCGCGGGTTCGATTCCCGGCCGCAGCCGCCGCTTTTGTGATGGAGGCGAAAAGCAAAAACGCCCGTGTGTACGAAATTTCGGCGCACGTTAAAGATCCCCAGGTGGTCAAAATTAACCCGGAGCACTCCACTACGGCGCGCCTCATTGCCTGCGTTGCGTCAGCGCGTTAAACCCTACAGTCAATCAATCAATTATTTTCTGGCTCACCAATTATGTCCATTTACGCTATTATAATGATTAAAGGGGTTATTTCCGTCCGCCAAACCTGGATTTTAGTGGAAATGCAGGGCGTTGCACGGTTCGCCAGTTTCACCATTACTCGCCGCGGTGGTTCAGTGGCTACGGCATTGTGCTGCTATAGCACGGGGACGCGGGTTCAATTCCCGGCCACGGCGGCCGCATTTCTGATGGAGGCAAAAAGCAAAAACGCCCGTGTGTGCGAGATTTCGGCGCACGTTAAAGATCCCGAGGTGGTCAACATTAATCCGGAACCGTCCACTACGGCGCGCCTTATCGCCTGCGTTGCGTCGGCGCGTTACACCCCACAATCAATCACTATTTCTTTAATTAAGAGCGGAGCTGTTGTTGCTGGCCGTAATTTGTGCAGCGGCGTCAGAAAGCACCGGCTCAGTGTTGTTCCCGCCGTCTACCGGGCACGTGAGCACGCTCCTCACGAGGATCGCCCGGCGTCGTCCAGACTCGCGAGTGGCGCTCGCCAAAAAATGGCAACAAAACAGTTCACGTGCGTCCGCGACTGCGCGCCTCAAGAGGAAAGCACAAGACAGCTCGCGCTACAGACGCCCAGTTCCCGAAGACGGTACGTCGTCGCGGGTTCTAGCGCGTTCTAGCGCGGGCTAGCGCGTTCCACTTTGGGATGATGATGATGATAACTTTATTTTGCCCGAAAGTGGGAGAAATGTGAAAGCCTGCGGACAAAACAATCCGGGCCCGCCAGTTATGCCTAAGGAAGACGACGATGGCACGGATATGACGATGACTACCACAGTGAAAAGCGGCGGTGGAGCATGCAAATAGACGATTTCAAACCTATAGTGAAATGCGTGGTGGTGTGTCCTTCGGTGCTTACATAGAAAAAAAATCCTCCAGCTTCGCTATGGTTCAAGCCCAGCGCGGCGTAGTGCAGGCTTCGCCTTTTCTTTTTCTATTTTTCTTATTTCTCGATTTTTTTCAGAATTCTGTCCGACCAATTATCTCCAATTACGCTGTTATAACGATTAAAGGTGTTCCTTTTGCCAAATCTGCATATTTGTGAAAATTCAGGGTGTTACACGGTCCCGGCTCGGTGGTACTGAGTCGGCAAAAAATGCTAGGCATTAAAAATATATATAGACGCATCTGTTATGAGCAAGTTTTTTGTCAATTCTGAATAACCCCCCTTCATGAGGACACAATAAACAGTAATTGAGCAAAAAATCCGGGGCCACCAAAGCGCTTCTTACGAACCGTAAATGTGAAAGCAATAATGTACAATTTAACGCCCTAACTTGTCGTCACACTTCTGCGCGGGGGGTAACGTTTTGCGTGTTTCCGAGGTTGGCGCGGGTCGTTTTTAATGTTTTGCGCTAGCCTTTGCAGTAACAGTGTCCAAAGTATTCTGATCTTCAGCCAACCTATTAACGTAGAAACTTGCATGCGCGGCGGGTGCTGTAGCTCTGAGCCATCCCTCCGAATGTCAAATGTGACAATTGGGATATTTAAGAAACTTTTGTGGCCATAATTTGCCACAGCCAAACGCAAAAAAAAATAAATTGGTTATAAAATTAACGTAGAAATAATTATAGAGTTCCTAAGTCTCGAATGCCTGCCAGGTCCACTGCCCTAACAAGATTAACTAAACAATAAAAATTAAGAAACAACTCAAAATCGTTAACCATGAACATACAAAATCGTTGGCTATTCCAGCGCCCCCATCTGATTAATTAAAAAGTTAGAAGCCCCGAAGATAGACCTAAAGGGGCTATGAAGGCAAATACAGCTTCGTCCCACTCGAAAGAGCCAGAATCTGGCCCCTCACTCAGCTCCACTCCAGTGTCGAAAGACATTTTCTAACCGAAAAAAGTGTCGTTGACTTCTCTGCCTTAGGAATCGGTAAAACACGAAAGACAAATGGGCAGTGAAATCTGCAGCTGAGCATGATTTGCGGGTCGGCGGCTGTCTTGTGAGTGTCCTTGGCGAGCGACGTCCTTCTGGCAGGTCACTTCGGCAAAGGTGTACTGGCGTCATTTCCGTGACGGATATGACGTCAGGGAAATATTGGTGTATCCCGGCATAAAACACATAAAACACGTTCGTGTTGAAACATAAAACCCGAAAACGAACAACCTAAAGTATAACCTACTCCTTAGTACTAAAGGTTGCTTCCCCGCTAGAACACGCTGTCTGCAGGGGTGCACCCTTTACAGGCCGCTTGTTTTGTTGTAATGGCGTCATTTCCGGGACGGATATGACGTCAGTGAAATCTTGGTGTATCCGGGAATAAAACACTTTCGTGTTCAAAACGCAAGCAATATTGAACAACCGTCAAATTTCGGGGCATAGTTACGTAAAAAGGGAACAAGTGACCTGCTATGAACCGGCACTAAAAACAGTTTTATCAGTGTGTCAACTGCGTGTTACTATTCAAGCGATACTATCAGACGGAACTACCGGCCCCACTACAATATCCCAGTCATGTTTTTGGCGGTGGCTAAGGTGGGCCGCCACCAGTGGCAAAGTAAGGGTCTGCCACGTCATTGAAAAATTGCCGGAAACAAGCTAAGGTATCGCCGCATCTCTCAAAAATTCACGAGGGGCGGTATTCTCGTGTTTTGTCCGTTTTGTGGCCGTTTCCAAAGTGTCCAATTTGAGCAAGGTCTGGTCGGCTAAAATCGAACCCCCGGGTTTGACGCCATGCAAGCACGGCGGGGCTATGAGCGGCGGACTCTCGGAACAGACGATTAGGAGCAGCCGATTACTCGTCGTTTTGTTGTTGGTTCGCTGGCGGAACAATAAACACCTTAAAGATAGTTTAAAATATATTTAGTCGCTTAAAATGTGTTTACAAGAACAATTACGCAAAAGTCAATCCAAAGCCCACCTACAACTGGAAGTAATTAACAATGAAAAGGACGCAAAACCGATATTTTTTTCAAAAGGGAGAAACATGAGAATACCGCCCCAGGTTCCCTGACACAGCTGCGACCTCGTCCTGTGAAGGTAACCTCGAGCAGTGAGCAGGACGCTAGACTTCCCCGCTAGATTATTGCGCAGTTGGCCTGACGCAATTATCGTTTGCCGCCATACCAATCAGTACTTCACGGAGATTTTTAGAAAGCGCTTAAAAAGGGCCGTGAAGACAAATTACGTTTGTTTTATTCGAAAGAATTGGCGTTTTATAGCCCTCCCAGCGCTTGTCCGGCAGCAAACGGCGCTTTATTCATTGAGAACTTGAACAATTTGAGCCAACATTTCAATTCTCCCGCTCACTGAATGTTGTTTCTCGTAGCCTCTGCGATGACGTATCAACGTAAGGCACTGAAGCGAATGCAAGTATGGTGAATAGGGTTGCAGCTAACGGCCAAACGCCTTTTTACCGTCAGTCCTCCTAGATGGCGCAACGATACCACTCAGGACCGCTGTCCGCTCTCACTTTGTGTTTGACCTGACTTGTACCAGGCTAATTTTTATCATGGCTGATAGTACTCGTTTCGTGCACTAAATTTAAGCGCAAATATATCGTTCTGCAAGCCTATGATCCGTGTTTAATTTACGTCGGATTTCGTCACCCTCAGCCAATCGCAATGACCTGCTCGAAATACGTCATCAATTCCGGGTGGAAGAGTAGCTAGGGTGAGGTTTGTGTTAAGATTTGTGTCAGTGTTATTCTAACGAGGCAATCTTTTGGATGAATGAAACTGGCATTTTATTGTTATGGCCCTTTAATCAACATAATTTGTATTTTCATGGCCCCTGTAAAAGAAATACTAAAGGCCTATTCAATTCAGCACCTTCAAGCGAATATTTGAAAAAAAATGTCAAAGTAGATATGGATATGTAGCAGCCCACTTCGCAGAAAATGTCGTCGAAAGACCTTATTCTAACGAGGCAATCTTTTGGATGAATCAAACTTGCATTTAATTTTTATGGCCCTTTAATCAACATAATTTGTATTTTCATGGCCCCTGTAAAAGAAATACCAAAGGCCTATTCAATTCAGCACCTTCAAGCGAATATTTGAAAAAAAAATGTCAACGTAGATATGGCTTCGCAGAAAATGTCGTCGAAAGACCTTATTCTTCTGCAGCCGCTTCCACGTAATAGCCGCTCCTCTTTTCCCGCACACCTCTCCCGCGGTTTCCGTCTTGTCTCGGTTCTCCTGTTATTAACACGATAGAGGTTTGCTGAGCTGAAGTCAATTTGCCAGGTTTCGCGTAGCTTGCGCACCGCCTGTCGGGACATTTGGTTACTGTTTGGCTTAGAGCACTAGCCGCGAGCTCCAGACGTGAGCGCGAGCTCCTTTTGTATGTACTGGTTAAAATATTGTTTTTAACCTGTCTTTTTGTGTGCGCTATCGCAAAAATTACGCCCATGTCATTTTTGTATTAAAATAACAGCGCTAATATCGGTTAGGAATTGACGTTTTGCTTCGAATATGCTTACTATTTTCTTTTTGCTGAACATGTTGACATGCCTGAAGTAAGCTACCGGATTTAGTAAGTTGGAGATGTTTTCCATATATAAGCGTCTTCTTCACAAATTCGTTTAGCTTTTAGCCGGGCGACTGAATCAAGGATAGACAGACGCACTGACAGACACACAGACCAAAATTTTCACGTTTAAGTATCCGGAGAGACACTATTGTCCTTAAAAATGAACTAAAATATTTGTCCGTGCATCTTTTGGCGTTTTTGCTAATGTCTTTGAAAGACGACAGACTTCTGCCGCTTCAGCCACGCAACTGCCTCTCCTCTCTGCCTTTCCCGCCTCTCAAGCTTTTCCCCTCCCACTGCGTTCCCGCCATGATAAGCGAAATGGATTTCCCAATTCAATTTTCCCGCGTTCGCCCTGCTCGCGTGCCATCTACTGGGACCTTTTGTTGCGATTGGATTGTTGGATTTGTTGCCGCTCCTCGAGCTGGACGCTCGAGCGCTATCCCCTTACAAACTGTTTATTAAAACGTTATTTAAACGCGTTCTTTTGTTTAAAAATCAAGCGTACGTCTGTTTTTAATTAAAATAACAATGCTAGTGTAAATTATTTATACGTTGCCTCAAGTATGCCAAATTCGTTCTTTTTTTTGCTGACCAATGTTGACAAATATAAAGCAGGCTACCAAGATATAGTAGTTTGAAAGGTTTCGCCAATATATAAACTTCTTGTTTCAAAATATTTACACCTTTTGGTCGGTTGGCTGAATCGAGGGGCACGCAGACGGACGAAAAGAAAGACAGGCAGGCAGATTATCGTCTCCAAAAGACGCCGTCTGGGTCCACTTCTTCCTTGAAGGTCACCGGGGCAACGCAATGTTCGTGAAACGAAGAGGAGGCGCACGAATAAATTACACATAAGTAAACAATTCTTAGCATATCTACAGTTTATTATGTTTTATTTTCTAATGAAGACATTCACAATGAGCAGTTGAAAACGTGCGAATAAGGCATCTAGAGCTTCATTCTGCATATTTCTTGGTATCCATGGCAACGCATTCTGAACCGCGATTCTGCAACACCTCCGGTAGACAGGACTCCATCCTGGTAGACCCATCTTCAGTTGTGCATACGGGGCCCCCAGCACCGGTCCCTTCTCGCTTTCTTGCGCAAAATGGACGCAGTTCTGTACTTATGAAGACTTTTATGAGAGAAATAGCTCGAAAAAAAAAAAAAACTCTCTATAGCTGCCTCATCGCTGCTGTCATTGGTAAATGAATCACGGGTGCACATCTCCGCGACCGTTTTTACAGAAACTTAGTACCAAATAAATGTACAGGGGATACCTAATATATGTCTTCAAAACACCAGTACGGAGCCTTATCTTCTTCACTAAAACGTATATTAAGGGCGTTGCTCATCCAACGTCCTCAATCAGTGAATGGATACAAGTGAGTTCATGTATAATGCATTTTTTTAAAGAACTAGCGTATGTTGGGAGAATCAATTAATTATATTCACGTCCAATTCTAGTCCTAATTCTAACATGTGGTTATTTACGAACAAAACTCAGGTAGATTTCAAGAAATAAAACTAAAGAGCCTATCAAGTACCGGCCGAATATACATAAGGCCTTCCTTTTAAGATACGGCGGATGTTCTTCTAAATGCATGTTCATTGTATTTAATACGTTCAAGTTGCAAACATATTTTCCAATGGTCTAGGAATTTCAAAAATATAGTTTCAATACCTCAATGAGCAACACTTTTGTATTCCACGTAACCGTTTAATATTGTTAATTTTGACAATCTCGAAAACTTTTTAACACATGTCCCTTTTCTTTGAAAAACCACAACAAATTACTCTAAGTAAACATGATTAAGGAGGGCCATCTTGACATCATATTTTTTTTTAAATTTAAAGACAGAGTTTAATCTTCTATCTCGCTCAAAGCTCGATTAAACATACTGTCATAACACAAGAGACGTACTGCTTGCTTGAATATGGGCTTATCTTTCTGGGGCGGTATTCTCGAGTTTTGTCCCTTTTGCGTCCCTTTCAAAAGTGTCCCTTTTGGCGAGCCCTGATTGGCTGGCTAAAGCAAACAACCGGAAGTGACGTAACGCAAGCGTAGCAAACCTACTGCCAACCTTCCTCTATGCTGCCAACGTCCACTTCTTAACCGGAAGTACGTCACGAGGAAAGGGACGCAAAAGGGACGTTTTCAAAAGGGACAGTTACGAGAATACCGCCCCTGGGGCTTATCTGTCTGTTGAAGCTGTCGGCCCGAGTCCGGCATTGCGCAATAGTAAGCAAACACGTCTGGTATAACAATGCACTCGCCATCATAGATACATTTGTGGTGTTGCATTTTCTAGGCGTTGGAATTATTTCCTTAAAATATTTGCAGGTTATAATGGAGTTTTGCTAGCTCGCCATTAAATGAACCTATACCTTATCAAGCAAATAAATATAGTTTTGTAGTACGGGTAAGTAAAACAAAGTAAATGGTGGAGGCGTTAACATGCAAAGAGGCCAGCTTTTCCCATGCAAATGCACAGTTTTTCATGTTTGACATTTATTTTAAATATCAAATGGAAAACAACCAAAAGAGGAGGCTAAATAATAGCAGCACTTACGCTGAAGCTTCAATGCTAGCCAACCTTTCAACCCAACTCTTTAAGCAAAAAGACGAAAAAACCTTTCAACATAGCCTCAGTCTTCACAAATGTGGTTGTCTGAAACTGCACAGTCGCAAGCCACTTAAGCAATACCCATTGCTTACATGAACTAAAATGTAAAGGAAGCGTTGGTGCCAAAAAAAAATGCAGTGAAGTTATTTGCACGAGCTCACTGACAATACCATCCAAATTTAAAAAAAGTACAGGGTTGGGACACCAGTGTGACCCAATGCAGCATCCGCTTGTCTAAAGTCTCGAGAGTAGAGAGTATACAAAACAGAAATGAGATGCGACCTCGTACGTCTAGTTTTGCGTGTAGTCGACTGTCTGACTTCCCGGCAGTTCACTAGCACGCAAAGACGAGACGACCTTGGCCGCCTAAATTTTTTTGCTTTCCGGCGGCTTGTTTATGTAAAGGCACACAACCCTCGCCTGGTGTCGTCGCGGCAAGATCTCGCGCTCTACAGAGTCGACAGTGAGCGAAAAGCAGGTAGGGCGATAAAGGGGGGATGGCGTTCGCTACGTGACCCGTGTGCAAGACTCGAGAGGAGCACCTTGCCGCTGCGACTGTTGCTGCTGGTTCGCTGGGGACGCACGCGAGTCACTGGACGGGGTCAATCTGGTTTTATCTCGGGCACGGCGGTACTGCACACCCACGGCGCTGCCTGCACGTGGCGAGCACGGGGTCGCTCAACGCAGGTGCGCGGTTCCATGGTCAGGGGCTCCGAGACCTTGAACGGGGGCGATGAAAGTATCCGCGATTTCCAGAGAACGCGCATGCCGGAACTGGTTATGCGTGGGGATAAAAACATAAGGTTGATCAGCAGCAAGCGCAGTGATCGCAAATATATGCACCAACGCCCATAAGGCATGATCGGAGGCGCATCTATGGGCGAGGAGGGGCTGCCCGACGCATTGAACTCCTGAGTTAGCACTGTTGGCGCTACAGCGCACGCCACCTCCTCTGGCCTCTCCTTTCCACGTGGCACCACCATTCCCAAAAGGTAAGCTTCTGGGCGGGATCGGTATAAAAGGAACTGCAAACCACTGCCCCAGCATCAGTTGCTTCTGCACCACAGCTCCTGCAAACCCTCATCATGGTAACGAATCCTTTCTTGTGAATATTTAGTTCTTAACTGCTGTCGCAAAACAAGGAGGCTGTGTCAGTAGAGCCGCATCCGTCGATAAAGTTTCCTAATAATAGGTTCTGCTAACTTTATAATCCTCTGGAAACAATTCACGTCAAGTAATAGCCAAGCTTGTGTCTTTTTGTCTGTAAACCTTAGCGGCGCGTCTAACCCAGGTGCTCTCCGTTGTTGTGTTCAGTGTGCATGAGGAGCAAATGAGGAGCGGATGTTCAAAATATTCTTCAATGGCCTTTTTTACTGAAAGTATATATGCAACTTGTAGAATCTCTGAATAATCGCATTTCAACCGCCTTTAGAATTTAATTTCCACAGTCTTTATTTTTATTTGAGTATTGATAAGTTTCCTAGTTTAAGCTGGAAGATCTCTCCTAGAGAATAGGCCGGGAAATTCTGTAGCAGTTTCAAGAACAAATATCGCAATGGACATAATTGTGAAAGTGAAAAGGCGACCTTTAAACGCAAGCGAAACACCCCAAACATTCGGTTAAATACGCTTAATGGATGCAGGAATAATTTTTTAATTACAGTTTTCAAATGAATTAATTGGCATGAGTCGAAAGTGTTTAAGCAGCAAGACACTCAGAGGAATCCCTTGGCACCATTCTTTTCGCAGCTCCGTGCTTGCGTTCTCCTGGCCCTGGCCTCTTGCGCCTTCGCTGGCTACCTCGGCTACCCCTACACCTACGGTGTGGCGGCTCCCTACGCCGCCTACCACGCCCCTGTGGCCGCCTCGGTGTCGACCGTGCACCACACCCCTGGTTTCACCTACGGCTACGGATACCCCGCCTACGGTTACGGCCTCGGTACCTACGGCCTCAACTACGGTTACGGACTCGGAGCCTTCGGCTACCCTCACATCCTCAAGAAGTGTGAGTGTTCACGCGCAGCGTTCTGGCGCAGCGCACCGCTTCTATAAGTAATTGCTCCAGAATTGTTGAGTGTTTGCAGAGGTTCTCTCGCAAAGTTAAGAATCAGATATAAAACCTTTATTTGCGTCTACGTCACCATTAATACATGGTGGTTTTGCGAGGCTCCAGAATTATGAGGGTTTTCAGTCATAACTTTATGGTCATAAACACAGGAAGACTAACTGTTTCCACAAAACTCTCTAGCAACGTCAGTATTCAAGGTGATACCTGACGTTATGGAGAACATCGTCTTTACAAAACATATCATACTGGGCATGAAACGTAACCAACCAATGCCCAAAAAACGTTGAGCATGGGACACAGGCTCCGCCTTCCTGTTTCGTCAGCATACAAAAAATACTCTGGCCGACTGTTACAAATTTTCCACGTTAGATATGCACATTAGTGTTCAGTTTCTTCAATCGCCAATTCAGTTTAGGATATTGCTGCTAATGACATGTTTGTCATCATACCTCTCTTTTTAAGATGTAATTTCGTCCGTTGTTTCCACAATGGATATGCTAATGTTCTGAGATTTTGTTCTAATGTTCTACACAACATTATATGAGCCTCCCTGCGAACTTGTTACGGGCTATATTTTTGGGAGAAATGTATGGAAAACAAAAAAAAAGAAAAATCTAATGGTTACCTACGTTATTTTTGTGACGGCAAGCTGATGTGCACCTTTAACTGTATTCTAATTTTTCTTCTTTTTGTTGCAGAGCTTGCCACTTCATGAACAAGATTTCGTGATGAAATAAAGCACCAGCAAAGCAAAGCAAATCTTCTTGTCTACTCTCATTTTTTGAGCAAGAAATATAGCTGCAAAATCTCTGCTCGCAGCAGGGAGCATAAATCGAGGCAACCCCTCTCGGCTCAAGGCTATAGCTAGCATTACCCGCCGCGCTGGCTCAGGGGTTCGGGCGCTGTGCTTCTGAGCCCGAGGACGCGGGTTCGGTTCCTGGCCGCAGCAGCCGCTTTTCTAATGGACGCGAAAAGCGAAAATGCTTATTTGTTTGAAATTTCGGCTCACGTTAAAGATCCCCAGGTGGTCAAAACAAATACGGAGCCCTCCACTACCGCGCGCCTCATGGCCTGTGCACCGTCGGTGCATTAACCCTCATTATCAATAAAATAAATTATTGTTAGCATAGCGACAAATGCAACAGTAAGGTAATTGGTCGCTCATAGAAAGGCATCACACAGTCGAGCAACCCTTTCGATCAAGTGTGCGCAAACGAAAAATTCAGCGCTCCAAAGGAATGACCTTAGAAGGCAAAAATATATGTGGAGGCCATAAAAAACCAATGTATATAAATATATTATTTCTAGCCCCCAGCGCTCACTCTGGAAATATGATTGAATGGTAATAATACCAAAACTGGAAAAAAAATATTTTGCATGGAAAACCTAAAATGAACCTCTCTAAAATCATGCATAGGCGAACTTCTCGATCGCGTCTTCCTCGGCCGTACCAACACCCTCAAAAATGGGGACGAGCTATACCCACACACCCAGGCGCAGAGCAAAGCTTCCGACCTTCTGACATTACGCTACAAATGAAACATCAACAAACCTGAAAAGGGACTCTCTTCCTTAGACACAAGAGCTATTCTACGTCTTGACCCCATCAAGGCCTTCGATAATGTGAAACACAAACTCTAGTGGAAGGACCAGTCTAGACTACCTCTGGAATTGAGTATACAACTACAGCAGGGGCTTCTTTACGAACAAGACCACTTCTGTTTTCGTCTGCACTTGCAGTCGAATGACTTTGCAGCCTTGGTGCGCCCGAAATAAGCTTCTGTGTTCTCTTCTTTTGCTTTTAACGTCCCACTCGAACACCTGTTGGACCGAGTTAGCAAGATCAAAGACCAAACTTTGCGCTGACAATATAACATTTTTTGTTGGTGGCGGCAACTATAACGCATCCAGGACACCCTACAAGAGGCAGTAGTCACAAGGACTTCACTGTTGTCCCCAAAATCGGTGTTACTCGTTTACCGACCTACCAGTAGGGGACACGGAAGAGATCTGTCCGATGCAGACATCTGCGGCTATGCTAACAATATGATCCCAATTATACACAGCATTAGAATTTTGGGCCTGCGATGACAACTGAACATCTGTAAAGAAGCAACATTTTATTTTCACTCATCTGGCACTGAAAGCAATTTCCAGAGTAGCAAACAAGGAAAAGGTATGAAAAAAAGACACCCTTATATATACTACTCGTGCAGGCCTTCGTGACAAGCAAAAGCACACAATGTCTCCATGTACTGCAACTCAGAAAGGACGAGGAAGTCAAAATTTACGGTTTAATTACACGGTGCATAAAGAAGGTATTGTCAATAACTACGACCAACGAACAATACGAGCCCTTCGATATATATATACAACTCGGGCAAAAAAAATTGAAACGCACCCGATAGCTTTATTAACACGCCTGTCCAAAGGCAAAACGGGTAGGCACATTCTACGATCTCTCAAAATGAAAGAAGTTTCCTTTCATACGAGGTGGGTCTCCCCTATGAATGGCGGAAGCATATTTACATACTGCCAGCACTAAATAAAATGCACCCAGCTCTAAACGTAAAAAGAATAGAAGACACAGCAGAGTACGAGCACTAGACAAACATTTCCGTAACCACGTCGAGCCACGGGAAATCACGTCGTAGACATTGCCGGCTGCTAAGAATGTGGCTCTCGTTGTGACCCTCGACGCCATGGCAGTTTCATTCCCCGAAAACGATGTAGTGGCAGTGACGTCAGTCTCAACAGCGGCCAGAGATACAACTCAGGTGGAGGGATGGGATGGCCATAGCTCTATAAACAAATCCTACCACAAGCGAACATCTACCCGAGAGACATCTGCCCGAGCAACATCTACACGAGCGAACACCGTCATCATCAACTCGAAGGCAGCGATTCGTGACATGCAGAATCTCTCTTGCAGCTGCCTCCCGTGTACAAAAGACCTGAACCCGTCGCAAAATTCTTCTAAGATCTACTTCGACCAATTTTGGTCCTCCGGGGTACCTTTCGTCACCAAGGGCCACGAGCCATGATTTCGTACGTACAATGAAAAAAAGCCATAGACGTGTAGGGGAAGCGCGCTCTACTCGCATCCCGGAGCACTTCGGTTCGATTCCCATCGAGTTACCAATTTTCTTAATTTCACTTTCAACTCAATTACTTAACCTTCATTCTATTTCCACCGTCAGCCATTTTACGAGCCGTTCCGTTGCTACAGATACACTACAGCGGCTTTTCTACTCAATGGGTCATTTATTGCTTTAACCCTGATAAAGGAGGCTTAACCAGAGCTTGAAATGGGGCTAGTTGGTTTCTTACTCGGAACATTGCTGGCGCTAGGCGGGACAAGGACGACGAATTACACACAACTGGAGCGCACACTACCAACTGATTTATTAATCACAACAAACACAACTTATAAAGGGAAAATTCAGATGACGTGAAAGGTGGAGTTGATCAATCTCGCTGAATTTAATGCAATATTTGTTATGCGCATGCGGTTGCCTACAAACTGTCAAGTAGTGCCATCTCAGTTGTCGACAGTGCAATTGATGGCGAACTGATACAGTCTTTTTCTTTTCGGATGGTGTAAGCTTCCCATATCTCGCGGGTGATCGTTTCTGAAGATTCAAAGAGGATCGTGGTGCTTTCGAATTTCGCAGAGCACCCATGTCTGGCGCAGTGGGTAGCCAAGTGCCCTGGGGCTGAGACTTGCTTGCACATATTGTTGTGTTCTCTGAGTCGTTCGTTAACGCAGCGTCCAGTTTGGCCAATGTATGCCTTCTTGCATGACAAAGGTATCCTATAGACAACCCCCGAGCAGCATGCGACAAACTTACTCGTGTGCGAGATTGATCAACTCCACCTTTCACGTCATCTGAATTTTCCCTTTATAAGTTGTGTTTGTTGTGATTAATAAATTCAGCGAGATTGATGAATTCAGCGAGATTGATCAACTCCACCTTTCACGTCATCTGAATTTTCCCTTTATAAGTTGTGTTTGTTGTGATTAATAAATCAGTTGGTAGTGTGCGCTCCAGTTGTGTGTACTTCGTCGTCCTTGTCCCGCCTAGCGCCAGCAATGTTCCGAGAAAGGAGGCTTCACTGAATCAGCGATTTTCCACATCCGCGAAATCGGTCGAAGTAGTCCGATAGTTTTTCCACACTGCAATTATGTACGTGACGCGACTACCGCATAAAATGAGGAAGTGAACCTTTACAGATGATACATTGGCGAAGGAGTGCCCGTAAAGAGCTCCGTCGCCTTCGCCATGTAGTCGTAGCGTGGTGGAGGAGCGGCGAGGAGAGAGCTGCCTTGGTGTTGACAACAAAGAGCCGAGAGCAAACTTAACTGGTTTTACTGGATGGTGGCACTTACAGGAACAGCATAAAGTTGACGGGCCGAGCGAACTCCGCCCATTCTTGACCAACCTCCATCGATCGTGTGTCATGGATGCATACTATTGCGTCCTGCCAGACAAGGATGCAATTTGGCTGCACAAATAATGTAAGCTGCATTTATTAGGCGTCTTGCCTCACTGTGAGGTCAGGGTGAGCCCCGAGCGGTCGTGGGAAATACAACCAACTTTCACCAAGCATGCGAGCCCCTGGCCAACGCACTTCGTTTCGATCTGCTGTGTGTCACATCTCATTACGTGAACCCGAACAAGAATTTAAAGGTATTTATTTATTTACTTATATATACGCTCAAGGTCAACAGGCATTACAGAGGGGAGTGGGCAAAAAAGTTGTACATAAATATAAGCAACAGCAACAACAGTAGTAGCCAGATAAGTACAAGCGTGGATGGGCCCTAATTATACAATGTTTGCTTGTTCTGCGCGGAAATAATGGTTGTCTTCGTTTGCGCGGTCAGTCCAGGGAGGCAGTTCCAATTTTGTAACGTGCGGGAAATAAATGACGGAAAAGAGGCTTTGGGGTACCACGATATTGTTCGTACGTTATGTCGGAGATCAATACGAGAGGAAATATACGAGCTAGGAGTAATTAACTCATTGTATAGATATGAATTATGGTAGTAAGTTTTCTGAAGCTGGCAGAAGCAAAAGTGCTTGTGACGGGAAGCTAGAGAGGGTAGTTGAAGCAATTTTTAGTGGACGTTACACTTGCCGCACGACCGCACGAGTAAAGTTGCAAGAATAAAGCGTGCCGCGTTGTTTTGCACGACCTCCAGTGATGTCTTAGATATTTGTGAATTCATGCATGCGAAAGTATGCGCCCGCCCAGTATCAATGGACAGCGATCCATATTTTTCCGGGTAAAGGCCATGGCCACGCTCTTACGTGGAGAAAGTTGAAGGCCGTGACCTGGCCAACCGTATTCAAACTGATACGGAGCCGCATTTCTTTGGCCACTGAGATTTTTAAACGTCTTGCGGTTCTGCGGTGGGCAGTGATTGTCATTCAATAGCTATGCTGCACGAGAGCTTTGACTTGTGCAACATTTCTCACGAATGCGGGCCTGACACCCAAGGGGAAGTACGCCTGATGCCTCAACCTGAGCCTCTTGATGTAGTTCCGTTGTTTCTGTAAATATCTATCTATATTTGATATTGGGCAAACGTTGCTTTCAAAAAATTATATGCCGCAAGGTTATAGAACACGTTAACATTCATAACGTACGAAAAATTGATGGCAGCAGCTGTGGTCATGTTTATTAGCTTGTAGATACAAAGCGCAACATAGTGCGAAAACATTATTTTCTTGGCATTCCCGTCTCCCCGAAGATCCGCATCTGCGTCCTCCTTGCCTTGGCCGCCTGCGCGTTCGCTGGAAATCTGGGCTACCCGCACCCCTACTCCGTGGTGTCTCCCATCTACTCCGCCTACCACGCCGCTCCCGGGTCTACAGTGAGCCACCACACCCCAACATTCGGCTACAGCTATGGAAGCTACAGATATCCCCATTACGGCTACGGACTTGGAGCCTACGGCCTCAGCTACGGATACGGACTCGGCGGTCTCACCTACACCTCCCTGCTCGGCAAGAATTGTGAGCATTTGCAAAAAGCTATGAGTTCCCCTCTTTAGCCCCCCTAACTGTAACTTCAAGCAGTTTACACACTCTTTCTTCTGCGGAAGCGCACTCAATTAGAATTTGATGGGTTTAGCTGCATCGTAGCCATCCTGGCGATTAGGCCGCTGTGGCCCAGGAACACTAAACCTAATTTCTCGATCAACCTAAGTCTCGTTATCCGTTCTTCCACGAATGATTATGTTCGGTCCTCCGCCTTCACTTAGTTACTCGTCGTCGTTCGAAACCTTTGTAGCACCCCATATCTTATAAGCAGCCTTCAGTAACGACGGACAAGAACAATTGTTTTCTGTATCAGAGAAATATACAAGCCAGAGAGCCGTACAAGCGTTAGGCCTGAGGCTAGTTTCAGTCCGCCATTATTTTTAAAAATAAATGAACTTTCGACAAGGGTAATAAATGACAAGAAGGTCTTTGGCTGTCCACGAGAAAAATTACACACACGCTTCAAGTTTCCTCACTGATTTGTGTTAACCACCGTACCCTCCCGATGGGGCTCTGACTTGCCGGCATGTTGCCCGTCTAACAGTTTTGAGTTTTTCTTTGAAGTCTGATTTGTCTGCGTAGCAGCGGGCTAATATCTGGGCCTAGTGCATTCTTCACTGCTGTCTGTTGCGTTCACCTTTTATTATCTATCTGTCTATCCATCTGTTCTCCTCGTGCTTGTTTTCCTCTCTTTGTCATGCTCTTTGTTGAGCAACGCCGCTAACGGCGGGCCAGCTAGGCTATGCCGTACTGAGACAACTTTAAAAATAGTTTTTATTGCGCAAGAATTATTATTGCGCCTACGATTTTCTGCACGTCTTCGCATCCTCCTTATTTCTCTCATTTCTTTTCCGGAAGGCTTCGAATTCCATAATGACTCTGTGAAGACGGCAGAATGCGTAGAACCTTGCGGAAATATTTTGGTTAGAAAAAGCTCGTAAACAGGCTCACTCATCATGTTCCCCATATAATCCCCGTGCAGTAATATAAAGCGATGAACAGAGCTCCCCCATTTGACAAACGTAATGGTAAAGCGTATTTTTAAGTGTCTAACCATTATTTGCTTTGTCGTCCCTTTCAGAACTGGTAACTGAAGAATCTACGGGGTCATGAGGGGATCCAATAAAGTGGCTGTATTAAAAACTGTGTCTTTGGTTACCTTTCGCTTAATCTGGCTGCTGATCCTGTGATAGCAGCTCCCAGGCGCACCTAAATGATTGCAGTTTCATAATGGGGAACCCAAGCTCGTTTCACGGTAGCCCAGATTGGATGAGCTGGCGTGCGTGAGAAGCTAAGGTGCGCTAGTGTATGTCTATCAACTTGCCGTATGCCCATGGGCAAGTTATATACCGTCTCCAGTAGCCAAGTTCAAACTATATGGTCTCCCCTTTCCAACCAAATGCACTTAAAGCTACGACCAGCCATGAGGTGTTTAAGTGCACGGAAATTTATCGGCTCCCGTCTACGCTGCATGAAACGCAGCTGGTAACAAAATCCAATTCATGAGCGAAAACTTTTAATAATACTCTAGTTAGCAATTCTCACCCGTTTAGATTTTACGCTCTGATACTAACGTCGACGATGGTGGATTCAGTGAATTTCCACGCCCTGTAAGCATTCATTCTATTCAGAATGAAAATAGCCTTTTCATTGTCTTTACGTTAACACGCAAAGCTACCGGGCCCAATTCTTCCTATTCTTTTTCAATGTTCCCCCCTCCCAAAAATAAAAAGAATGACCTGGGGAACAACACCCGCTCCAGCAACGCTATGGCAGGTTTGCAGCCAATCAAAAATAAATGAACAGGGGTTATAACCCAAACATACTTTTTGTAGTAAAATCCAATTTGTAGAATGCAAAATTAAATACACCCACACAGTGGTACACTTTCAGCCAGTTCATAGCAGTTCGGCCAGTTTGTACTCGCACGGCCACGCATGTCCACTGGCCCGTCCACACGCGTACGAAACCTGAGCGTACACCACACTAAAACATCTTAAAACATGCCACTAGGACACGAGCGGGTCACCAATCCTGCCGTGCCCATCCGAATGCACGGGAACGCCACCGTCAAATCGCGAACGGCACGCACTGTTTGAACACACAGCAGTAGGAGCACAGCACAAAGGAGCAGCGTCCGGAAGAATTAAGCAGCGGATGACTTTACAGACACAGTTGACTCCACGAAAGTCCCAGAAGCTGTAGAACTTGAGTTCCGTTTTCTTCACAGTCTTTGCCTTCAGGCTTCGCCCAAAAGGTCGTAGGGGAAGGCAGATGTCATGTGCAGAGCAAACAGGTATCGGCTACTAGATGCCAGATTCACTGTTGCGAAAAGTCCGGCATGCTGTTACCGACAAACTTTACCAGTCCTATTAAAATTTTCACCGCTTCAGCTTTATCCAGTGCCTGACGCAAATAAGGAGGTTCCAGTGGGAGGCGAACGAGGCGTCTTATGGCGAATTCCATTGGGCGAACAGGAGCAAGTGGAACGAGCAGCCAGAGCAGCACACGGGAGTAACGGGGACGTGTGCTTTCGTTCCGCGAATGAAACGTTCTCGCTGCTCCGGGAGCAGTGAAAAGAGGGGGAGGGCGAGATGTCAAGAGTCATGTGACCAAACGTTTCTCGCGCTCGCTTCCCGGAGCATTTCGCGCGCTCGCGATGCACGCACGCAGTTATTCCTCGCCAGTTTTGCCAGATACGTGCCGGTGGTTTTGTGTCTGCCTTCCGCATGGCGACGAATGAAGAAAACGAGCGGATGTTCATGTTCATGATAAAGGGGTCACCATCGTGTCTCCCAAAAATTAGCTGCGAACGATAACCGCGTCCGCCGTCTTTTCCAGATACGACTCTACCTTCGGTCGCTGCTCCGGCGGGGTGAACAGTGGCTCGAACATAAACTCATGCAATGTCAAATTGTCGTCGTCGTCCCTGCTGCTGCTGTCCGATGATAAGCTTGCGCTTGAATCTGTGGTGCGTTCATCACCTAGAAGTAGCAGCAATTCCTTGTCCAGACGGCCGCGCTTAGCTGCTGCCGTACGCACTGAGCGACTACCGCGGCTGCTGGATTCCGCCATTTTTCCTCCGCCACCCGGGGATAAAACCAGAAGTGACGCAAAAGAGGTCATGTGACTTCCTCGGCGTTCCTTGTTACTCCGCCGCTGGCGACGGAGCACCGAGAACTGCTCTCGGCGCCAAAAAAGTGCTCCTCATCGACCAATGAAACACAACGCCCCTGCTCCTGCCCGACCACTGGAAGACGCCAGAACTCGCGAGAGCACTTTGGGTGCAGTTAGAAGTGCTCCTGTTCGCCCAATGGAAAGCGCTATTAATCTGGACACAAAGGGAACGGCTTTAAATGCAGAGCATTTCAGTAACTCACGATGTCACCCGCGTTGACGTCCGTAGTCCGCATCGCTCCCCCTACACTATATAAAAAAAATGATACTTACCGGCGCCAGGTTTCGAACCCACGACTCTGCGGGCGGAACGCAAGGTACATGGTACTCTACCCACTGCGCCACAAAACCGACACAGAATGGAAAGTTACGAACACGCCTTATATCCTTGACTCATTCAACCGTCGGCCACAGGTGCGCCCTCTCCCCCGCGTCCTCCTCGCCTTCTCTCCGCTCGTAACGCCCTCTCTCGCCGCGTTCGGTTCGGGCGCACAACAGGTGGGGACGTGCGCAACACCCTCTCTCGTCGCGTTGGGTTCGCGCTGAGCAACAGTCGGTTCGCGCGCAACACCAGGTGGGGGCGCTCGCATCGCGCTCTCTCGCCGCGGTCGGTTCGCGCTTAAACCACATATGTCGTTCGCGCGCGCTCCGGTCGCTAACATCTCTGGCGTGATCATGACGTCAACATCACGCGTTCGTGTGGTGGCGCGATTTCTGCGCTATAATACTCTCTCGGAAGGGGCATTGGATTGGATTCGATTGGCTTGGCTTGGCTTGGCTTGCCTTGGCTTGCCTTGCCTTGCCTTGGCTTGGCTTGGATTGGATTGGATTGGATTGGATTTGGATTCGATTGGATTAAAGTGGATTGTGTTGGATTGTGTTGCGTCATAGCCGCGCCACGTTGCGTCATAGCCGCTCCACGTTGCGTCATAGCCGCGGCAGGGGGTTCACGGCACGTTTCACGTTTCACCACCGACTTCATCGACAATGTCTACTCTGGAAGACAACAATTACAACAACAACCAATACGTAATCCATACAACTTGCAGGCGCGCCCCCCGCGGAAATACTCTGCATTTGATCGTGCCCCTCGCGAGGGGGATGTTTTTTTGTGGAGGACCAGCCTTCCTCTGTATCTGTTGTATATGTCCTCTAAAAGTCATTTGTACGTCCCCTCTTTTTGCACAATCCAAGAGATAGCGGCTGACGGAAGGAGCACTGAGCCCGCAGAAGCACGTGTTGTTATGCAGCAGATCAACCCGGTGGAAATAATGGGGAAACCGTCCATATCCGGTTTAAGGTTGGGCGAGTCTTCGGGGCGGAGGAAAGAATGGCGGTATGGCCAGAACACTGGGTACCCATCGAAACAACTCAGTGTCTGTGTTGTCGGAGCTCCACCTACATTGCCACTCCAGCCGACCTACCTTCAAGAGCTGTGCTCTTACAATTCGATTCGAAGTACGCCCCTTTACTTCTGCACCCCTAGTTGCCGCACTTGTTGCGACGAGATCGGCGAGCTCGTTGCCCCACACACCGGAGTGGCTGGGAACGTGCAAGAGGGAGACTGGAACGGAAGAAGCCAGTGATTGATAGTTTACTTGAATTTCATGAACAGTTTCTGAGGGGTTGAAAGGATCTCCTCAAGCCAAAAGCAAAGACAGACAGTCAGAATAAATGAAAGCTGGACAGGAGGGCTTGTTGGTGTTAAGGTAGAGGAACAAACAGTGTAAGGCAATAGCTTCTCCGCCATAAGAGCTGATCGGTGGCAAAAGTCGAAACCTTTGCGTCACCAAAACCTCATCAGACGAGCTGAGCACAACGAACGCTGCACCGGCAGATGTCGTGGTAAAAGAACCGTCTGTGTACGCATGTAAACCAGGGCTCAACTTTATCCTCGCAGCTGTACGGCAGTCTATACTGCGGTGTGGAATCGCCAAACGCAGAGCGGGATGACAGCTGGTCCAGAGAAGAGGATGTTCCACCTCGCCCGGGAAAATGCGTGTTCCATGCAGCTCAGTGGACTGCCGCAGGTGAAACAAGTCGAAAAGACCTGTCTCGATGTCCAAGACGATCGACAGCGGAAGGGAGTTTGCCAATACTTCCAGCGCCGCGGTTCTAGTTGTGGTGTAAGCTCTGGTGACCCCAAACGGTGACGAACGCATCAAGGAGTGAATTTTAGCTTTTAACAAATGGTGCTGATGATCGCCCAACCATGCCGCTGCAGTGTAAGTTACAGTCGGCAGAATTGCTCTGTGGTAAAGAAGGCGAAGGTGACTGCGGTCGAGAAAGGAATGAAGACGCGCAAAACCGATGAGGGCGGCAGACATCTTCTCAATGCGGTTCCGCAAATAATTCGTGTGGGCGACAAAGGTCAAGTGACTATCGAACACCACACCCAAGAGCTTCACCTCAGTGACTTGCCGCAAAGTCGCACCGCCCAGCTTAATGGTCGGCTTCCGCTGTGCACCTCTCTGTCCTCTCAATACCAGCAGGCATGTACTCTTGGTGGGGTTCAATTTTAACTTCGCAGCACGCGTCCATTTTAATATTCTCTCTAGAGTCGGCGAGGTTCTCATGCGCCCGCCGTGTACCTCCCTTGATTGCGACTACTGTATCGTCAGCGTAGGCCTGAATATGCACATTAGGTGGTACAGGAAGGCACAGTAGGTCATGAATCGTGATGTTCCACAATAGCGAGCTCAAAGATGAGCCCTGGGGGCTGCCCATCGTTGTCTGGACACGCACAGTCCCCGCATGACTTCTGTAGTGCACCGACCTTCCAAGTAAGAAGGATTCAAGCAAGCGGCAAATGTTAAAAGGCAGCGGTGGGCTCGCAGGAAGTAAAGCAAGAAAGGGTGCCAAATTGAGTCAAACGCTCCTTTAAAGTCCAATGAAATGAGCAGAGCCATCGATCACTCTTGGCGGCAAGCATGGAGATGCGAGCGCAGGTTGTGCAGCGCCGATGTTGCACTCTGTCTCTGAGGGAATCCATATTGATGTTCGTGCAGTAGGCTGGACGTGTGCAGGAAGAAGTAAAGTCGACCATTCAGCATGCGTTCCAGTAGCTTACCGAGTAGAGATGAAATGCAAATGGTGCGGTATGAAGAGGGGTCATGCGGCGGGCGGTTCGGTTTCAGTAGAAAAATAACCCTTGCTTCTTTCCAGACCGACGGGAAATGGCGAAGGGATAAGCACGCATTAAACACGGACAGCGAAAACGGGAAAGCATGCCCAACAAGAAGGGCCAACATACTGGCCGTAATACCATCAGGTCCCGGCGCGGAATTTAAATTTAAATTCCTAGCAGCCAGTCGGAGTTCATTCATAGTGAATTCATAATCCGTAGTTGCTTGCGCGTATTCTGTCCGGCGTATCAGCGTCCTCATAGGCCGTTGGGCAAGGGTATCGCCTTCAGAATCATCAGTTAGCAGAAGAGTTCTTAGCAGTAACGCTGCTGATTGTAAAGTGGAGGAAGTGGATGAGATGTCAGATGAGTGAAGCGGGGGCAGAACGGAAGGAGACGAAAACTTTTTAAAAGCAATTTTGAAGGGAATTCCAAATAAATCCCCACGGGAGGCTGCAGTGCACCTTCTCCTGACGGCTTCATCTTTTGCTCCCTCGATGTGCCTTTTGTACTCAGCGAGTAACTTGTAATACCAAAATCTGAGATCAGCATGGAGGAGGGGATCACGACACATCCGGTACCTCCGACGCATTGCTCTCACAGACGAGCGTTCCCGAGCCAATTCATCGGTCCACCAAGCATTTCCCCTGTGACGTTCTGGCAGCCGCTCCAATCGCTTCCTCAGGCAGTCGACGTTCGCATAAAACACATTGGCGATGCCATCCAGACTCTCCGGAGATGCCATACCAGTAGAAGATACAGTGTGGAACCAGGGTTCCTGTAGCAATTCCTCGACTAGAAGAGACTCGGAAGCTTTGGTTAACCGCTTCTTTCGCTCAATTAGAACGTCTTCTATACCAAAGACGATGAAACGGTGATCCCACAGGGTCGGGGTGTCCCGAAATGTCCAGAAAACTCCAGAAAACCAGACTGGTCCAGCAGTCAACGTGACCGCAATCCATGTTTCTGTGTAGTGGGTGACAAACGTAGACAGAGAATTCGGGTCATTCAGTATCCGCAGCTGCCGCGAGCTAATGGACTGCGCCAACTGCTGCCCCCCTGTGTTCACCACATCACCACCCCACAACGAGTTCCTCACATTAAAATCGCCCGCAATGACCACATTGTCAGAATTTTGACTGTCTAATTTTCCCCTAAGGCCAAGTTGATCGCTGAAATAGATCGGACGCGTCGGGGATGAGTTGGTGACCTCGTCGCAAAATAATAGGGAGCGTCGAGCTCATTTTGCTTCTGTCAACACGGGATCCTATGGGACCCGCGCAGCTTTGTACTACCCGGAAGTACTGCCCGGAAGCCGCTTGCGCAGCGCCCCCTGGGCAGCGCAGGAGGCCTATTGGCCAAAAGAGGGTTGGCACCTCCTTTCTGATGATGATTCCCAGAACCGGGTAAATGCTCCGAGTCAATCCCAGCGTGATTGCCGAAACCATAAAGGCTATGGGCCACGGCGCCGTCGTACTGCATAGCTTGCAAATCAAGGTTGTCAGTAGATACTAGATGCTGCGAAGAAACTTGCAACCCGGTCATAGAGAACTGTTTAACTTAATGAAATTGTCCCAGGAGTGGTGAGTCATCACTACCCGCTAGCTATTGTGATCGGGAAGCAATGGCGTTCCAGTGACGATAAGCCTAACTCTAAAGTCTCGCGGGCAAAAACGCAAACGTTCGCTCAAGGGACTAGGGCCCAGCTCACCGCAATGCAGCTGGTGTTCATGGAGACCGCTGCACAGATGAGACGCGTTGACCTTGGCTAGAAATTGCCAAAAACAAGTGAAACAACGGAGGTCAGAAAACCTTTATGTTAACACGCAAAGCTTCCGGGACCAGAAAGGGATAGCAATGACACAGGATAGGAACGGCTGCCTCACTTTTTCTAACACCATTTGAGGGGTGGTGATGACGAAATGGTCGCGCCATAAAATAAAAGTTAAAAAAAATCGCTCTCAAGAGTTGATTAAAAAGAACCCTATGCCTTGGTGCCTATATGAAAATACTGCGAGAAAGAACGTTGATTAGAATCAATCTTTCTCTTGGAATCTACACGAGCTTCACAAGGCGACTGCCATATCAGAGAATGTTCACGAGCCAAGAAAGCGTTTTGTGCGATGTTAGAGTGCATACGCAAGAAAGCCGTCCTTGCCGGTTTCGGAATCGTATGACGGGGCACACACATGAGACATGCTCAGTTTCGTTGCGACCTGAGCACTTGGGCCACAGAGGGGAGGAGGCCTTTCCTATTTTAAACGGTGAGGGGTATGGATCAGCTAGTTTGAAATGTGTGCGATGTAGAACACCTTCGTCTCTCTTGCAAAGGCCGCCCGGCATCCGCACGTGCAGTCAAGGTCAACGGCGTACACAGGTTGGTAAGCGCCGTCTGGGATCGTTCAAATCGACTGCAGCAAGCCTCAGTCGGGGGAGTCGCGGCGTGTCGTCTTGTAAGAGGCACTGGTGCGACGAGTGAGTTGTTGGGGACCGAGAGGGCTGCTCGGCCGGCCTCGACGTTGCCTATCATTCTGCATTGGGCCGGAAGCAACGACAATTGTGCGGCACAGATTTAACGCCTTCTTGTGCAAGGTGTTGATGCCATGCGCGAGCTGACTATAGTAAAACAACATCCAGATCTGAAAGGCAGCACTAGAGTCCGGGAAAAATGGTTCAAGCCTCCACTGGCTGCGTGAGGATGGGCTGCGATGCAGTGCGGAGAGCAGGCAGTTCTGTTGCCATCCAGGGGGTCTTGTGTTCCACGCGGCGAAGACTCTAGTGCATGTTGTAGGAATGTGCATTCCGGCGGGGGAAGATCTGTGCCGTTACAACCCATCTTTGTAAATATGAATGTAGCCTGGGCAGTTCCCTGACGCAAAAAAAATTAGAGCAAGCGGAGGCAACGTGGCTTTACCGGAATCGCGCAATTTGCTTTACAAGGACGAAGCATCCATGGCGGGTGTGGAAGCTTAGTTTCCGCTGCAATGGGGGGAAGGAGCTCGCTTACCTAAGGGGAGGAGCTAGGAGTTAGAGGGCGTTCAAGCGCTCTCGTTGCAAATCTCAGACGGGCACAGAGTAGCCCCTGTATGCGAAGCACTCGTTCAGAGAGTCTCCCGTTTTCTCTAAGGGTGCCTAGAGTTACCCGTGAGTGTAACTAAATGAGGGAAAAAGGCAACACTTTCAGTGACACGTAAAATGTTTATTGTCATTTTATGTGCTCGAAGACATGGCGGATGTCCGGCTCCTGAAAGAAAAATACACGAAAATTAAAACAAATAATTCTTACGCTACCATCAGCACGCCTCTCGCATACACTTTTCTGTTTAACCTGCACGAAGGATAACGACATGCATCGAAGAAAGGCCAAATGCCTCCGCTACTTGTACGGTTGGCCTAAGCTGCAAACTGAGTGAATGCCTTTTGCTTCTCCCTTTATCAACGCTTTGCTTACGTCTCGCGAATGCAAAGACGCAGATACAGCTACGAATAGAGGGGCATAGCGTTAGATCAGCGTTTTATGACGAGGAACACCATCCCCAATGTCAAGTGGGCGATTCCACTGAAACATTCACGCGTCACTATTTCTTCCTATACAAGTTTTGATGGGTATGCTTTTAACGGCGTAGAAGATTTACTGTTTGATTACTTCATCATGGTATAGACGGGTGCTATTACGGCGAAGCTGTGCAAGCTTCCCCATCTTGAATCTTCCATGCATATTGGCGGCTGAGGCAAAAGACGCGAAGCTCTGAATTGAAGGTCGCCCCGCCACAGAATGTTGCTCAACAGCGCAGTGGCATGTTAGGACGAGTGGGGACGGCCACTTCAGCGAGTGGAAAAAGTTCCTAAACGCTGCACCACACAAACACGGTATCAGATTACCAGCTTTCCTTATCGGACCGCCCTTACCTAATTGGAGGATTTCCTGAATGGCTTTCGCAACACGTGACACTGATCGTAACTCGGAAGCGTTATCTCACGCACGATCTGCCAGCCTGCAAGGTATTCGGCCCTTTTCGGGGACGAGACAGAATGAACCGCGCAACTCATATGTGCACAAGAACGCACTACTTTATACACCTTCCGGTCACGCACGTCGTTAAAATCAAAGCACTTCGTCAGATAAGGACAACTTTCTGCTTTTAGCACCCGTGATTAGCCTCGGTTGTTTCAAGACTTTAAATTTGGGTGCCTTTGTATAATTTGCAGAAATCATCAAATTAGTAGCTGCTATAGGGTGTCTAATACAAATAATTCCTTATTATCTATATCGCTCCATTACCCTTCCAGCCTGCAAAGGGCGTACGAGACAAGTTCAGCAAACGGATGCGAGGAGTTCAGGGCCTGTCCTGATTGGCTTCGCTTACATTTTTTGCGGAGCAAAGCATGGTAGTCGAGTGCGTGTCCATAGCCGAGACCGTAGAGGCCGGAGAGTCCGTAAGCGATCGGGGCGTGGTCGATGGCGGCGATGGCGGGGGCGTGGTGCAGGGTGGAAACCAGCGGGGCGTGGTACTCGGTGTACGCCGGAAGGTAGACGGCGAAGGCGCAGCTGGCCAGGGCCAGGATCAGGCAGGCGCGGAACTGCACGGTCGATCACGTGGGGAGCCGAAAAGGGAGGGGAGATTCACGGAATTTAGCAAATATTTCATTTCTTCTGTTATTCAATGCATAGCCTGCCTTCTCCGGCATAAATTGCCATAAATGATTTCTAATTGCCATAATTATTATAAAAACTTCTACTCAGCGTTATTAGATAAGGGCTTCTTTTTAACAGAATACCCTGATTTCATCTTTAAAACGTCGTTTGGTACCATCAATCGTTAATCTCACCTCAATACCAGCGGCAAAAAAAATGTGCATGAACAGATTATTATGTGCAGAATTAGGGCAAGAAGAAGCCGCGGCGCCAACGGCCCCGTTGGGAGCGCTTACCATGATGAGAGCTTGGATGGGCCGAAGTCGATCTAGCAGATGAGTTCACCCAAACGAAGCGGTGCTTTTATAGAGAAAATCGCGAAGGACACCGCCAAAGTTCGGGACGTGCCATATCTCATCTGTGAAAGAGTGGTGTAAACCGAAAAGAGCCGCGAATTAAGGCCGGATGCTGGCGACCTCCTTAACCTTGACCATTCCCTCTCCTTTAGTGCGGTATACAGTACACAAACTTGCAAGGCGTTTGAATAGTTATCACGAACTAATTTTTCCCCGACTCTCGCATGTCTACAAAAGCCTTTCGTCGCTTCTTAAAAAAAAACCGGCTTGTGCCAAGTAGGCCACCATCAATAAGACTTCTGCCCCCCGTTTATCGCGGATAGTTGAAAGGTGCGCGAAGGGCGCTGAAATGCAATATGCCGCTTTTGCAGTTGTCACGCGAACTCTGATAATTGCTGTTTTCGGTTGGTGATAGGAAATGGGCCAGATGGGAGGCCTTCGGCGTAAGCATACAGCTCAAAATAGAAGCCGCCCAACCCTCTTCACACACGACATGGCCCGCCTTTTAGAAATAAGGAGGATGAAGAAGGGGGAGAAAGTATTGATGCCGGAAAGCTAGATATTGCCTTATGAGCTACGCCGCAAGAGGGGCACGTATACGAATACAGTCAGACCATAGGGGCATCTATAATTCTTGCCACGTACAGCGAAATTTTGCCAAGATGGGAGCTTGTGTTTAATGCCTCCAATAGACAAACAGCTGTCGCGGCTTCGAATCAAACCAGTGACCTTGTACTCAACTGCAATGCTCGAATCGCCATTTGCTTAAGTAGTCAATTACATGCTGCGTCATACTTCCCGTGCAGGCGCACAATGAGCACGCGCATTGTGACGGTCCAGTTCCTATGTACTTAGGTTTCATTAAAAAATAGCAAGAAAACCTAAATTGAAGCCTAAGCGCATAGCAACTACTGTAATGAATCGGCGTCGAATAGTCTGCAACCGAAATCAAATCTACTTCACAGGGCCACGCATTTTGGTTGCCAGAATGAAAAGTTTCGCACCAAATTCCAAAATAGTTTACCGATTTTGTTATTCACACTGGAATTTCTGGGCACCAATTTTAATTTGAATGATGCTCACGTGACCTACAAATCTTTTTGAACCAAGACGCCCGTGCGATCTCGGCCGAGGTAGCTAACTCTTTTTGGGGGGCGATAAATGAAAACGCCTATATTCATATTTCTGTCCACAAAATTTTATCGGGGAACTGAAGTCTGCTTAGGCCTTTGAAGGCGAACGGGTAACTAAAATAAAAACGTCCTCCCGTCTACACAGGCACCACGCCATGCATCGTACTTAATCCATCGTATAGCTTCATTCACACTAATACACCTTAATGCACCTTAAGTTTGCGCTTATTGTCCTTAATCCCAACTTAATGAATCTCAACCCATCTTGAGCCTTTTAAAGACGATAGTCTTTCTTGGGCTCCTTAAACCCAGAAATTTTGGTCTGTCTGTATGTCTGTATGTCTGTATGTCTGTCTGTCAGTCTGTCTGTCTGTGACTCGATTCAGCCACCCGGCCAAAGCAATACAATGCCTGCCCATTAGTCTTATATAGTCACAGCTAAATCTACCCGTCTATGTCCGGTGTAAGGTTCATACTTGTCAACATTGTTGAAGAAGAACAACACATTACGCAAATATGAGACAGCAAATCAATACAGAAGTGATACTTGCAGTGTTCCTTTATAAAAAATTCAAACATGCTTGCTTTTGCGAAATTAAGTACTTCATCAACTGCAGAAAAAGAATTCACTTCGCCGTCGCCTATACTGTCGCCCGCGCCACTATAGCTTCTTGCGCCATTTTAAGAAATCAACCGGCAACAGTTACGCAAGGTTCCACTAGATAGGTTCCACGTTCTGCTTGCAACGCACGTGGAGTAGGGAAACGCGGTTCTATAAACGTTGAAGTAGGGCGCCTCGATTAACGCGCGTCTCCGCCGTACAGCAGCGTTCGCATCGAGACACCCGGTTTGGAGCAGTATAACGCGGGAAATTTAAAATAATTTAAGCAAACCTTTGGCGTCTTTACCTTGGGAGGAGCGCGACGCAAGAGGAACAACATGAGAGGTGAGCGGCAAAGCGAAGGGAGTCATTTACTTCGCAATAGCCGATAAAGACTATTGTCTTTTGACGACATTTGCAACGAAAGGAGCAGATACGCGGCCAATTTTTTAATCTAGCTTCCTCCTTTTTTGTTACCGTAATCCTATTTTAGTTGTCACTACTAATAATACCTAACATATCATTCATCTGTCTTAATTCATCTTAGGCCACCTTAATTCATCTTGATTCCCCTTTATCCAATTATCCCCCCCGTTATTCCTGCTCTGATGTAGGAGAAAAGCGGACTCCTATGCGTTCAAGATTTGGCGGCAGTGCACGGACCGCATCTGATCCCTTTTTGCTGTTGCCGCAGGTCGAGCGCATGCGCTCGCCTTACGTTATCACGTAAAACTCAAGCTGCAGTTACGCGGTCATCTTGGATCTACCCATCGACAAGCCAAGTATTTCGATCTTTAATCGTCCAGTGTGTCTTCAACAGGCGGTGCAAGGTGGCGAACTGCAGGGCCCCAAGCTATAAAAGGGCACAGGAACTTGGAGTACGGTGCAGTTGGCGGCACTTCACGGACCGAATCTGATCACTTTTCGCTGTTGCCGCCGGTGAGGAGTTGGTGACACATGTTTGCGTGATGACTTGAGTTGCCAACTGCCGCCAACTGCAATCTACGTAGTGTTCGCCATGGCAAATTCACAGTGTTCTCAATGTTCCCAGCCCCTTTCTGAAGATGCTCGATTCATCAGGTGCTGTAACTGTTCTAGTCACTACAATTTGGATCAAGAGTGCTCCAGGGTTGCTGAGAGCACTTACGCTTCCATGGGAGCTATGCGTGACAAATAGAAGTGCAAGCAGTGTCGCGTTAACCATTCTTCACAAGCGGAATCTGACTCGGCCCTTGCTCAGTTATCTACTATTAATGAGAAACTAGCCCTGCTGCAAGGTATCCAGGAGCGTGTAGACTCGATTGTGACACTAGAAGGGAAACTTGATGAGCTCCTGTCCTTGAAGCCGGAGGTAGAGCAATTGCACTCTGTCGTGAGTGATGTCCAGTCGTCTTTGAATACGTTGTACAAAAATTACGTTTCACTTCAGTCTATCTCTGATGCGCGTGACTCTAAATTTGATACTTTGGACGCTCAAGTGCGCTCACTGGAGGTATGCGTAAGTAAGCAGGCCTCGACCATCTTAAGTCTGCAAGCAGAGTTGAACGAATCAGAACAGTACAGCAGGTCCTGTAACCTAGAAATTCGAGGTCTTCCCGACGATCCTAACGAGGACTTGGCTGCTGTGATCACAGACCTCGGTCGTAAACTTAAAATCAACTCCTTTTCCCCGAGCCAAGTGATAGCCGTTCATAGACTGCCCACCGGCAAAAATAAGCCAGCCCTAGTACTGGTGAAGTTCACTTCCAAAGCTGTTCGTGACGAGTGGTTGAGTGCCCGTTCAAAGCTACGAAGCGATCTACCAGACACATTTGTTTGCGGAAAATCTGACCCGAGCAAATAAAGAATTGTTCTGGGGCGCCCAAGTAACTGCCAAGGAAAAGGGTTACCAATTTTTCTGGGTTAGAAACGGCCACATCTACGTACGAAAGGAGGAAGCGGACCCGATAATTCGCGTACCGTATCTTTCCGCTCTAGATAGCCTTGCTTAATTCTGCCCTCGTTCTTGGACTCGCTTCCTTTTCTTCTTTTCCTTCGTATTTTCTTTTTTTTCTTCCTTGTTCTGCATGTCTTCAGACACCGTCTTGTTCCGAGATTTCGACACTTTCCATGATGACTTCCTTGCTACTGCTCATGTCAGTTTCACTGTTTTGCACGTAAACATCAGGAGCATTAGAAAGCACTGGGATGAATTCTGTTCTCTTGTGAGCGTATTGGCAGATAAGGTTGATGTTTTAGATGCGACGCATCTCTTGCTCGGGGGTATGTCCCTCCATTGTCGTTGTCGCGCGGTTGTCCCCACGCTCACTACACATGCGCAAACTCTCCTCCGTTCTTATTCTCGCCAACAGCTGGGTGCAACGCGCTCTCTCTGTCTCATTATCATAACAGCTGCGCGCGCTTCGCTGACGCTTCTCTCTCGCATTTGCTCTCGCTGCGCATGCGCAACTCTCCTCCGTTCGTCTCCTCTCCTTCAAGTGCTGAATATAAAGGGGTGAGCGCGCTGCACCGGTTCAGTCAAGTGTGTTCGCTTGACTGCGCTTGACTTTGTTTGTGCTTCGCTTGACGACGACGACTCCGTTGCTTCTTCCGATGTAGTGCGATGGAAGCAACGGTCCTGTCAGCGAGTGGTTTGACACAATCGAGTACTAGCGTCAATCCAAACGCTGATGGCAACTCTCTCATGTCGCGTATGCATGTGCATGAAAAGTAAAATTACGCCCATCTTCCCGCGTATGAGAACACCCGCATGTGATGGAATGCATCATACGCGTTCACAACACGTTTCACGCGATTTAGAGAATCAACCCAATGGAAACGCCAATTGAACCCCCCCGATGCGTCGCATCACATGAGGGTTCCCTCGCGGGAAGATGGGCGTGATTTTTGCTCTAACTGAAATTAATATTACGCAGCCTCTTACTCGGCAATTTTTTATTTATGGGTATCGTAGCTTCTTCTTTACTCGTGACACTGGCCGTGGGGGTGGAATTGCAGTGTTTGTTAAAAATAACTGGGCCTCTTCCATCGCATCGATGTATTTTGTTAGTGCCGAGCATGTAGCTGTTTCCCTTTACTCTGCGGACTTTGACTTGACCCTGATTGTTATCTATCGCCCACCCAGGCAGAACATAAACGTCTTTATTGAGGAGCTCAGTAAGGCCTCGTTGCCTCTTGGTCGAATCTGCTTAATCGGCGACATAAATATAGATCTTTTAAAAAGTAAAACAAGTGGCCGTTGAGTATCTAAATACTTTGGCCGATACCGGTATTGCTGCTTTGATTAACTTTCCTACTCGAGTAGAACTATTGGGAAATAGTCTAGTGTCCTCTTGTTTAGACCGTGTTAACGTACGGCTTGATCAAGAAGATTGTAGCTCTTTTGTAATTGAACGTAAAATGTCAGGTCACTTTTTTGTCGGGTGCAGTATCTTCCCTCAAGCCCTCGGAGCTCCGCGCACTCTCCGTAAATATGAAGCTGTTACAATTGTCGGCAGGAAAAGATTAGATTCGGCCATTGCAAATTACGACTGGAACACGTTTTTAAGTGGTGTCACAGGTGAAGTGGCTTACGATTCCTTTGTGACGGTGTATCAGCAGTTTTTAGAGTCGGCGAAAAAAATTGTGCAAATAAAGCAAAGACAAACGGGCTGCCCCTGGATTAACACAGCGGTGTTATCAGTGATTGCTGAACGTGAGTTGGCTTGGGCTCGCAGTATACGTGCACCTAAAAACAATCATTTAAGATCGTTTTACAAAAGCGCTCGGAATAAGGCTAACGCACTACTGAGCTCTGAGAAGCGGAAATATTTCCAGGACTTCTTTCGCACATCAGATAACAGTCCAACCAAGAATTAGGTCATAGTAATCAACTCCGAGGGGGTAAGCGTAAAAATGCTTCGTCTGTTCTAAAGCACAATTCTTGTGCCGTTTCCATCACACTTGCTGATGAATTTAACGACTTATTCTCTTCCTCTGGTCAGTCTTCGCTGGTACCCGGTCTCACGCCAAACAGTATGCAATCTGTACTGGAATCGGACTTTCTACCACTGTGCACCATGGATGACCTTAGGTGTATTATGTTTGGTTTTAATAGGCGCAAAACTGCAGGTGCCGATGGCATATCTGTCGAGGTTCTTTGCAGGAATTTCGATAGTCTCAAAGAAGTCCTTCTTGCCATTATTAACTTCATAATAGAAACTCAAATAATCCCAGATGGCTTAAAATATGGTCTGGTCATCCCCCTACATAATAATGGTACAAAAAATAGGATAGAGAATTATCGAGGTATTTCTATCCTCCCTGTTATTGCTCTTATCTTGGAAAGGCATATTTCCACCATAATGCAGAGCTTCCTTGATGTTCATAGCGTGTACGCGCCGAACCAGTGCGGCTTCATACCAGGTCGCGGTACCCAGAAAGCTCTCCAGGAACTCTGTGATGTTCTCAATTCTGCAATTGATCATAATGAATTTGTATGTCCCTTATTTTTGGATGTATCAAAAGCGTTTGATTCTGTGAATCATCAAGTATTATTTCACAAACTAATTCATTACGGATTTAGAGGGCCGTTTTTGTCCCTATTAACTAATTATCTCTCTAACCGTTTGCAGGTTGTTGTTATCGATAAGGTCAAAAGTAATCCGCAGCATTTAACTACAGGTGCCCCTCAGGATTCCATTTTGGCTCCCATTCTTTTTAATGTTTATGTCGACGATTTGGGCAATGTATCCTCTCACTGTCGCCTACTTCAATACGCAGATGATACGTTGTTACTGGCTCGACACCTTGATTTTAAAAAGGCAATTGCAGCGGGCCTTATGTGCGATGCAGCGAAAGAAGACTGGCTGTGGTATAGCCTATGAAAAACCGCTAAAAGACTATGAAGCCGGCGTTGTTGTAGAGGTGGTAAGTTCAGGGATTGTTTCATTTCTGTTATACTTGATGTTCGTGAGTAGTTTCTGAGAATGAATCGGGCAGCTTTATTTTGGAGTGCCTCAAGTTTATTTACGAGATACGACTGATGGGGGTTCCAGATTAGCGCTGCATGTTCGATCAAAGATTGAATATGCAGCGCTAATCTGGAACCCCCCTCAGTCGTATCTCGTAAATAAGCTTGAGGCACTCCAAAATAAAGCTGCCCGATTCATTCTCAGGAACTACTCACGAACATCAGTACAACAGAAATGAAACAATCCCTGAACTTACCACCTCTACAACAACGCCGGCTTCATAGTCTTTTATCGGTTTTTCATAGGCTATACCACAGCCAGTCTTCTTTCGCTGCCTCGCACATAAGACCCGCTGGTCGCGTTTTTCCCCGTTTAGATCATGCATTCAAAGTTCAACCAATATTCGCGCGTACCAACCTATTTTTCTTCTCGCCACTCTTACTTGCTATTCGTCACTGGAATCAGCTCCCAGCTAACATCGTCACCCTCAGTAATCACGACTCATTTATCAAAGAGTTACAGTTATTCCTCAATGTATAAATCATTTTTCAGTGTTTGTGTCATTTTTGAACCTCTTCGATTGGTTCAATGTTCGATGTTTGTGTTATTTTGAACCTGGGTCATTTTTTAACCCTCGCATTTTAGGAATTGGATAACTGTTGTGCGCCTTTTGTGTACCCTTTTTTTGAAACTATGCATTTCGACATGAATGTATTTGTATTCGCATTTTTATGGGTGTTGCTGTTTTTAATGTTACAATGTGTTTTTTTTTTCATTGCGACCCCTATGTAACGCCCGTAAGGGCCTTTAGGGTAAATGAATTAAAAAACAGTACAACATGACACTGAAAAAATCTGGATTGGTTCAGTAGCAATGCAATAGCGGCCAATCATAAAAAGACACAGTTGGTTTATTTTCACAATCCACTCAAACTGATCCCGCATCATTGTCCTATATTTCTGCATGACTCGAACTGCGTAGACTGCGCCTGTTCCCCTATAGTACCTGTATCAACCGTGAAGTACTTAGGTGTACTTTTTGATTGTGACCTGTCCTGGAACAGCCATGCTGCTTTTATTTGGGCACAGCTTCGAAAAGTGTCCTGTTTGTTATACTCTGTAAAATCCCTCTGCCTGGTACATGTACGCAAACAAATTGTTCACGCATTGGCCTACAGTGTAGTGCGATATGGCTGATGTTGCTTTTATTTTTGTTCATAGTTTTAGAAAAACAAGATTGACGCCATCCTCAAATCTATACTGAATTCTGTTCTTCATGGGGTGCAGTATGATATAAGTGGGAGTATTTTCCACTTTCCCCGTATGCCCAATTTTTCGCACCTTTTAAAGCAGACTGTTGTGCTTACTTATGTTTGGTCTAAGGTGTTTTGTTCGGCCTATGTTACTGTACGCGAACTTCGCCCGCGGTTCCGCTTTAATGTACCTTGGGTGCGCACTTGACATGGCGAACGCCTTCGCATTCACTATGTCCCCTCGCTTCTAAACACCTTATTGGATGAAATCTTTTCGTTAAGCAGTCGTAAACAAATAAAGTATGTACTGTTTGAATTGTATGACTAATCCCGTTGAATTGTATGACGAATCCCCTTTGAATTGTATGACTAATCCCGTCGAGTAGTGAATTCTATCCATCACGGTTATCTTTTATGTATGAGTGTTGTCAGCTGCCGGGCACTGCCCCACAAGCCTACTGTGGCTTTGGCAGGCCCGCATGTGTATTTTGTATTTGTTTATAATAAACATTATTATTATTACTATTTCGGTGCACGTTAAGAATCCCCAGGTGGTCAAAATTAATCTGAAGCCCTCCACTACGGCGCACCGACGCTACTACAGCGCATCATCGCGTGTGTAGCGTCGGCGCGTTATAAACCGCATAATTAGTAATCAAGTCAACCCACCGTAATCCGCCATACTATTTTATAATGCTAACTTAATCAATTCTTATCACCTTTGGTAATCCTTATAATCCTTCATACACAGCTGACAGGCTTTTGGTTCGCTTCCGGCATTTCTTTGATATTTGTTCCACTCGTGTCGACTCCTGGGTCCTTCAAGATCAACCTTCCAGTAAGCCATGCAAAGCTTTTGTCTCCATGGTACTTCTACACACTAAACTAGTACGTATCACTCCACTACGGTGAGCCTAAAAGCCTGGGTGTAGCTTGGGTGTGTAAAACCCAAATTTTATGTATTTTGGATTATAACCAGTTTTGTGGGTCGTTGCGATTTTTTCACAAAGAAACCTAACGGGGTCGATCGTGCAGCCTGGGACATAGGCATGGAACAATAATCGGCTCTTGCGACAAATACTAGTTAATAAATTATACATCTTTTCTTCGGTGAATAAGAGAGCTTTCATTACTGAATAGTTTTAGTTTTACACGCCTATCTCCGAACTTTTTGATATTTAAACATTTCAAGATTTTATTTTGACCAGTTTGAGGGTATAGGACCGAGTAAAAAAGCTGCAAGCGCAGCTTTGCGGCTGCCCGGCCCGTACTGTGCAAGGCTGCAGCATGGGCAAGCGACAATACAATCATAATTGCTGAACTGCGAATACAAAAGTGAAACGCACGCATCGCAAGCATAGATATCAAACCAGTAATTCCGGTGTACTACCAAAAAGAAAATGATAGCCAAGAACAGCAAACAACAAAAGTTTTATATTGCAAAAGGAAACAAATCTACAGAAAAATGGCTGCGGCTGAGCTCAGCTAACTTTGAATATGCAAAGCAAAAGCTTGGCTTATTCTGGTTGAAACTTGGTTTAGCTTGGTTAAGCATTGATGTGACGCAACTGCTAGAATTCACGACTGACCTTCACTCGAACATCAAAAATTATCTTCAAACAGATTGCATTTTTCTCGACTTTTCGAAGGTGTTTAACCGGGTGCCCCATTGTCCACTTATCTCAAAACTATCTGCTCTTCAATTAGACTCACTAACCTTATCCGGGCTTAGAATATTCGTCCCTCCGGCAACAATTCAAGGTCATCGAGAATGATTCGTCGCCAATGCGTGATGTAACTTCCGGAGTGCCGCAAGGCAGTGTGCTCGCCCCGCTGCTATTTCTTATTTATATTAATGACTTGGCAAATGGTATTACATCGTCCATACGAGTATTTGCCGTTGACTGCATAATCAACATCCTATGAAAAATTTTAACGATCATTACACCCTACAGAAAAATCTAGACGTAATTATCAATTGGTGAAACTTGACAATAGGTTTTGAACGCATCGAAATGTAAAACAACCCCTTTCAGTCGTAAGCATGACACCTCTATTTTCTTTTACCGTATAAATAACGAAGTGGTCTCTCATGTTTCCACGTACAAATATTTGGGCGCACACTTCACACAAAATCTTTCGTGGTCCGCTCACATCACTAATATCTGAGCGAATGCCACGAGATCACTGGGCTACCTACGTCGTAACCTACATTCTTTTGGCTCTACATTCAATTGGATTAGGAAACTTTTCTTTGAACTTAACTCGAATTCGCCTCACCAATCTGGTCCCCCCATCAAAACTACTTAACTGACATTATAGAGGCAGTCCGAAATAGGGCAGTCCGATATATCTCTCGTAACTACGATTTCTGCTGCAGTGTAACTTAACTTAAAAGGGGTTATTCCCTTCAATCATCAGCCACTCGCCGCAATATTTCTGTTTTATGTCTCTTAAATACGTAAATAGTACTAAAACGACCGGACTTCATATCGAACGACCCTCCTACTTATCAACTAGGCTACACAACCAGCTTAGCTTTTCCCAGATGTACGGTAAAACATACTCTTTTAACGCATCCGCATTGCCTCGGGCCATCACGTTGTGGAATAATTTTCCCGATAACTTGGTATCAGACCCCAACCCAGTTTACTTCCGCAACAAATTGGTCTTGCACTTCAGTTGATAACTAAAAATTTCAGCACTCTGTTCTTGATTGTATATGGCATTTTTTGTGCTCTGCGAAAGTTCTTTTGCAAATAATTCTGCCCAATGATCTTTCTTGCTTCATTTTTGTTTGTAAAACCCTATCTGAACAAACTGTTCAGAATTCCTGTAAGCGCTGTTACACATTTCCTATTTGTTATGCTACATTCTTTTGTCAATGCCAGTTACAGATATTGTATAGTTTTTCTAATGCTATATGCCGTGAGCTGACGTTTACGTGGTTCGGTGATTATATGTCATGTTCACTTGTAGACGTTTAGTTCTGGTTTCCATGTTATGTTTCGCGCTTACTTCCTGGCTCCTTTTGATTGATTGTGGGGTTTAACGCGCCGACGCAACGCAGGCGATGAGGCGCGCCGTAGTGGAGGGCTCCGGATTAATTTTGACCACCTGGGGATCTTTATCGTGCGCCGAAATCTCGTACACACGGGCGTTTTTGCTTTTCGCCTCCATCAGAAAAGCGGCCGCCGCGGCCGGGAATCGAACCCGCGACCTTGTGCTCCTGGCTCCTTTTACGCATTTACTTGGGGCATTTGCTAAACTAGTACCCATGCCTTTGTTAGCCCCCCTTACTCGATGCCCTCGCCAAGGGCCTGTAAGGTGTGTGTAAAAAAATAATAAATATTGCCGACCACGGCTCAAAGCCGTTCAGTCCCGTGCAACGCTCGCAGAAGGAGGCTCGGCCTCGCTTGCATTCACGACGAACGCGGCGTTCTCTTCGCCGGGCGCAAGACGAGTCACGTATAGCCCGAGACGACCCAGCGGTGCATGCGTGCGAGGCAGCGCAGTTGAAAGGCTGGCTATCAGCTGAGCGGCCGCATCCGCCACAGCCGCTGCCGCTAGTTGAGCAGAACGGTTGGAAACGGGGCCTTGTGCGCAGCGCCGAACACGGGCCGGCGAGTCACGTCATGCACTTCAAGCGGTGTTTCCAGGGGGTGTGTCTGCCGTCAAGAGGTGAACTTGCGCATTTGCGGCGAAACCACTGGCCTAGATTAGTAAAGCTTTGCTTTGAAAAATAGAAATACTGATTGATTGATTGTAGGGTTTAACGCGCCGACGCAACGAAGGCGATGAGGCGCGCCGTAGTGGAGGGCTCCGGATTAATTTTGACCACCTGGGGATCTTTATCGTGCGCCGAAATCTCGTACACACGGGCGTTTTTGCTTTTCGCCTCCATCAGAAAAGCGGCCGCCGCGGCCGGGAATCGAACCCGCGACCTTGTGCTCAGCAGTGAAACGCCTTAGCCGCTGAGCCACCGCGGTGGGTAAAAAAAAAATAGAAATACTCCCAAATTGCTTCACAAATTAAACACGGTGGTGTGTGATCCAGCCCAGATACATCAACGAGTGCAGTTGGGCTCTACCTCCAAAAAAAAAAGTTCGCGCCAATCCACCCGGTGAATGTGGTATAAAGCAAAACTGTAAACGGCACCCACAACGATTACCTATGCGACGTCACTTAAATTCACTCACGTCGCTCTACAAATAGTGAAACTAGAGAGAGGTAAAATGAACTTAACCGCACCCTTTATTACTTCAACGAGATATTCCTGGTAAGGTTAAATCAATACATGATACATGAATGGTGGTTCGTTGAGTTGTATTGGTGTAGCACATAAATGGAAACTCGTTTTTATAAAATTAAAGGAAGCTCAAACCCGGTGTTAGACGATCTCACTTCTCCGTCTCTGCCGCCGCCGACGCAGGCGACAAGATCGGCGGCAGAGAGAGAGGTGGAATAGAAGGAGGAAGCGGAGGAGCAGAAGCAGGAGGAGGAGTAGGAAGAAATACTTCTATTCAGTTTTCTGAACGGCCCAGAGCACGACCCAGGGGAATGGTTCCTTCTTCACTGGAGCCCATATGCAGTCCGCGCCGCCTGTGCCCTGTCCACCAGCTGAGGCTGGGTAGGCAGGGACGGGGTGGACAGCAGCTTCTTCCATTGCTCTTGTTGGGTAGTTGGGAAAGCGAGGAGGGTGCTCAGGGCTAAAGTCACACACCCCGATTATGGGGCAGATTGTTCCTGCTTATGAGCAAAATTTACATTCAGCGTCGTAGCGATTCGGGTGCATTAAGTGAAGACGCGTCGGGCGTAGGGAGGAGCCGCATTGTGTGAGCCGGTTTAGTTTTTTGTTCTCTGGAAAGGACAGGGTAAGGCGAAAACAGGGTCTGTCTCTGAAGGCAATAATGCTAGGTTGTATCCCTGAACGAGACAAGCGGGGGACTGTCCTCGTGCAGTTCCATATTCTAGGGGGTAAAAGTGCAGGCTTTTTGGTGGGCGTCTTTGTTGCCCTCCATGGAAGCGTGAGCGGGTGTCCACAGGAGCTGAATGGAACCGTTTGGGGAGTGGTTTTTTAGCCCACGAATTGCAGGTCAGGAAACCCAGCCCGACTGGTAATTTTGGTAAGCTTGTTGGGAATCGGTGACTACCTCCCGAACCCCTGTTTGAGTGAGAGCCAAGGCGATGGCTGCCTCTTCTGCTTCCGTCATGTCTTGGTTCTTGAGTGAGGCACACGCTAGGAGGTCGGTTCAGGAGGTAGCCACGACGATGGCGTACCGCTGCCCTCGATGTTTGGGAGCCGTCTGTGTAGATAACTGCATGGTCTCCACCGAGGGTGGTGTTGAGCGCTTGAGCCCGTACTTGTCAGTGACTCTCGTCGTGTGAGGGGTTCATATTTCTAAGCAAAGGAAGTATCTTCAGGTCTTGTCGCCAAGAGTGCGGGAGTACATCAAGCGGAGTGACAATCTGTGCTGCCCAGCCAATCTGGTGAAGGATGCGGCGATCCGCCCGCCGCAGTTCTGCTCATTCTGAGCTTCTGGTTAGATGGCCCTCTATCAACTCTTGCACCGTGCTGCGGAGCCACGTGCTAAGCAGCCTCTCTGTGAACGCACTCTTGGGAATACCAATGGCCTGCTCAACCGCCTTTCTAATAATTATAAAGAGCATCTTTGTCCTCCTTGCCGAGAAGAAGACAGGGGGTTGACGCAAGTAAGTCTCGAGAGGACAAAAGCTTGAATTAATCTATCGGTTTCCTTGACGCCTCGCTTCTTGGTGGCAACTCGCCTGATCATGTGTATGATTTGATTGATGCTGTGTTTGAGGCGCTGCAAGGATACGTCCCTTTTGGTATTGGCCTGGAGACGCAGCCCAGGAACTTGATGCTGGGGCTTGAAGTTATGACCTGGCCATCAAGGAGTATTTGAATGTGTTTCTTGGTGTGTTTGGAGTCAGTGCGGACGACAAGAAGCTGTGATTTTTTAAGTGAATACTGGAGGTCACAGGCTTTAGCACTTGGCGTACTAGAAGTGAGATTCTATGCGTTGGTATGAGCTTCCTTTAATTTTTGTAACTCCTAGCGCATGCGAAAGGCGCGCACCGGGCCGCTAGAGGCGCCTTGGTAGGAGCGCACAGCGGTGTGAGAGGTCGCGTGACGCTATCACGTAGTATTCAGAGAGAATGCAGCGGGCAAACCTGTAGATGTGCTTGGTGAGTTCACAACCTGTCTTCACCGTCTCCGCGTGGGCTCGTAGCTTAATCGGTTAGACAACGTGCTCTCGCTTTGTTACTCTATTAGTTCCAGGTTCAATTCCTAACGGTGCCAGTAAATTCTTTTATTTATTCGCGGGAGTTTTGTGTTGACACCAGCGGTCGCGAAAGAACCCTTGGGGGTTAGAGGTAAACAGCTTTGCTTTGAATAAATGTGTATCCAATTTAGCAAACTTTTTACAGACGGCAAACAAATCACACGCATGTGACAATTTAGTGGTGCGTCCGTATACCGCAGGACCGCTTATTCAGTAATAGAAAGGACAGCAGCTTTGGCCAAGGTTGAAATTAACAAAACGATTTGAGGCAGCTCTCGGCGTGTTACTGTGGGTAAATCAGTCTCCAATAAACCTACCGCGTTCAAAATGCGGGGTAATCTATTCGATAGTTTCTGGGTACCATACGTTGTTCGGAACGTAGGGATGCTCCAGGGTTAACTTCGTCTGATAGGGAAGACATGGTGGCTACAGTGGAGAGCCACTAAATCTTTCAGGTTTGAGACGTTCTGTTACTTCCCTTTTTAAACCTTTCAATTATTGTAAGTGTCACGTGAACGGATGGTGGGGTGGTCTTCACCAGCTCGGAGCAATGGACACGGGGAAGCCGTTGACGCGTTTAACAACATACATTTAATGTACACTTGAAAAGCTAACACAAAGCACTCAATAATTAAACTACACACAAACGATAAACACTCCCATCTCTAACAACCCCAACATACACTTCGATTCTAACCCAAAGGTCTCTACAATATAAAGTTCTACACACTTCGTCCTAATCAACTTATTCCATCACCCTCAAGGTGATCTCACTACACCACAACTCCCTAGTTGTGTCCTAATACTGCGTCCGCCGACCAAAAGAAACTTAAAAACTTTAAAACAACAACAAGACGTTTCGGCTTCGTTACTGAAGCCTTGTTCAAAGTCTTGTTGTTGTTTTAAAGTTTTTAAGTTTCTTTTGGTCGGTGTCTCCGTTTTTACTCCAACATGTTTCCCGACCAGACGGGTTTCCGTCAAACCCTCGACTTCAATACTGCGTCCCTATTGGAGTGGCCTACCCCTGTCGTCGGCGCTGACGTGTCGCAGTCGCACCCTTGCGTGGCCGCGACTCGGTGGTAGCCGTCCTCGTCTCTCTTCTTCGGTGCCGGCGTTCGATGCGCGCGGTCACTCCTTGGACGGCGTGGGCTCCGCGCGTCCTCACTTCCTTCCTCTGTGGCTACCCCCTGGTAGCCGCTCTCGCTGGGGGTTCTTGATGCCGGCGTTCGACGCGCGCGGTCATCCCTCGGGCGGCGTGCTTCCTCGGTGGCTACCCCCTGGTAGCCGCTCCCGCTGGAGGTTCCAGGTAGGCTCAGCCCGAACGTAGCCTTTCGGGGCCGTCGAGACGAACGTCCACGGAGCGTGGACGATGGCCGATGGTGCCCGACCGATGCCGCTGGGGCCACGAAGACACAGGTTCGTGGTGCACCTAGGATGACGGTGCCGATGCGAAGTCGGCCCGCTCCCGCCCAGGCTCGGATGGCGTGGTCGATGGCCTGGCCGCGTCCCCCTGGCTCGTTCGTTGAAGCGCACGTGCTCCGGCCGCCTCCTGGTTTCTTCGGTTTCTTGCCTCCCCCTTCTCTTTGTGCGCCCCGCTTTTATACCCTCTGGGCTCTCCCGTAGCGCACTCCCACTGGCTTCTTGCTTCCTCCCTGTCCTTATATGGCCATCTCTCCACTTGTCACTTGCGTGGCCTTCCCTGATTGGCCGACCCGTGTGCTGCCACCTTTTCCCAGGATTCCTTGGTGCGTCGGCGCTGGCGCTTGCTGATTGGCGCGCTCCTGGCGCGCACTTCAAGTGGCCGTTTCTTTGTTCTTTTCTTTCCTGGTTTTCCGGGGTTTTCATGCATCCCCTCTCGGGGGGGTGCCCTGACACATGACAGTAAGATTATATGAATGAGATATTCTTACCCACCGGGATTTCGAAAATAGGTCAGCTGTATCGTTCAAGCATGGCCTCGGCGATCGGCTGCCGGCGGCGCGCCGTTGCAACGGCGCGCCGCCGGCAGCCGATCGCGGAGGCCTTGGTTCAAGTATTAGATGCGACTGCATCTCATTCACTCGCCTTGTCCCTCCATACGGCGTTGTTGTCCGTCCACACCCCTCCCCTACACTATAAAAAAAAATAATAGTTAGCGGCGCCCGGTTTCGATCCCACGACCCTGTGGGCGGAACGCGAGGTACATGGTGCTCTTCTCACTGCGCCACAAAACCCAGACAGAATCAAATGCTACGAACGCGCCTTATATCCTTGACTCAAGGAAACTACGTCAAGAAGCTACTGATACAACGCATGGTGGGGCAATGATTAACACTTGCAATAAAAGAAAAGAAGCTCCCACTTACAGCAACAATGATGGAGTAAAGGTCGTTGCGACAGCGAAGCCCCAAGCATACCACTTAGAGAGATTGACCAAGATTGGCCAATAAAACATAATAATAATCATAAAACATCATAATCATACGCGTTCCCGACACGTTTCACGCGATTTCAGAATCAATCCAACGGAAAAACCAAGTGAACCCCACGATGCGTCGCATCTACACATGGTTGCCCTCGCGGGGAGGTGGGCGCAATTTTTTTTTTGTAAATTGCACGCAGAGCCCTTTTCTGCAGAAAAAAATCTGTAACATGTTTAAAGCTGGGGCCTTACCCCAAAGCTGGTGGGGAGTAATTTAGGCGCGTCACCAAAAGGAACTTTGCAAGAAAAGCCCTACGTTGCTTGGTAGCAAGTAAAGAGAAGAACGTATTACCCTCCAAATCCAGCAAGTTTATTCCTAAAACCTCAACATAATCCTCTCAACCAAGTTGCCTTTTGTATGTGACCCCTAACCCATTAGTGGTTTTTATGGACTTGATGCAGTAGTTGAAAAAGTCCGTCCAGTATAATAAGCACTTTATGCTTGGGTTCAAACATCATAGCAGTTGTTTTGTTTACGATTATTTTTAGTTGGTTTATAAGTTACAATTGCCTAATTTGCTTCATTGCGTTATGTGCATGATCAGTAGTAGCCTCTACGGAATGACATGTAAACAATAAGGTTACGTAATCACGGTGCATGACATTTTTTGCGTACTTTGAACTCGTTACAATATCATTAATATATAAATTAAAACGGAGGCTGCCCAAAATGCTGCCTTGGGGAACACCGTAGGCGGCCTTTTACAGATGAGTTTCATTGACTTATTTTAACATATTAAGAAAGAAGGGAGCTAGCTGCGCCCCTGAAACCATATAAGCTCAGTTTATTCAGTAGCCAACCATGGTCTATGTATTCAAACGCTTGAGTGAAGGCTAAAAAAACCCCGAAACAACTTTTTTCTCTTCAAAAGAATGTAAAACAATACTCAGTACATTGAGGACAACACTCACCACATTCAAGCATTACATTGATAAAACAATTCAGCAGAAATTCAGAGAATTATCTACTAATGCGGAGCATTGTTATGCCGTTTGTATTTACTTCCTCTGTTTTACAGCCATTTTTTTGTTTTTTATAAATCCTGTCTGACCAATTACCTCTATTTACGTTATTATAATGATTAGAAATGGAACATTTGCGAAATCTGTCTTATTGTGGAAATGCCGGAACTTATACGGTTTGCCATTTTCCGTAATTGCTTATACATTTTTATTTTTTATTTTTTCGAAATTTCGTTCCACCAATTAGGTTCATTGATGCTGTTGTAACGGTTACGTTTGGAACCTTCGCGAAATCTGCATTATTTTGCAAACGCAGGGCGTTACACTGTTCGCCATTTTTCGTTTTTTTTATATTTTTCTGATTTTTGCAGTGTTTCACTATTTCTTTTTTCCAATTATCTCATTTACTCTATTATAATAATTATATCCCGAACTTCAATTCGCGTACCGATTTGCACCGCCTGTCTTTCCTCCCCTTATCTATTAGTGATTGGAATGCCTTCCCAAAGCGTTTTGCTATCTCTACTAATCCCGAAAAATGTACCAAGGAAGTTGTTGAACTGTTCCAGTGCATGGAATAAAAGCCCCGATGGTTAATTAAATAGGCCTTATATTTGGTCAGACCCTACCCCGTGTCTTTAGCCTGGCATTTGTTCTGTTCATCAGAGTTGCACCATTCCCTCCTGCTTTTCTACTTTTGCATGTTTTTCTTATGCGTACCTGTTTATCGCAATTTCTTGCGCACTTTTTTGTAGCACCTTTAGTGAATGTACTCTGGTGCTCAGAATGCATATCTGAAAATCTCTTGGTCCCTCGCCCCCCATGTAATGGCCGCAAGGGCCTTTAGGGTAATAAAAAAGAAAAGAAAAAAGAAAAGATAAATGAGTGAGGCCGTCTCTGTTGATTTATGCTTTGTGAAACCCAACTGTGCATTTGAAATTATATTACGTTTTTGGGAGAAACTAGACACTGGAATGTGTATACCTTTTTGAAGCTCATTTGAAAAGATCGACCGTAGAGATACTGGCCTGTAATTAGACACATAATGTCTGCCACCTTAGCTATGCAGAGAAGATGCTTTGGCTATCTGCACAAGAGGCACAACTACTCCAGATTCAAAGCACATGTTGGCAATGATAGAAAGAACGCGGGGTGAGATGTCTGTGACATATTTTATTGGTTTTACCTGAAGATCATCTGCGTCAGAATTGCCTAGTTTAGTTGAACTAGGTTCTACTCATTTCGACTGTGTTCACCTAAGTTGAACTGAGTTATATTTAACACATCCAACTGCATAGTCTTTTGTTTGCTGGTGCAAAGTTGTATGCAGTCTTCATGGTTCTTTTAAACAACTGCTGCGGCCACAACTGGTAGATTTATATTCTACCCACTGCAATTTACAAACAGAAGACTTCTTTTCACAGTTTACTGCGTATGTAGTTTCGATTATATAGTGCTCTACGGGATACTTCTAAGAATCCCTGTATTGACGTTTCCTACAGAGCAGAACGGAGGTAAATAATGTGCTTAGAATTTTCATTCGTGCCATTAAAATGGTTGCAGGAAATTTGTAAGGAAAGTGAACAAAAACATTACGTTAATCGTGAGAAAATGATGTTTGCATAACAGAGTTCTAAATTTGTAACGGCAGATTAAGAAGTGCGTACATCATGAATACTATAGAATTTATTTAAAACTGGTGCTGACATATTGAGCTAACGCTACCGGAAACACGGTATTATTTTATTATTGATTATTCCAGTGCAAACTATCGAGAGCAAAGTTGCCCAAACATTCCCAGCCGATGAATGCCTTAGTCAACGTTAAGCTATTTTAAATTTTTGCTTATGGCACGAGCGTGAAAAAAACAAAAACAAAAAACGAACAAACCCAAGGTGTACAAAGTAACTTTTAGCCTCTAAAGAAAGCGACCTCGGTATTTGGGCCCAACGCAATCGAATTGGTATTCAAGAGAGCGTACCGTACACTCGTCCAGTATAGCGTGCGTATTTCTCTAACCCAAAGATTGCCAGCGCAATACAAGATATTGGTGCCAGCATAATTCGCCTTCCTGAAAAAAATTGTCCTTTAAATTAGCAGCTCAAAGATCCTTCCCACTAAGGCAGTTTCGCAAGGCCATCAAGGAGACCGAGCGTCCGAGAGATAGTGGAAACTAAAACCGACGTTTCCAGCCTTCTAGGAATAGTTAAACTTTCTGTTCACCTTTTTCTGCGTTAGCAATATTCAAGTCGAGCACTTGACTACAAATCTGATTTGAATGCCGCGTTAGTATTAAGGAAACGTACGCAGACACGTTTGCGATCTGATGACAACTTTCGCGTTATTCTCATTTTTTTTCACACGTTCTTGGCAGTGTTTCATTAAAAACATTCCAAGAATCGCCCACACCAGGTGTTTGGTAGGAAACTGTTGCATCAACACAGGTAATAGCGTCCTCGATAAACACGCACCGGTGTTGCCCCCAAAACCGGCGCGGTGCACAGTGCCCCACGACGGTGCGTACCGGCACGGAGCGTTGATCGAGGACAAACGGGGCGGTTCTACCCAGGCGCCATCTCTTAATCTAAGAAATCAACTCATAAAAACGTTCACAAGTAGCAATACAGCACTGTAATGAGACACAGCGCTATTAGAAAGTGGTATTTATTGAAGGCCAATGATTATATGTACGCACAACTTAAATCCGTCACACATTCGGAACAACGTACCGCCACCGCTTCCACTAAACAGCTACATACAAGCTGCTTCTCATCTTCGTTTGAGCCATAATGCGAGTGCCTGTTTTGTTCCGCCCTTCCGTTACAGCAAAACAAGTAGGTCTTCGTCGTCTAGGCAGTTCATGATAATTCGATCGAACGGAACGAATGTCAATCCCCAACTGTCTGGCAATGCATGCAGCCGTCTTTGAAGTACACGAAGTTCGCGTCCTCATTTACAATCTCTGGCCGTTGTTACCGCCCGTTAGGAGCCTGTCGCATCGTTGCCCGATGAATTCACAAGCACGCCATCCTTGTCAGCAACAATACACAGCTCCTCTCGCCTTGACACGAGTGCGGCGATGCGCCGTCGCTGCAGCAGACGGCAAAGGAAGCCCCTTCGCCGGCGTCGTCCGCGATGCATCTCGGGATTGCGCCCCGGCGCACCGTGGACTCTCTTGGTGCGCGGCGGTGCAACGAAAAATTGCCCCGCCACGGTGCGCCCCGGTTTATCGAGGACGGACGCTGCACACCGGTGCGGTTTATCGAGGATGAAAAGGCGCACCGGTGTGCACCGGTGCGGTTAATCGAGGATGCTATAACTCATACATAGACCGGCGTACACTTATACCCAAATCCTCGTGAATGTCTGAGGGGGTAGCTCTCCTTCATAGTGCGTGTTTGTGTTGTTGTCGAAATATTTGACTAAACCTTCCAACCTGGGTTGGCCACTTTATACGGCAAAGGTTAAAAGCTATGCCCATTCAAATATGGTCACTGATTTAGAAACATACACCCTGAACGCACTTCATTTTTGCGACTGGCAGAAGAGCGGGTCACCGACTACTCTCTACTCTCCAAGTATTTGAGAAGCGTCTAAGCTATTAAGGCTTCGCATTTTTTGTTAATGCGATACGTACATCCACCTGACCTCGAAAAGAAAGGGGTGCCCATTGGTGGGAAGATTCCCTGCGTCGCTCTTGTGCCTTACTAAAAGTGCAGCGTTGGCGATGCCAGAGGAAGCAAATGACGGAATGCCCACACGCGAAAACCAAAACACTCATTAACGCGAGCGCATACCTAGGTCATTAGTGTGATTCCGGGCCATTCGATTGTCATGTTCGCCAGCCGCGCGTGGAACTAACGCCCCCACAGGGCAGCAAGTGCGTCAGTGAGTGAAGAAATGTGCGGTAATTCAGAGAATTGTCCACTAATGTGTAGCATCCTTATGCTGCCTGTCTGGAGTGTCTTTACAGCCACATTCCTTTGGTTTTTGAAAATGCTGTTCGACAAATTATCTCTCTTTATGCTATTATAACTATTACAGGTGGAACTTTTCTTCCAGATGTGCATTTCTGTGGAAATGCACGGCGTTACACGGTTCCCAACGTTTCGCTATTTTTTTCTACCATTCTTTTTTTTTTTCACAATTTCGTTCCACCAATTATCTTCATTTACGCTGTGATAACGATTGCAGGTGAAACTTCACTACCAAGTTTGCATTTTTGTGGAAAAGCAGGGCGTTAGGCGGCTCGTCACTGTTCTCTATTTTTTTTTCTGTTACTTATTTTTTGGTGTCATAAATTCTATCGGACCAATTATCTCCATTTACGATATTACAATTATTCAAGTCAGAACTTTCGTAAACTCCGAATTTTGGTGGAAATGCAGGGCGTTGCCCGGTCCTGGCTGTGGGGGTGCTCGGCAAAGAATTAAACTTTAATTAAACTTTATTGGGTCAAGCTTCAGCTGCGGATGGTTGGGCAGTGGCACGGTGGGGGCCTCCTGTAGACCGGGAATCCCGCCCTGCACTTTCTGCCCTGGCCCTCTCGACCACGCCACGCAGGATTCAGAGGTCGATTCTGGCCAGCTGGCTAACCCAGTGCTCCTAAGTTAGGTGAGGATTGGTGGTAAGAGATGAGGTTCGCTGACACTCCCAGATTATGTGGTACATGGTGCAAAAAATTCCTCGGGGTACTAAAATCTTCGTACGAGCTTTGAAAGCGAAAGGCTGACGATACTTATCACTTCTTCACTGCTGCAGCGTGTTTGTGTCTCTTTCTTCGCTTTTGTTGCTTCGTCTTTTGGAGCGAATTACTTCGACAGGCTGACTGGAAACACTTCACGCCACATCTTTCCCCGAATTTTTCCACATCTTTCCACCTGTTGTAGTCACAGGCCGTCACGTTCAGCTGTCCTGCTGCATGCGCGAGGCTAGTCCTTGTCCCGCGGATTACAACGTGCAGTGGTAACACTCTGGTAGCGCACCTGACTCATATTCTTGAGAACCGGATTCAGTTTGCACATGAAATCAAATGCGTTATTTATTTACTCTTTGATGTGGTGTCCTTCTTCGGTACAGTACAACACCTAACACAACAGCAACAGCAACTCAGGTTTCTCGCACAGTAGTCACTCAAGGCTTTTGCCCTTGAAATGATGCATCTGCAAGGACCACACTGCAGCAGGAATGAAGGAGAAAACGGCGACCCGAGCCGCTCATCAAAATAAAACACAAAATGTGTAGCAACCAGAGTTCCGTAGTCACCACCACGGAATTGGAATGACTCCGGATTCATGGATTCAGTACACTTTTTCACGACCGCGGAATGGAATGGGGATGTACTGCCACAGAGCATCGGAGAAACGGAATGAGAATGTTATGTTGGAAATGGCATGTAGCTCTCTAGTAGAGGAGAAAGCCGATATATTAGCCGGAACTTTGACAAGATCATGCCACTCGGCGGTGAAGGGGCGCGAAAAAAAATTATCGGGTCATCTCCACTAACGGGAAACCAGCGAAGGGGCGAAGCGTGCAGTGTATAAGTGTATTCAAAGATTGTAAGTCGCTCTCTTGCCACACGGCGCGCGCTGTTTGGGCGCCGGAGAAGCGCCTGTGGCAGGAGCAATCGCGCGCTTGCTGAGGCGGTGGCGCCGTGTCTGGCGTTGAACCGGATTTAGGCAATTAAATGAGAGACAGACTGGCCGTAAGTTGTCTTCGTGACACACCCCGCAGCATGCTAAGACGTATGCTAAGTAGCAGCGCGAGGCGTTGGATAACGAGTGTACCGGCAGAAGCGGGCCCTAGGTGGCAGCAAGGGGGCTTGAGGGGCTCACTACAGCTGCATAGCAGAGAACGGGAAGGCGCGGAGAGCGAGACGAAAGTCGCCCTCTGAAGAAATCCACACAAATACTTTTTTTTTTTCGTGCTGTTACGCGTCCTAAACCTGTGTATTCAAAGCATTCTTACTGTAAAGGCGTTTGAGAAAACAAACATTGCGGCACTACATAATGGTTTTAAGAACGCGCTGAGATATTTTGTGCTAAAAAAAAAGATGGAAGAGAAGTACGCAGTGTGCAAGTACGACTGGCCAGTTACAGTCGCGGTGGTTTAATATGCTTGCAAGACAAATCCCAGTACGTCCGTCGTGATTTCTGGCGATAAGGCCTAGTCAGAGTTGAACGTACAATCTTGAACGTACACGCATTGAATAAGGATGAATTTACTGTGCATATGCCATATATGGGAGGAAGATTTCATATTGAAAGCACAAAGGTCTGTATACACTGTACTAATAAGCTATTTAATGCAAAAGGGGTGTCAGCGACTGAACCACAACGCCAAAAAGCGCAAACAAAAATTCCAGTAAGGTATATGACATACTTTCAGACAGACATGCAATCGGTCGAGCACTAGACAGCATAAAACGAAGGCGTGTACTGCACCTAAATACACAGTTCGAATAAATGAGCCTCTAAACACACAAATGATTGATGTCAGTGAGCAACAAAGCAGGCATGAACTAACGCACCCCACACAAGAAAGTCAATCTACTGCCATTCGTTTTTCCCTTGTAGACGGATTACAAATATAACAGCAGTCATTCTACAGCCATTCATGTTTCGAATCCAGACGGACTACAAAGATAGAAGCGATCAGTTGCAAATTGGAACTATAAATTGCAATATCGCTTCTGACGAGTCGCCTGCTCAGGCCCGGATTCCATGTGCATGAGTGAAACTTAAGCGCAAACTGATACAGGGACGAGAAAGGGAAACGAAACCAGCGCTTACTACCAACTGAAAGTTTTATTAAAATCGAAAGCGCATATATACCCTGCCAAGACCCAACAATCAAGCCCGTGTGATCGTCGCACATGCGTACGGCCATACATGTGGAACCCCCCCCCCCCTTCCCTTTGTTCTCGTTTCCTTTTTTTTCCAACCCCTCCTCTTAAGAAGTAACACTTTGGGCCCTATTCTGGACTGCACAAATTGCCGGCAATTCGCCCATGTTTTTTTTTTTTTTTTGCGTAAGCACGACGTAAGCAATCAGTGACGTGCTGCACCTATAGCTATGACGACATGCAGTGTAATTTGACGAGTCACTCATAAAGATCACAACCAAGGTACCAAATATTGTGCAAGGAAGATATGAAAACACTTGGCATGTACTATAAAAATTAAGACGGTAACTGAGGCTGACAAAAAAAAACACATTTCTGGAGGTCAAATTAGGCGTCAACACCACAAGGCGATCGAGTAACGTTGATCCAAAAGCGAGCGAAAGGCGGATGTCGAGCTAAAGAACATCACACAATTTTTTACCGTATCTATTTATTTCTTAATTTCAATCGCTTTTAGTAACATAGCTCAGCTCTCTGCTACAATGCAAGCTTTGTTGGGTTATCACCTACCCTGCCACCACGGCCACCACGCCATCGTCTTCTGCTATGTTAAAAGTTTATGGCGTGATCACAGAAAAAGACGGCGGGGACCATCGCTGCTATGACACATAAGAGCAGCGAAGCGCTACGCCTGATAACCGCGGAGCGCACCGATGTCGCCGATTCACTCATTCGTCAAGCTCGACTTCAATCAGCGCTGTAATGAACCAAGTAGTCAATTTTCTTTGTTAATTTTCTCTTGAGTTCGATCATGTGACCCAGCAGCTTACTAGGACGAGTATGGACAAGAGAGGCTTGTACTGCCCTCTTAAGTTGCGGTTACGCCAAACAAATAATTTTTATTTTATTGCCAAACATAAAAGCAAAATACTGCACGTTATTTGTATGTTCCATGATCGCTGACTTGGAAGCAGTTAAAACTATAATTTGTTTCGGTAGGAAACATGCTTTAAACTGCGCGCGTACGAAACTGCGCCTGCTGCAAATTGCCGCACATTTCGCGGCGCCGTAAGCCGGGGGCAGTTTTTTGCCCTATTTCGCTTGTATTTTGCAACAAAAACAGCCGCCATTTTCAAGCTGTTATGTAACATTACGTGACTTTTACGCAGGCTGAAGTTGCCAATTCATGACGTAATCGTTCCCGCCAACTGTTTAAATTACGTCACGCCTTCTCAGCTGATCACAGACGGGGTGTGTATTACAAGCAGTATTGTTGTTGAATAGCAAAGACAGGCTTACGTTGTCATGTCCGCTGCATTTAGTCTGGTTTTTCATTGCTGGCCAATAATTATGCGCCTTTAGTAACGAGAAATAAGGCAAACTTTAGAACTGATGTCCGTAAACGACTTGAAACGTCAAAATGACGACAGCACACAACTGCTTTGTCAACCGGAAGCACGTGACCAAAATTGAAAGCCAATCAGAAAAGACTTCCGGCAAATTTCCATAATTGCCGGCAATTTGTGCAGTCGGAAATACGGCCCTTATCTAAAATGCTCAGTAACGGTTGACTTATACAATCCGAACCCCTAATCCGGATATGGAAGGCTTCGGCAAGTTCTCTGGTAGCACGGTCTCCTCTGTGTTTAAAAAATTGGCCGCGTATCTGCTCCTATCGTTGCAAATGTCGACAAAAGACGATAGTCTTTATCGACTTTTGCCAAGTAAATGCATCCCTTCGCTTTCCCGCTCACCTCTCATGTTATTCCTCTTGCGTCACTGTCTTCCCAAGGTAAACACATGAAAGGTTTGCTTAAATCATTTTAAATTTACCGCGTTCCACTGCTCCAGGCCGGTTGCCTCGATGCCAACGCTGCCGTATTGGCGGTGAGCGCGACCACGGGCGGCGCTGTGAAGCACGCCCCCGTGACATCGGCTTAGGGACTCTGGCATTTGTCGTCTGCTTTACTCTGGCTCACTCTCCCCGCTGTTTCTTTGCGCTCGGTTGACATTTGATGCTTGTCCGCACCAGATTTTGCGCGTGGGTAACTTTTTAACACAATAGAACACTTAAAATCACATACACTAGCTCAAGGCGTCAGTTAAAGTATAGTTTTTGATACCGCTCCGGAAGAAACATTGCCGGTGTCGCCCAATTCCTTGCGAAGCCGGTCCTTTGCGGAGCGCAAAGAGTCGGAGTAAGCGCCAGCTTCAGTGTTCAGCAATCTTTAGAACAAAGGCAGCAGCCACTTGCTAATAACCGCCAACAGCAAGAATGCAAGACCAAAAGAAATACCAGGCCTACGGGGCTGTCGGATTTGGCAAAAGGCACTACGATTCAAGGCATAATATTATGCAAGGTAAAACAGTTTTTGCAACTTTGCCGAACGATCAAAAGTATTGTATCACATATGTCGTCATGGCATGAAAGTATGCCAACATTCACTATGGGCTGCAAGAACTGTAAGTTGACTTCCAAATAACCCACTGTGTTTATAGGCACGTGCTGGGTGTAAACCAGGCTTCTAAGCAGTATGGAGGTGTATTAAGCAAAATGAGCCACGTTTACGTTAAAGATACAGTAGCACTGTGTTTGTTCAGATCTGGAGGGATATTTCGGTACATTACCCACAGCCATATCTTCCCAATATTGCAGATATGCGTTATAGAAAAACTGTACAGAAGAGGAGGAAAAGGAGGGAAAAAACTTTATTTAACAGTAAAATCGAGCTGATTAGTGGGCCGGGTCCTCAGTCCAAGACAAGAGAGTAAGAGTAATTTCTTCAAGTCATAGAACGCCATTCCGAGTAGTCATGGATTTGTTCTTTACGCCTGGAAAGGTTGAAAAACAATAAAGAGCCGTTTGCAATATTAATCGGGATCGATTCTTGTAATATATGCAGGCATACCATTTATTGCGTTCGTTAGCGAATATATCACACATTCAATACCATAATCATGTCATAATTGTTTGGGTTGACAGTCAGTTCGTTATAATAACGATGGTTACGATAAAAACTCGGAGCACAAAAGCCGCCTTCGAGTACTCTGGACAATGTTGCCTGGGGCGCGATCGCGGTGTTGTAGACAACGTACTCTACGGATATGCACCTTCTTGCACGCAGCCATAACGAAAGCCAATTTGTGAAGAAGGCAATGTATGCCATACAGCGTGAAGAGAATGTCCACACGATCTTTGTGAGCCGCCCAAACCTAGTAATAAGACGTTTGGGACGGTGCAGGAAAATAATACGTTGGGCACAGAAAAAAAAAAAGCATTCATCTGATACAAGCCAACAACAACGAAACAAAGAAAAGACAGCCGCTTTATTTCCTGCTGTGCAATGCGCGTTAGAGGCTCGCTGCTTGGTAGGCATCATTCGACTGTTGTGTCTTGATAAGACAATCTCAAAAATACTCTGAAGAGGCCGACACATTTTGCATAATCGTCGAAGAGCTCTGAGTGCTTGACCTCGCAAATAAGCTAGAAAGAACGAGTTACACATGATCTTCTGACCGATGCTCTTAAGAAAGTTGTTCTCTTTGTCCCCATGTGTTGCAAAATTGTGGGGGATACAGCTCAAAATAATTCAGATGTGCCGGAAGCTGGCAAAAATAAAAATGCACAAAAGCATCAACGCGGCCGATTTCTAGCACAGCAACTGCTGCCCCACACAAACAGATTTCACCCTTCTGACGCTCGCTGCATTTTGTCACTGAGACACACAACAAAACAGCCAGCTAACGCTGCACCATGTATTCGTAACGGTGACGCAAACAAGCACTGTTTAATGAAAGTGCACGGATAGTGCGCAGGTACGCAAAACAGCGGCGCGCCTGGCATTTTAAAGCGCGGTCATCGCCGACTGCGTCACATCTTTTTTGATCGGCTGTTGTTGAAAAGTCCTTGTCACCTAGAGTATTAGTTTAAACTAGAAGTTTCAGTTCAAATTTCTCTTCATACGACCATCGATCGGTGAACCTGCGAGTGGCAGAGCGCCGTCACCATCCCGGCACTTTCGTCGGCGCTGTAAACGTATTTAGCGCTGCAAAGCTTTTTTTTCCTGTTGGTCGCCGGAGGTGATCGGACGCGTCGGGGATGACCTTCTGACCATGCCGCAAAACAATCGGGAGCATCGACTTCATTTTTCTTCTGTCAACACGGGATCATATGGGACCCGCGCAGCTTTGTACTACCCGGAAGTACTGCCCGGAAGCCGCTTACGGAGCGCCCCCTGGGCAGCGCAGGAGGCCTATACGGCGGAGAAGCGCGTGAATCGAAGCGCCCTACTTCAACGTTACGGCGAAGGAACACTGCAAATATCACTTATGTATTAATTTATTGTCTTATATTTGCGTATTGTCTTCTTCTTTAACAATGTTGACAAGTATGACCATTACACCGGATTTAGAAGGGTAGATTTAGCTGTGACTATATAAGGCTATGGCGCAGGCATTGTTTTTCTTTGGCTGGGTGGCTGAATCATGTCACAGACTGACAGACAGACCAAAGTTTCTGGGTTTAGGTAGCCCAAGAAAGACTATCGTCTTTAAAAGCCCTTTTATGTCTGTGAAGCATGGTTTACAGCCGCAGTCTGCACAGTGCAACACGATCCAGCTTTTTTCTCTCGAAAGGGCAGCACTGCACTTGTCGCTGGGACTGGATAGCTGGACCCTCACCGCAGATACACACCTCTGCATTCCATTTCATGCACCGTGAATTCTGCTTCCCGGAAGGTGTCATCAAAAGGGCTGAAAGAAGGCTGCACAGGCGCTGCCTGAACGTGGCGTATACCCGAAGGTTCAAGTTTAATATGTTGTGTCGAAAGATTTACAACTGTGCTCGATGTGCGCTGCGCACGAGAACATTGAATGTCGTCTGTGCATAAGTCTTCGATTTGCCGTTGTGCGAGCAAAAGTAGCTAATTACTTGCCTTGTGAACGACATGAAGGTAGGCTTCAACGGTGCCACTTGGTTGCTCACTGGGTTGAGAGTTCCGATTCATCTTTTAGAATGAACCTTTGATGAGCCTTCTGCTGGACACAGGTCTCGAAAGGGACCTCAGATGTATACTCGCTCGCGTTGTCGGGGCGGTTTGTTATTCTCCGCTATTTCTGATGTGTTCTCATTCTGTATTGTTTATTTACTTTCTGTCATTTCCTATGCGAATTTTGTTTTGGGTAATTTCCTGTATATTATTTTAATATGTTCTTGTTTCTTATCCCCCTGCTGTCCCCACAATCACTCCACACAACTATAATAATCCCAACCAGGCGCAGCAAGCCTTGCCGTGAGCAGGGCTTCGGCAAGGCTTCGGTTTTTATTGTAAAATATCTCTCTCGTGAACTCCTCATCTAAATGTGCTATCGGCATGCGCGAAACGTACTTCGCAAATCATGGTATCGTCATTGTGTACGAGGACGTCTACCCGTGGCGAATGAAATAAATATGTAGCCACTAGATATAAATTAATGGATGCATCTTCCGACACAATTTTTTTCCAATGAAAAGGCTTCCAGTTTGATGGTTAATTCATTTTAGGCGATCTGGTAAAGCGTAACCTGTTAATTATCGCAGTGCCTCGTCTCTTCGTTCAACTTGCTGTCGCTAGATGGCAGGTGAATCCGTATATGCCATCCGCCTTTAGGCACCTGTATAGGAGGAGCATGGACACGCGGTGGAGATGGAGGACCAGACAGCTGACCAAGTGGTACGAAAACTCGGTAGGGGAAGGTGGGGTATGCACTACAGTTAAAAAGCAGGTAAACGAAGCAGAGACGGAGAACTTGTTTTACGGTGGATCTAGGACTTTTAGATGTTGGCAGCCTGCGCTTTAGGTGGCTGAGGCGACATTAGCCAAATTTACTCGAGTAATAACCGTGAAACACCCGTCAAACGGCTTTCCCATGCCGGATTCTACAGTTAACGCCCCCTCCAGAAAGGTTTTGCGCATTTATACAAATCGACCAAGTGTTAAGTTACTTTGCTTCAAAACTTAATAGTTACCACTCTATGGTTTCGTGTATTCATACTTATGTTACACATATGATGATTGGCAGCTTTCTCTCAAACGCGTTTGTTCGGTGGCCCGTCATATTATTTTTGCTCCGTCCTTGCCCCTTTCACCATAATCTTCAGTTTTAATTATAAACATAATCCATACACTATTTCCGCGTAAATATATCACAATGCATAATTATTTGCCATGTATACCATGTAACTTTCTAAAGTGAGGTTTTATTAACTACTTTCTTTGTGCGAAACAGGGCCGAGATTCAAAACATAGAAGGGCCCGGAAAAAGCACCATTCTAACGAGCAACTGAGGGAGCATGAAGGGTATAAAAATATTTAATAAATACAAAATCTGGACACACGTTAAACGTCTCCTTGAAATATCAGGAATTATGTTCTACTTAGCACCAGCCTCACTTTTATATCTCGAGTTTTTTTTTTTTTTTTTGCAGTTGGAAAGAACATATATTGTGCTCATTCAGAGCTGTACATAATGACGACAATTGTGCCAAAAAGGGGCATAGTAGCACATTTTTTGCTAACCTAGTGAGTACCTTTGCCCCCTCGTGTGTGTCACATGAGTACTACTGCCACTTTGCCTCGTGAAACATTTCGCAGGAATGCAGGCCTGAGACCCAAGGGATAGTAGGTTTGATGTTTCAACAGCAGCCTCTTTATTTAGTTCGGTTATTTCTGTAATTATCCATCTATATTTGATATTCGACAATTTTTGCTCAAAACATTATAGGGCGCAGGGTTATAGATCACGTTAACATTCCCAACTTACGACTGTTGAATAGCAAGAGTTGTGGGAACGTTTATTAGCTTGTAGATACAAAACGCAACATAGTGCGAAAACATTATTTTGTTGGCATTCCCGTCTCCCCGAAGATCCGCATCTGCGTCCTCCTTGCCTTGGCCGCCTGCGCGTTCGCTGGAAATCTCGGCTACCCGCACCCCTACTCCGTGGGGTCTCCCATCTACTCCGCCTACCACGCCGCTCCCGTGGCATCCGTGTCTGCTGTTAGCCAAGACGCCCAAACCTTCGGCTACAGCTATGGCAGCTACGGATATCCCCATTACGACTACGGACTTGGAGCCTACGGCCTCAGCTACGGATACGGACTCGGCGGTCTCACCTACACCTCCCTGCTCGGCAAGAAATGTGATGAGCATTTACAAAAAACGATACGTTCCCGTCAGAGAACCAGAGAGCCGTACAAGCGTAATGCCTGAGGCTAGTTTCTGCCCGCCGTTATTTTTAAAAATAAAAGAACTTTCGACAAGGTCAATAAACGACAAGAAGGGCGTTGGCTGTCCACCGCAAAAGTTACACACACGCGTCTAGTTTCCTCACTGCTTTGTGTCAACCACCGACCCTCCCGATGGGGCTTTGACGTGCAGGCATGTTGTCTGGATGACTGGTGTGAGTTCGCAATGGAAGTCTAATTTGTCGGCGTAGCAGCGGGCTAATATCTGGGCCTGTTCATTCTTCACTGCTGTCTGTTGCGTTCACCTTTTATTATCTATCTGTCTATCCATCTGTTCTCCTCGTGCTCGTTTTCCTCTCTTTGTCATGCTCTTTGTTGAGCAACGCCACTAATGGCGGGCCAGATAGGCTATGCCGTACTGAGACCACTTTAAAAATAGTTTTTATTGCGCAAGAATTATTATTTCGCCTACGATTTTCTGCACGCCTTCGCATCCTCCTTATTTCTCTCATTTCTTTTCCGGGAGGCTTCGAATTCCATAATGACTCTGTGAAGACGGCAGAATGCGTAGGACCTTGCGGAAATATTTTGGTTAGAAAAAGCTCGTAAACAGGCTCACTCATCATGTTCCCCATATAATCCCCGTGCAGTAATATAAAGCGAAGAACAGAGCTCCCCCATTTGACAAACGTAATGGTAAAGCGTATGTTTAACTGTCTAACCATTATTTGCTTTGTCGTCCCTTTCAGAACTGGTAACTGAAGAATCTACGGGGTCATGAGGGGATCCAATAAAGTGGCTGTATTAAAAACTGTGTCTTTGGTTACCTTTCGCGTAATCTGGCTGCTGATCCTGTGATAGCAGCTCCCAGGCGCACCTAAATGATTGCAGTTTCATAATTGCGAACCCAAGCTCGTTTCACGGTAGCCCAGATTGGATGAGCTGGCGTGCGTGAGAAGCTAAGGTGCGCTAGTGTATGTCTATCAACTTGCCGTATGCCCATGGGCAAGTTATATACCGTCTCCAGTAGCCAAGTTCAAACTATATGGTCTCCCCTTTCCAACCAAATGCACTTAAAGCTACGACCAGCCATGAAATGTTTGAGTGCACGGAAATTTATCGGCTCCCGTCTACGCTGCATGAAACGCAGCTGGTAAGAAAATCCAATTCTTGAGCGGAAACTTTTAATAATACTCTAGTTAGCAATTCTCACCCGTTTAGATTTTGCGCTCTGATGCTAACGTCGACGATGGCGGATTCAGTGAATTTCCACGCCCTGTAATCATTCCTTCTATTCAGAATGAAAATAACCTTTTCATTGCCTTTATGTTAAGACGCAATACCTCCGTGCCCAGAAAGGTATAGCGATGACACGGTATAGGGACGGCTGCCTCACTTTTTCAAACACCATTTGGGGGGTGGTGATGACGGAATGGTCGCGCTATAAAATAACAGTAAAAATAATTCTCTCACAAACGTTTAATAAAAACAACCCTATATGCCTTGGTGCCTATCAGAAAATACAGCGAGAACGAACGTTGATTAGAATCAACCTTTCTCTTGGAATCTACGGGAGCTTCACAAGGCGACTGCCAACTAAAAAGCATAGTTTTTTTTTTCTTTGCTCGTGACGCCATATCAGATAATGTTCACGGGCCAAGAAAGTGTTTTTGCTATGTTAGAGTGCAGACGCAAGAAAGCTGTCTTTGCCGGCTTTCGGAATCGTATGACGGGGCACACACATGAGACATGCTCAGTTTCCTCGCGACCTGAGCACTTGGGCCACAGAGGGACGGAGGCCTTTCCTATTTTAAACGGTGAGGGGTATGTATCAGCTAGTTTGAAATATATGCGATGTAGAACACCTTCGTCTATCTTGCAAATGCCGCCCGGCATCCGCACGTGCAGTCAAGGTCAATGGCGTACACAGGTTAGTAAGCGCCGTCTGGGATCGTTCAAATCGACTGCAGCAAGCCTCAGTCGGGGGAGTCGCGGCGTGTCGTCTTGTAAGAGGCACTGGTGTGACGAGTGAGTTGTTGGGGACCGAGAGGGCTGCTCGGTCGGCCTCGACGTTGCCTATCATTCTGCATTGGGCCGGAAGCAACGACAATTGTGCGGCACAGATTTAATGCCTTCTTGTGCAAGGTGTTGATGCCATGCGCGAGCTGACTATAGTAAAACAACATCCAGATCTGGAAGGCAGCACTAGAGTCCGGGAAAAATGGTTCAAGCCTCCACTGGCTGCGTGAGGATGGGCTGCGATGCAGTGCGGAGAGCAGGCAGTTCTGTTGCCATCCAGGGGGTCTTGTGTTCCACGCGGCGAAGACTCTAGTGCATGTTGTAGGAATGTGCATTCCGGCGGGGGAAGATCTGTGCCGTTACAACCCATCTTTGTAAATATGGTGAGGACTGATGGCGACGGGCGGCTGCTTCACTAGGAGGGACGAACTAGGGTGAGGGCTAATCTTCTCACAAGGGCGCATTTCTATGCATCACCTGTAAATCCTAATCATCACGCAGCGGCCTCGGCCACTTCCTCATTTTGTATATTATCATCATCATCGTGTGATTTGGTGTTCTTCGGCCCCGATCGCCTAAATAAAAGGCTGCCTCGAATCTGCCTTTCAATATGAATGTAGCTTCTGCAGTTCCCTAAATAAAAAAATTAGAGCAACCGGAGGCAACGGCGCTTTACCGGAATCCATGGCGGGTGTGGAAGCTTAGTTTCTGCTACAGTGGGAGCAGGAGCTCGCGTACCTCAGGAAAGGGGGAGGTTCCCGTTTGAACCCATTCCCATTTCATCCTTCCCGCTTGTTCCCTCCCGTTTCAACCCGGCGCAAAACGACCTTCCCTTTTCGCCCTTTCCCATTTCGCCTGTTCCCATTTGAACCCGTTCCCATTTCAACCTTCTCGTTTGTTCCGTGCCGCTTCAACCCGGTACAAAACGTCCTTCCCGTTTCGTATTTTCACGTTTAGCCCGTTCCGGGAATAACGAACCCAGGTTCGAATCAGGTGACTCGGACCGAGGCGTGCGATTTTCGCCGGGACTTACGTCCGACAGTATTTTAACCTCGTAAAAAAAAGACGTTACGGCTGGCGGAGCCAAAGTATGCAGATGCAGACACCCCCTACAACCTTTTCTCAATGGTCCGTTTTACGATACGCGGCGCCAATGAAAAACCAACACGTAAGTTGCTCCGTTACGTCCGACCCCTTACAGCGTTGGTGAATTACGTACAACTGAAACCAGACCTTTCCGTCTGCTTCTGCGTTGGTCGAGTGGTCTGTTGCTCGCATGCGTACTCCGCGGCAGCGGTGATAGTTCCAGCCCCTACGCTTGCATATACGAGTGCACATGCATCTTAAATGCAGCACACAAAAAAAGAAAGGACGAAAATTAACAAAATAGAACCTTTCCGCGGTCGCAGTGCCAGTTTGTAGCGCCGGGACCTCTTGCCGAAAAATGAAGTTGGGTGTTTTGACAAATGCAACTATTAATTTATTAGGGATAGTACAGGGCTACCGTTTTATTTCTACGCAGGAAAAATATCTCGCGAAATATAATTACCAAATCTAGCTAACTAAAAAAAACGTATTTTATGAGCGCGGTAACTATTATAGACCAAGACAGCGGTGCGGTTTATTTTATTGTGTGGCCATGGGTCACTTTATAGGCACATATCTGTAAAAGAATGGCCATTGAAGTCTAAAGCAGAAATTTTTGCTTGGAGGAAATGGGGCGCACAAATTTTTCATCCGGGCGTTAAGAACACCCCAAGCTGTATTCTCTTGCGTGTACTTTTTACGGATACTACATAGGCGGGCACGCAGTACATGGAAAAGCAAAAGCAAACATTTAGGTAGTTACCCGTAGAAAGTTTTAGCACATCGTTACCGTGTTTGCGTCATGATTTACCGTGTTACCGGTTAGCACACCGTTTGCGGTTTGCGTATTCCGGCCGCCGCGGCGCAAGTAGCGACACGAATTATATTTCAAAGCAAATCACGCATAATTTTGTCGCTGCAGTTCACAATAACTGTAGTTGTTTTAGAATACTGTAGCCATCCCCTGTAGAGCTATAAAAAGAAAGCGTGTCGGTGGCACCATCTACCGAGTAGAGTTAGAGTCAAGGTGAAACAGAATTCGCCCCCGCGCTAAATACTTAGGCAAGAAATGAGTAAAATATGTTGTAGTACTTACTCAGTGACCTATACTACCTTGCCCAGCGCAATTTTGTAGGCTAAAAGCGCACTGTGAGCTCAGAAAGTTATCTGAACTATTTGAGGCGGGCGGTTTCCATGGGAGCGGGTTGAAACGGGAAGGGTGTTTTGGGAACGGGTTGAAACAGAAAGCGGTCAAACGGGAAGGGCGTTTTGGGAACAGGCGCACACGGGACGGGCCAAACGGGAAGGGCGTTTCGGGTATGGATTCAAGCGGGACGGGTTCAAATGGGAATGGGTTGTTTCGGGCTACACCCAGGAAAGGAGCTAGGAGTTAGAGGGTGTTCAAGCGCTCTGGTTGCAAATCTCAAAAGGGCACAGAGTAGCCCCTGTATGCGAAGAAATTGTTCAGAGAGTCACCCGCTTTCTCTAATGGTGCCAGAGTTACTCGTGCGTGAAACTAAATGAGTGAAAAAGACAACACTTTCAGCGGCACGTAAAATGTTTATTGCCATTTTATGTGCTCGAAGAAATGGCGGCAGTCCGGCTCCTGAAAAAAAAAAACGGAAATTAAAACAAATATTTCTGACGCTACCATCGGCGCGTCTCCCCCGTACAGTTTTCTTTTTAACCTGCACGAATGATATCGATATGCATCGAAGAAAGGCCAAATGCCTCCGCTACTTGTACGGTTGGCCTAAGCTGCAAACTGAGTGAATGCCTTTTACTTCTCCCTTTATCAACGCTTTGCTTAGGTCTCGCGAATGCAAAGGCGCAGATACAGCTACGAATACAGGGGCATAGCGTTAGATCGGTGTTTTATGACCAGGAACACCATCCCCAATGTCAAGTGGGTGATTCCACTGAAACGTTTACGCGTCACTATTTCTTCCTATACAAGTTGTGATGGGTATGCTTTTAACGGCGTAGAAGATTTACTGTTTAATTGCTTCATCCTGGTACAGACGGATGCTATTACGGCGAAGCTGTACAAGCTTCCCCCTCTTGAATCTTCCATGTCACTTGCCGGCTGAGGCAAAGGACGCGAAGCTCTGAATTGAAGGTCGCCCCGCCACAGAATGTTGCTCAACAGCGCAATGCCATGTTAGGACGAGTGGGGACGGGCACTTCAGCAAGTGGAAAAAGTTCCTAAACGCTGCGCCACAGAAACACCGAATCAGATTACCAGCTTTCCTTATCGGACCACCCTTACCTAATCGGAGGATTTCCTGAATGGCTTTCGCAACACGTGACACTGATCGTAACTCGGAAGCGTTACCTCACGCGCGATCTGCCCGACTGCAAGGTATTCGGCCCTTTTCGGTGACGAGACAGAATGAACCGCTCAACTCATGTGTGCTCAAGAACGCAATACTTTATACACCGTCCGGTCACGCACGTAGTTAAAATCAAAGCACTTTGTCAGATAAGGACAACTTTCAGCTTTTAGCAGCCGTGATTAGGTTCGGTTGTTTCAAGACTTTAAATTTGGGTGCCTTTTTATAGTTTGCAGGAATCATCAAATTAGTAGCTGCTATAGGGTGTGTAATACAAATTATTCCTTATTATCTATATCGCTCCATTACCCTTCCAGCCTGCAAATGGTGTACGAGACAAGTTTAGCAAACGGATGCAAGGAGTCAAGGGCCTGGCCGGACTGGCTTGGCTTGGCTTACATTTCTTGTGAAGCAAAGCATGGTAGCCGAGTGCGTGTCCGTAGCCGAGACCGTAGAGGCCGGAGAGTCCGTAGGCGATCGGGGCGTGGTCGATGGCGGCGATGGCGGGGGCGTGGTGCAGCGTGGAAACCAGCGGGGCGTGGTACTCGGTGTACGCCGGAAGGTAGACGGACAAGGCGCAGCTGGCCAGGGCCAGGATCAAGCAGGCGCGGAACTGCACGGTCGACCACGTGGGGAAGCGAAAAGGAAGGGGAGATTCCAGGGAGTTAAGAAAATCAATCATTTATTCTGTTATTCATTGGTTAGTATGCATTGTCCGGCATAAATTGCCATAAATAATCATAAGTAAAGTTACCGCTATATTTGCCATCACAACCAGTAATGGTATGTCACGCTGGTTGCTTTATTTTCTGCCTTCACAGCAGCACAGATACGTTTGTTGGGAGGACCTCTTTAGGTCTAGCCTTTGTTATGATGATAATGCCATCGCAAACGACCTGTCAAGTCTATACCTTCCCCAGAACAGCGCCAGCGCTGCGTAACGACAACAAGGAACCTCAACATGAGCAACAGATGCGTGAGTACTCGTACTTTATCGCATACGTGCCAATTCCACATCCACCCTGCCGTCTAGACTCCCTCCGGTCTCTTAGGACCTGGATGTAGGTACTGTGAACAATAAAGTTTCTTTTCTCTCTCTCTCTCTCTCTCTCTCTCTCTCTCTCTCTCTCTCTCTCTCTCTCTCTCTCTCTCTCTCTCTCTCTCTCTCTCTCTCTCTCTCTCTCTCTCTCCTGTTTCTTATGTCCTAGAAGAGCTGCCCTAAACCACATAATGTGGGCCAACGTTTATAGAACAACTTTATAACAAGTATAGAACAACGTTTAGAACTAGTAGTTCTATTAACGTTGATGTGGGCTGCCCCGGACGGCCCCATCCTATATCCCTTTAAATAAACATTTTTGAGCTGTGTGAAGATGCAATGGGCAGCTCAACGCCTACAACCCAAGCCAATGTCGTGGATTGGGCGGAGAACGTGGCAAAGGCACACGACGCCATAGGCTGTTTCCGCCCCTTTCCGCTGCATTATTGTCTGCGCGACTAGAATTATTTTCCCACCACCACCCACCGCACATGCCAATTTGATCATTTAGCGGGCTAAAATGAAGGGTCTAAGGACAGAGAGTCAAAAAAATTAACTCTGACAAAACGTAGTGAACTGCGGATACCCGTGACCCTTTTCTAAGCTATCAAACGCTGACATGTGGAAATTCGTAGAACATGAGTGAAAATATTGAAATGGGAGTGCTCGATTACTTGTGTCCGAAAAGTTGATGCTACAGCTAAGAATCCGAGTCTGAACGCGGGGCCTTTCGGTTATTACTTTTAGTAGCGAAAAATTGACCGCTACAGCGAGAGAACACTCCCAGCCCAAATTGCGCTTTGATTCGTAATTTATAGTGAACATGATGACTAGCATGTTTCGTGGGGTTTTGGAGCTTTATTTAATTTCGCTTGTGTGCAAGGCTTACTTTTTCGTCAATGCGTAGAGAAATGATCAAACTAGTTGCGACGTGATCTCATGGACGATCAGTATTCTAACCACAATTTGTCGATAATGCCCATGCCTTTCGAGATGGCTCGGAACAATTACTGAAAGTCGACAAATAAAAGCAACTTTTCATGTCATGCTGCTGGCCTGTGGGACCTAAGGTTGTTCCGGCAACAGGGCACTGCGCAATTTCGATGCTTGTACGCACAGAAGTGCAGGAAGCGAGAAGTAGTCACGGATCAAACCAATTTGCTTTAATATGTTTTAGCCGGACGGTAATTCTTTGCATTTTGGGTAATTTTTTTTCTCACTAAATATAAGATGTTAAAGCAGGCTCCCACCCCCTGCAATGTTTCCCAAGACACCAACTTAAGTATTTAATGTCTTCACGTAATATTCATTCACAACTAAAGGAATATCACATTATAGGTCCAGACCAATCTTCAATTTCTACTCAGTGTTATTTGATAAGTGCTTCTTTTTAACAGAATACCCTTATTTCATCTTTAAAACGTCGTTTGGTATCATAAATCTTAATCTCACCTCAATACGAGCGGAAAAAAGATGTGCAAGAACAGCTTCTAATATGCAGAATTAAGGAAAGGAGCCGTGGCGCCCACGCCGGGTTTGAAGCGCTTACCATGATGAGAGCTTGGATGGGCCGAAGTCGATCTAGCAGATGAGTTCACCCAAACGAAGCGGTGCTTTTATAGAGAAAATCGCGAAGGACACCGCCAAAGTTCGGGACGTGCCATATCTCATCTGTGAAAGAGTGGTGTAAACCGAAAAGAGCCGCGAATTAAGGCCGGATGCTGGCGACCTCCTTAACCTTGACCATTCCCTCTCCTTTAGTGCGGTATACAGTACACAAACTTGCAAGGCGTTTGAATAGTTATCACGAACTAATTTTTCCCCGACTCTCGCATGTCTACAAAAGCCTTTCGTCGCTTCTTAAAAAAAAACCGGCTTGTGCCAAGTAGGCCACCATCAATAAGACTTCTGCCCCCCGTTTATCGCGGATAGTTGAAAGGTGCGCGAAGGGCGCTGAAATGCAATATGCCGCTTTTGCAGTTGTCACGCGAACTCTGATAATTGCTGTTTTCGGTTGGTGATAGGAAATGGGCCAGATGGGAGGCCTTCGGCGTAAGCATACAGCTCAAAATAGAAGCCGCCCAACCCTCTTCACACACGACATGGCCCGCCTTTTAGAAATAAGGAGGATGAAGAAGGGGGAGAAAGTATTGATGCCGGAAAGCTAGATATTGCCTTATGAGCTACGCCGCAAGAGGGGCACGTATACGAATACAGTCAGACCATAGGGGCATCTATAATTCTTGCCACGTACAGCGAAATTTTGCCAAGATGGGAGCTTGTGTTTAATGCCTCCAATAGACAAACAGCTGTCGCGGCTTCGAATCAAACAAGTGACCTTGTACCCGAGTGCAATGCTTGAATCGTAATTAGCTTAATTAGTTAATTACATGCTGCGTCCTACTTTCCGTGCAGGCGCACAATGAGCACGCGCTGTACAGGCCTTCCAGTTCTGATTCTTATTACTTGCAAAAGCTTCAAGATCACTTGTTTTATTTCCGCAAAACCAGGCTTATGCTTGGTGGTGATATTAATCTACCAAGTATTGATTGGCCTACTGGATGTGTCCGTGCTGCAGAATGCTCATATATTCTATCCCACATTATGTTAGCACATAATTGAAATGAGGTTGTTTTTGAGCCCACCAGAATTTGCGGTGCAACCAGCTCCATTCTAGATCTTGTGTTTTAAAGCAAAACGTTTTACCTCTATCCCCCAAAGGTTCTTTCGCGACCGTTGGTGCCATCAGAAAACGCCCGCAAACAAATAGAAGAACTTACTGCACCGCCAGGAATCGAACCTGGAACTAACAGAGTAACAAAGCAAGAGCCCGTAGTCTTACCGATGCAGCTACGAGCCCACTTTTTTTTCATTATTACATGGGATAATACGCTCAGACGTTGCAGTACGAGGAATACAAGCAAACAAAAGAATACAATGAAGTTATGAGAAGCACATATACATCAACATTCGGGCAAACAGTAAATATGTACTCAAGGCCAAACCGAGCATGTGAGAAGCGAAACGTGTCAACCACTTCTTTGAGAAAACCTCACGGGCTTCGGACTGCGTCCACAGACAGCGAAGACACCACAATATCTGGGAGAAAATGAGCAAGAGGTATTTGCAGTACAGCTTTCAAAAAAGGATGTTGAACCTCTAGAAAGTAGAAAAACTCCCACCTCCCCTCGCGGGAACCCCTGTGTAGATGCGACGCATAGGCGGAGCGGCGAAGGGAACGCGTTTTATAGCGCGCATAACGTTGAGGGGACTGCGTAAGCTGGTCCCAGTCGATGACGACGTTGGCGTACTTGTAAAGCGGCGTGGACTCTAGGTGTTTGAGCCAAGCGTGGATGTTGCTTCGCCGGAGAACGGCACACCGGTTATAAGCGCAGCGCGCCCGAAGGAGAGGAAACCGCGGAAGAGAGAGTACTGCACATGCGCCGGCCCCAGCGCGTCTGCCGCGGCTATGACGCAACGTGCCGCGGCTATTACGCAACACAATCCAACACAATCCACTTTAATCCAATCCAATCCAAATGCAATCCAACCGAATCCAATCCAAGCCAAGCCAAGCCAAGCCAATCCAATCCAATCCAATCCAATCAAATCAAATCCAATCCAATGCCCCTCGCGAGAGAGTGTTCGTTATCGGAGAGGAGAGGGGGTGAGCGGCGGAGAGCGGCGGAGAGCGCAGCTCGCGCGGCGAGGAGAATGGCAGAGGGGTGGACAACGCCGACAACAACGACGACGACGCCGGAGGGACAAGGCGAGTCAATCAGATGCTCTGCATCTAATAAACGAGAAAGAAGCTGCCAAAAAAACAGATGAACAAGCCCAATTCCCCCTCGCATAACCGGAAGAAAAAGGTTATCGCGACGCATTGGCTCACTACGCGAACACCAAATGAAGTTTGCAAAAATCCGGTGAAAAGCTTGTATCCTGAGTCATGAGCAATGTAATACCTGTAGGGCATAAAGAAGTCTGGTAACAAGAAACGTGTTGCACGCCCGAGCACGAGAAAAGATCGACAGCTGCCGTCCCCCCCCCCCCCCCCCCCAGTCATTCACTTGACGCTGTAGCTTCACCGCCTGCTCTGACCAATGCGAGTCAGTATTGCGAAACTGCGAGAGGGGTACTCCTAAATAAGTTAGGTCCCTATTCCTATTGATTCCGGTGTATCACTCGGGTGTGGTTCCCCATTCTCCCAACCAAAATCGGCATCTTTTCTGGAAATTCAGGGCCACACCTGGAACCTCGCAAAATTCTTGTGTAATGGCGAGAGGATTCTCCACGCTGGCCTTGTCAATACAAAATAAAGCGACATCACCGGCATATTCTAAAATATTCCCTTCGAAGGACGATACCGTAAACCTTCTAACATTAATGTCCTCTATTATGCGCATGCATAATGGTTCCAGGTATAAGCAAAACAAGAGTGGTGATAATGTGCACCCTTGACGAACCGATGAAAGAAGGTGAATTGGTTGGGTTAGTCGATTGTTGACTATCACTCTTGTCGAGCATTAGCATAACATATTTGAATACCTTCGATAAGCCAAGATCCTCCGTTCACATGATGTAGAGCACGAAACAGGAATTGGTGACTGACACGATCGAATTCCTTTGCCAAATCTAGTTGTACTAAGGCTACCTGGGCTGACGTACCCGAAACCGACTCCAGTATAGAACTTGCTATGTGTATGTTAGTTTGAATAGATCTCCCACGAATGCCACATGTCTGATGGTCCCCAACTAGAAGCTCAATTACATTTTGAAGACGGTTGGCCAAAATCTTAGCGAATACTTCATAATCTACAATACATAAGGAAATGGGATGATATCCTTCTACTTTACGCAGTTTGTCAAGATCATCACTTTTGGGGATTAGAACAGTGTGGCCTTCGTACAGCGTAGGTGGAAGAAATCCAGTCTTGTAAGCCTCGCTGTAAAGCTTAAGTAAAAAATGAGAGCTAATACACCCTGTGAATGTGGTTGGAAAGCAAAGCTGTAAACGGCATCCACAACGATTACCCATGCGACGTCACTTCAATTCACTCACATCACTCTACAAAAAGTGAAGCCAGAGATAAGTGAAATAATCTTAACCACACCCTCTATTACTTCAAAGAGATATTCTTGGTAAGGTTAAATTAATTCATGATGCATGAACGATGGTTGGTTGAGTTGTATTGGTGTAGAAAATGAGTGAAAACTCTTTTTTTTTATAAAATTAAAGCTGATACCCGGTGTTGGACGATCTCACTTCTCCGTCTCTGCCGTCGCGGACGGAGGTGACGAGATCGGCGGCAGAGACGGTGGAGGAGCAGAAGAAGTGGGAGGAGGAGGAAATACTTCTATTCAGATTTCTTAACGGCCCAGAGTGCGACCCAGGGGAGTGGTTCCTTCTTCACTGTAGCCAATATTCAGTTCGCGCCGCCTGCTGGACAGCAGCATCTCCCGTTGCTCTCGTTGGATAGTTGACGGAAAGAGAGGAGTGTGCTCAGGGCTAAAGTCCCACACCCCGATTGTGTGGCAGATTTTTCCTATTTCTGAGCAAAATTTACATTCAGCGTCGTAGTGGTTCGGGTGCATTAAGTGAAGACGCGTCGGGTGTGGGAAGGAGCCGGATTGTATGAGCCGTAGGGTAGGTTGTTGTTCTATGGAAAGGCCTGGGTAAGGCGACGGGAGGGTCTGTCTCAGAAGGCGATAATGCTGGGTTATGTCCCTGAACGAAACAATTATAATTGTCGAAAATAATTGACTTGTTTATTTCGGCAACAAAAGGAGGTTGCCGTGGGGCTATGGCAAAAGGAAACATTTAAAGTCGCCTGACTAGGCCCCTAGCCCCAGGCAGCACAAACACACAAAGAGCAGTTTGTTACAAAACGGATATGGCTTAGAAATTGTAATTCAAACCTTACACAATTCTATGTAAAACTATAGAACAACATCAGGCGAACCATACACAGTTTGTATCCATTGCTGAAGTCTGTACAGTATTCACGATCCGAATTTGTGAGCACCAATATACGTAATAAAATAACTTTTGTTACATACCAAGAAATAGTTTTTTACAGTGATTACAACACAAAAGAATTATTTCATAAAACACACGCACAAAATAACAGAGCTAGAAAAGAGGAGACGGAAGAACATGACATTATTGCTCGAGTAGAAGCTTTTTAAGTTTTTTTCCAGAAGGCTAACACAGAAGAGCAGCTTTGCATAATATCAAGTAGAGAAGGATACATATTTAAAAGATTTGGTATCTGCCATTGAAGCAGTTGCATGTCTTACCCTGTTCTAGTCTGAATTTTTTTTAAATGCAATGTGCCTGAGACTATAATGCGGATTAGTATTTGTGTACAATGATAAAAATATTTCTGGGTCTGATTTTAAGTTCAGGAAGGTTATTTCGGCTAGGCGTTGATGATATATGTCCTTAATAGTCAATATGTAGCTACATTTAAAATACAAAGAGAGATGTTGTCGACTTGATAAGTTGTTAATGAATCGTAAAACACGTTTTTGCATTAAATAAAGAACATGAACGTTTGATTTTTGACGTAGCGCCCCAAACTAGTAAACAATATTGTAGCCTTGAGTGAACAGCGTAGTGGTAAAGTTGTCGTTTTATGTTCTCAGGTAACAACATACGAAGCTTGTTAAGGGCGCCAATTGTTTGAGCTACACTGCGTTTTACATAATTTGCATGATAGGTCCGACGAATAGATTCGTGGAAATACACGCCAACAAACTTACATTCTGAAACTTGTAACACTTCTGATTCGAACGATATGGCATTAATACGTTGGACCGGTTTATTTATAGCAGAAAAGATAATATAGTTAGTTTTTTGTGTATTTAAAAGTAGCTGACTTGCGCTTAACCACTGCGATAAATTTTGGAGGTAAATGTTAGCATCACGTACGAGGACTGTTAAATCTTTTGAGGAGAAAAACTCATTTGTCTCGTTAGCATATAACATCATTTCAGGAGTCTCAGGAATGTTGACAATATCATTAATGTAAAGAAGAAATAGTAGTGGTAGATGACGGTAGATGACTGGAACAAATTCCCAGAAAGCATTTTTAGTGTAAATTTCACGAAAGCCATGTACGAACATTTTATGAACTTTTAATTATTGACGTTTGTGATTTTAGCGACACTCCTCTAAGTTGTGCTTGATTACCACGCTTTCTAGTTTTATTAGGATTGGAAACCCTGTTACGCCTGTACGGACATTTAAATTTCACCGTGGCCTGTTTATATCGTATGTCTGCAAGTGAATTCTGAGTTGATATTACCCATTGTTTTTACTGAGTTTTATAGTATTGCATTGTATGTGGGTGTACATTCCTTTTGTTTTACCCGTCCTGCTTGGACCATTTACTTGGTCTGCAGTATTACGTAAATAAATAAATAAATAAATAAATAAATAAATAAATAAATAAATAAATAAATAAATAAATAAATAAATAAATAAAAATAAATAAATAAATAAATGAAAACGGAAGGAGCCCAAAATGCTGAATTGGGGAACACCGTAGGCGGTGTTTTATATATGAGGTTGATTGACCTATTTCAACATATTGGGAAAGAAATGAGCTAGCTGCACTCCTGAACAGAGGTCGGCAAACTCACTCATGAGTCCACTCACTCAGACTCATTTGGACTCAAACTCACGCGTGAGTTTGAGTTTGAGTGAGCGCGAGGCTAGTGTGGCATGGTGAGTTTGAGCTTGAGTGAGTTTGAGCCGAGTGATCACGACTGAGTTTGAGTCCGATTGAGTTTGAGTCCATTTTGAGTTCTGAGTACATTTTGAGTTTGAGTCCATTTTGAGTTCTGAGTACATTTTGAGTTTGAGTCCATTTTGAGTTCTGAGTACATTTTGAGTTTGAGTCCATTTTGAGTTCTGAGTACATTTTGAGTTTGAGTCCATTTTGAGTTCTGAGTACATTTTGAGTTTGAGTCCATTTTGAGTTCTGAGTACAATTTGAGTTTGAGTCCATTTTGAGTTCTGAGTACATTTTGAGTTTGAGTCCATTTTGAGGTCTGAGTACACTTTGAGTTTGAGTCCATTTTGAGTTCTGAGTACATTTTGAGTTTGAGTCCATTTTGAGTTTGAGTTCATTTTGAGTTCTGAGTACAATTTGAGTTTGAGCTCATTTTGAGTTCTGAGTACATTTTGAGTTTGAGTCCATTTTGAGTTTGAGTCCATTTTGAGTTCTGAGTACATTTTGAGTTTGAGTCCATTTTGAGTTCTGAGTACATTTTGAGTTTGAGCACATTTTGAGTTCTGAGTAAATAGGAGTTTTAAGTCCATTTGGAGTTTGAGTACATATGAGTAGCCTAGCAGGCAGCTATGGTTGGCTGTTAAGTTTCATGCGTCACTGTGGGCTCGGAATTCAAGTTACCTGCGGGTATGGCACCAATCGCGATCTGCATGATCGGTTGGGAGGGAGGTGGTGTCTGATTTTTTTTAGTTTCTTGTTGAATTTTTATGGCCATAAGCACTTGCTGTATACCTAATTTTCGCGGCTGGGCGCGTGAGTGATAATTGACTGGTGAGGTCATAAAAAAGGGTTGTCTTAACTTTTCCTCCTGACGGATCCACTAAGAGCGTGGGAAAGGGTGGTGGGAAAGCACACGGCGGCGCTGGCGTGCTGGTTGTTCGCCTGCTACTGTTAACGGCTTGATATACTAGGGGTCACAAAGGAAGAGGTGAAAGCCGGGGGGAAATGGGGGCGGGGGCTGTCCTTTCTACTGTTTAGCTGAATTGACTGGGCAGCGCCCCTTAAGACAGAATAATGACCACATTAGATTGGGTGAAAAGTGAAACTGATGAGGCTAAGGCGTGTATGGTATCAAATGAAAGGTCCGGATTAACGGAATCACGCGGGGTAAATAAAAAAAAATGCTTCCCGATTGTAGTCATCAGGCAGTCATAATGAGTCATAGATTGGGTTAAAATTCAAAATGACGCTGCGAGGGCATGTGGGGAATCAAATTCAAGGTCTCGATGTGGGGAATCATTCGGGACGAACATGAGATATGGATATATCATGACGTAGTCATGGTAAATCAAAGATTCGGTTAAAATTCAGGTTCATTACGCTAGGGCGTATCAAATTAAAGGTCTCGATGAGGGTAATCACGTGCTTCCTGATTATTATCATGACATAATCAAAATGGGTCATAAATTAGGTTAAAATTCACAATGATGCCACTGGGTGTCCGGGGTATCAAATTGAAGGTTCCGATAAGGAAAATCACGTTGGACAAAAATGTGGTAGGGCTATATCATGAGATAGTCATGGTT
>NW_027526422.1:8946495-9063995 GCF_048455015.1 Haemaphysalis longicornis | reverse complement strand
ATGTATGTATGTATGTATGTATATATATATGTATGTATGTACGTATGCATGTATGTATGTATGCATGTGTGTATGTATGTACGTATGCATGCATGCATGTATGTATGCATGCATGGGTGTATGTATGTATGTATGTATGTATGTATGTGTATGTATGTATGTATGTATGTATGTATGTATGTATGCATGCATGTATGTATGCATGTATGTATGTACGTATGCATGCATGCATGTATGTATGTATGTAGCGAATCAGAATGGGAAATGAGGGGCTCGTTGAATTAAGACAGAAATAAGGGTTGGCAGTCAGGAAAACCTCGGAAAGCAAATGGGAGGATGTGGCAGGCCATTGAAACAGATAAATAATTTGGAAAGACCGAAAGAAAGTGGATAAAAAATGCCCGCCGGGTGGGATCCGAACCCACGACCTCCAGAATACGCGTCTGGCGTGATGACCACTTTCGTGGCTCTCATATCCAAAGGTACGGGTGACGGGTGAGTGCGGGAGAGATTGGGCAACAAGGATGTTCTGCATACAAATATTTTGACAGCGAGACTTTTGCGAGGCGTGCCTGACTGCTATTTTTTAGTTCGCCGTGAAGGCCGCGAGGAGGACCGATGCTGGAACGGCGTTTGTCTCCGTTTCAAATACGTTAAACCTTTGCAGCGCAACATTCTACCGGAACTTTGTGCCCCTTGGCATGAATGGTGCTGGGGTGACGACGCCCCAGACATCGGTATCAGCGACACGGGCTTCTGATACATGTCTCTACCTCAGCCGGTGAATGACATCGGGTTTCTCCGCTCTTCATGCTGGTGCCGAATTCCGCCAATATTTGACATTTTCTTCTTGCGGGCGCTCTGGCCTAAGCGTTTCCCGAAGGGCATCTCCCACTGCACGCAGCTCTTGACACATGCAAAAAAAGAAAAAAAGCGCCATCGTTCGCTCAGATCAGCGCTAACTACTCATGCAATGCGAAAACTGGCCAGGCATCGACAGCGACACACTCCCCAACAACGGCTGATAACAATGGACGTCTGGAATAACATCACTTGTGAGAAATAAATGCTCAGGTCCCTACAAGAAAGGTTGGAAGGTGACCGAGGGATGATGATGACCACGGTGGCGATGTTGGTCCATATAAGTGGCTGAGTGACAAACTATGCTCTTTTATATTTGGCGCCATACGACACATAGGCCGGCGATGGCTGAGGTAGGGCCCATGAGGGTACTTATAGGCGCGAGGGAGGCCAAGGATGAACAAAGCTACTGCTTCAACTTCTGTCGCGTCACTTGAGCGCAAACACCCGTACCGCGAGGGGAGTGGTGCGTGGATAGTGACTGGACCAGTCACTATCACCTCCGACTGTTACGTAAAGTCTGCAAAGGTCTCCATAAAGGAAAATGGCCCTCCAATGGTGAGGTCTCTTGCGGTTCTTTTCTGGTGTCATTCTGCCCAAGGATAAGGTTGGCCTTCACTTACAAAAGTTGCGTCAGCATTCTGCTTCTGGCAAAAACAGCAACAAACAAGTGGACGAAAGTAGGGAAGGCTAGAGCGTGGAACAGCGCTAACATATAGCCCGCCGGTGTTTTATTGATCCAGCAGAGTGGGGGTGGTTACGCGGAGAGAGGGCACGCCTTTCCCCGCCGACAGAATCAGGACATTCACAACCGACTTCTGCAAAGAAAACGGCACTGTCTCCACACATCAGGCACTTGTCAGCCGTATCACACACGGTGTAACGAAATCCATTTCGAGCACCTTCTTTCCCTCGATAGAAGAGAGAGAGAGAGAGAGAGAGAGAGAGAGAGAGAGAGAGAGAGAGAGAGAGAGAGAGAGAGAGAGAGAGAGAGAGAGAGAGAGAGAGAGAGAGAGAGAGAGCGATCTTTAATGAATTCCGGCGATGCCATTCGGGTTAGAATGCCTAGCCTGCTACGCCAGGGGAGTGGGGTGACATGATAAATATGATGGGGATGGCGTTGAGGAAGTTTATGCACACGTAGAGGTTCAGTCATTGATAGAGACTAGTCAAGACCTCTGGGTTGGAGGTACGCGATCAAAGATTTTGTGGCCCGTGAAGCACGTTTAGTATGTGCCCACGGGAGCAAGACGTCTTTGACTGGAGCATTGACAAAGATAAATTCCAGAGGTAGACCGTTTTCACCGTCTATGAAGGCAATGAGCACTTCCCTCGCCATGCTGAGTCAAAGCTATCGAGAGAGAGAGAGAGAGAGAATAAACATTATTGAGTTTGTCAAACTGTGGTCGACCTTTTTTTAGTTCTCCGGAAGCGCCGGATAGAAATTGGTTTTGTTGAAAGTGAACGAATAGGTTTTGGAGAAAAAAATATGTGAATGAGGAAGAGATATTGAGCATCTTGTTCAGTAGAGTTTCCCCTGAGTGTGTCAATATGAGGCTCATATATAGGTACGTCTATTGTCAGGAGGCCTTAAGAAACTGACGATGGTGTTGCGTTATTCGCACAGGGCATTTGATACCTGTGCTACACAGCCGTTTCAAAGGCCCTCCGAAGTTTTTCGAACCGATTGTCTGTCGAGTGGCGCATTGACACTCAACGGGGAGCACTTGTAAGGATGCGTCCAACTGTTATTTGAAAGTCGCCGTGTAGAAAAGGCTTTAAGCATTGCCAACTTCAAAGAAACGCTTTTTTTTAGTTTCGCGCTGACGGAGTTAGTTGCGTGGTTGTAATTGTTACAGCTGACGCAGTATGCGCAACGTAGAACGTATTTTCCCTTGCTGAAGGCGGAAGTGTACTTTAATAGAATCAAAGCACTAGATCGATTGTAATGTGCGTCCATTACGCTCGCTGCTATGACACTGTCTACGGCAGTGGCCGTTCGGCGGAGGAGGGAGAGAGCGATGCCTTTAATGATAAGGCATCTCTGGCTGGGAGCCTGGCTGTAGGGAGCTTGGCTTGCTACTCAGTAGCATATGGACATAGGACGAAAGAAGCGAATGCACAAAACCTCACACAAACGCCGACAAACGCAGATAAGCACACAAAAACTGACAGACGCAGGAACGCACACACAGCACGCGCACAGGAGTAAAGTTAGGGAAACGTTCGCAGAGCTTTGTTCAGGCGTGAATGAAGGAGAAATTACACCAAGGCACTCGTAGTTCGTGTCACCACGGTAGTTGAGTGCCATAGACCGATGTCGTTGCTAAGTTTTAGGGATGCATCAGCGCGCAGTCCCAAAGTTATCTTCATGGTTAGCCGTGGAGTATCAAAACAAGGACGCACACACAGTACATGTTCAATCTCCTTATGAACACTGTAAGCGTGAGAGTGAGGGGAGGGGGTGACTCGACGCGTTTTGTGCTAGTATGGTCGGTGAAGGCGACGTTGAGGCGAATGCGGCGAACAATTGCGTCGTGACGCTTTCTCAGAACATACGGCATTCGGAAAGTGCAGGAGGGATCAATTCTATACGGTGGCTGGTACGTTTTGACAGCAGAGCTGTTTACGCTTGAGCATGTCCGGTAGCGTTCGCAAAAGAAAAATACAAAGACAAGATACCGAGCGCACGTGGGCACGCGCCACGCGAGGACGGTTGTCTTCGTGGCGCGTCGGTAGCTACAGGGCTCCCCCCAAGGATAGATCCGGAGGCCGGTGTGTTGTCCTCTTAGCGTTTTTGGTTGGTTGAGCTTGGGAGTTACGGGGCGGGGTTGTTGAGACGGGTAAGTCCTGGGTGCATCGGAGGGATGCAACGTAAGCCGGTATGACTCGGTCGGCGGCGACAATGTCTGGCGGCGACAAATGTCGAGGATGACAGTCTGGTTGTCGCCCGCTTTACGAGGAACGTCCATAGACTTGCTCTTTCTGCTCCCTCTCTCTTGGTATCCGCTGTCCGTGTGCGGAGGAGCTAGGTCGACCCCAGCTCTGCTGTGTCTTTAGCCTTACACCACTAATGCAAGCTGCGCCATTTCCTTTTTTTTATCTGGTACAGCAAATGGGTTTGTTGGCGTTATGCAGTCGTACAAGCTGCAAGACAGAACCCCCGGACATACAAGTATATTGTAGCGGGAAGCTGAAAGCCACTACGGCCGAGTAGCTATTTTAATGGGGAAATGAGAGAGCTCAGTCACAAGACTGGCGAGCAAACAGGCAGAACACGACCGAGCCTTGTCTTCTTCCCCGTGCCAGCACACACACATACCCGCTGCTGGCGGGATTGACCACTATAGTAGAACCCGCGCTCTCTAAATGAACTTCAGCTGAGGCATTGCCCCCTTCTTCAGAGGGAGCATCGTCTCGATGCTGGATTGCACTCGGGGGTAGAATAGGTGGCAGCACCCAGAAGATGACGACGCATGCCACTGACAAGTTCTACACTCGCAGTCATTGGCATGAAAACAATGTTCCATCACTCAGTACGCTTCGGATGCCTGGGTTAGCCTCTGTCGTAGTAGGGCTTCATTCTAACGACGTGTACGACCTCAGGGTTTGGCCTGCGTCCCACGGAATGCGCCCTACCGTCTGGTGTGACTTCCTAATTGACGTCGCTAAGCCGACGAATGACCTTGTATGGTCCGAAATACCGGCGGACCATGGTTCTGACGTGGCGGACGTTGTCTGAACGACCCCGCTGGCACCCTGGAGTCCAGACCCACACAGCGTCTCCTGGCTCGTAGAACACCGTCCGCCTGTTCTTATGATAGCGACTGTCGTCGGCACGTTGTTGATGCTGGATGCACTCCCGCGCCAGCTGGAGTGCTTCTTCCGCCTTTTGGGCAAAATTGTCGGCGTCAGTGTCGTCTTCTTCCTCGTGAATGGGCAGCATGAAATCCAGAGTAGTCGAAGCAATACGACGATAAACCAGTTCCAACGGAGTCATTCCTGTTGTCTCCTGAACCGCCATGTTGTAGGGGAATGTTGCGTATGGTCCTAAGTTTTGTGCTCAACGTCGACGTACATTGAAAGCGTGTCGGCGAGGGTCCTTTTTAGTTTCCCTGTCAGTCCGTTGGTTTGGGGTGGTACGCTGTCGTTCGCCTGTGAGTTGTGTGGGTGAGTGCCATGACGGACTGCATGAGATCTGCTGTGAAAGCTGTTCCCCTGTCCACTATTACCGTCTCTGGAGCCCCATGCCGACACACGATGTTGTGGACAAAGAACTGTGCTACCTCAACTGAGGTTGCCCTGAAAACAGATTCTGTATCCGCATACCGCGTGAGGTAGTCGGTCGCCACCACAATCCATTTATTTCCCTTCGTGGACGCCGGAAATGGGCCTAGGAGATACATGCTGACTTGCTGGAAAGGCGTCTTGGAGGTTTTATGGGCGGATCGAAGGAGCCCTGTCGGCTTAAACGGTGGAGTCTTCCTCATATGGCACTCACGACACGTCTTGACACAGTGCTGGACTGTTTGCACTAAGGCCATTTGGGACGTGCTGACGACTTTGAGGAAGAGGAAGCCTTCGTCGGTTTCTGGATGTGCCGAGTCGATTGGAGCCCGCGACAAGCCACCTGCATTGCTATGCTTGCGTCCCGATCTGTAGATGACAGTCATGTCGTATTCTCGCAGACGGGGTTCCATCTCGCAAGGCGTCCAGAGGGGTCTTTCAGACTGGCCAACCAGCCCAGCGAGTGGTGGTCGCTGACGACTCTAAATGACCTTCCATAGAGGTATGACCGGAACTTGCTGATGGCCTAGATGATGGCTAAACACGCCTTTCCGGTTGTGCAGTAATTCGTTTCAGATCTTGAGAGAGTGCGGCTTGCATAAGCACGAACTCGTTCTGCCCGGCACGGCTCACGTAGCCACCACGGTCACTTCAAGACCGATACGGTGTGGATCTGAGGGCCAGGATGCGGATGAAGACACCGCACCCTCCAACAAAATGCTACGCGGCTGCAGGACGAAATGCACAAACCATGGTGGATGACGCGATGATTTAATGAGCGGCCGTGATGGCACGAGCAAACCAAGGCTATGCTACATTCAGTACGTCGTCGTCTTCACTCAGGCTTCCATGGCACCATGCGCAGTGCAGCCATTCCTTCGTTATCTTGTAGCAATATTCTACAAGCACTACCGTGACACACTACGTACTCTACTTCCACCACGCGACAGACTGACCAAGGAAGAGACTACGACGTGTGGCCGCATTCAAACGCGTACACCCCCTCCTCCACTCTATCCACCCCACCTCCTAGCCCGCCGACTGCAAATTCCGCCTGCCAACTATGAACACTATACCACATGATTTGTAAATGCTCCTATACCTATTCCCTGAGCGGTGGGAGAGCATGCAGGGAAGGCTTTAGCTGATCAAGAAGGATTCGTCTGGCGGCGTCCGCCCAGAGACTTCTGGACTGAAAAGAACCATCACCATGACCCGCATGTGAAACGTTTATACCTCGAGGCTGACATTGTGAGCCGGACTAATTTTCCCCAACCTTTCCCTCATTCTAATCCACATAGGTTTCTCTGCCAGCACCTTTCCTAATAAAATTACGTCGATCTATCTATAGATCGCTGGGCACAGTTACGGCACATGACTGCCATGTTTTGGTGGTGCTGAAAGCTGTTTTTCTCCCTTTGAGACTCGTACACCAATGAGACCGGCGCGATTCCACGCAAGGTCAGCTGAACGGTACCACGGACGGAAACATATTTATACACGTGGAAAAGTGCGCGTAGACGTGACTGAGGTGCCAAGGAGAGAAACCGAACTGGCCGAGGCCAGAGCTGGTACTCACGCCGCCGGCTGCATGAGCGCAGTCCTGTGGTGCTGTCCCAGCCATGAATGGCGTGCATAGACTCGCCAAAGAGAATGCGGGTCACGTACGGGGCTGATCCGATGGCATGTCGCGCCATCTACCGCGCCCGTTTGCATGCACTAGGGTTCGATTTTCGATGGCGTGAGTGGTCCTCGCGGCCCGCCAAGTGACGACGACATTGCTTTGCGCTCGAGCGTAAGTGGTGCTAATGAACCTAAAAAAAGAAGGACGTTGTTAGATTGATAAAAAAATGTTTATGCACAGCTCGACGACATTGATTTACGCTCGAGCGCAAGTGGTGCTAATGAAGCTAAAAAAAAGGAAGGACGTTGTTAGATTGATAAAAAAAATGTTTATCGACAGCTCACCTGCTGCAGTCCCTCTGGGAGGTGTAAGACTTCGGATTCAAATCTCGATCATTATTAGAACCCACATCAAGCAACTTCAAATGTTCCTCGCCTGTTTGACACAGAATTTATTGCAAGTGTTCCCGTTCCGCCTTAATTTTGTGACCTGCCTGCCTAAATCGCGAAATCTTTCCCATTTTAGTATGATGACTGTTTTCGATCGCGATAATTCTAAATTTCCAGCTTTTAACTGGTCATGGCATTGCGCAGAGCGAAACTTAAAGACGCGTTCTTGCATGTACCTATGTGTGAGTGTGCGTGCGTGCGCGCGCGTATGTGTGTCAGTGTGCGAATGTGCGCGTTTGCGTGCGTGTGAGTGTGTTAGTTTTCGTGGGGTCGAAACATGGTATCATTTTGCAGGGCTTCTTTCTCTACCTCATAACAAATTCGCGTTCTGGCTGGTGTGTTCTTTGTTGTGCACGAAAGTCAGTGTTTGTGATGCTGTCGCTTGACAACCGCGAAGAAACATGCAAACGGAAAATTTTGTTTTTATTTTTCTTCAGTACATCGGAAAGCGTATCGACTGAAAAATAGCGTGCGATACCGCGCGCAGTTTATTTTGCTCTTCCCTTTCTACGCACTGAGTCACTCCGTCGTTTCTTGGACAGCAAGACGCAGTGACTCCACTGTACACACCATTAAAATATACGCGCTAGAAACGCCTTTCTGTTGAATAATAAAAACACATCGATTCTCGACAACTAAAATGTGAGCCAACAGAGTTTTCTGCATCGCATTAGCGCCCGGTTTCATTTTTTCTGCTGACGTTGCTTAACGTTAAGCAACACCCATCTATACGTTAAGGTACCCCATCTATATTATTTGGTTTCCAAACACCACATAGAAGTGACATGAATATACAGTGCGCTAGTTGGGTGCGCAGGAGTGCCGTCACCAAATGATTTGATTTGACTGATATGGGGTTTAACGCGCCGACGCTACACAGGCAATGAGGCGCGCCGTAGTGGAGGGCTTCGGATTAATTTGGCCACGTGTGGATCTTTAACGTGCGCCGGAATCTCGAACACACGGGCGTTTTTCTTTTCGCCTCCATCAGAAAAGCGACCGCCGTGGCCGGGAATCGAACCCGCGTCCTCGTGCTCAGCAGCGCAACGCCTTAGCCACTGAGCCACCGTGGCGGGTGCCGTCACCAAATGGGAGACTATATATGCGCGTTTAGCAGGTCTGTCGGGAAGTATGGAACCTATTTTTGTTTTAGATACACTTGGCAAGCAATGGAAAGGTCGCTTTGAAGAAGAGTAATTGCTTTTCTTCAGAGCACTGTCCTTGCGAGTTGGCTGAGTTGAACGCAAGTGCCATTTTCTTCTCGCTTGAGGCATTCAAGTTAATTCTTCTTTAACGATTGTTATGCCACGGCCCCTCGCTATGCTCTGCGGCAAAGCAAACTTCACTGCGTAAGCAGCTTTAAAGCAAACCCAACTTTCCCGACATGCCCGTAGCTGTTGATTCGTCTGGAGCTTACATGCGCGCGTAACTTACATTGTTCGTGCGTCCTCTGCCGACGTGACCCTAGCTTCCCGCGCGTGTGCTGCGGTACCGACCTTGCCTTTCACTGTTCATACAATTAGGAATAGCGCAAATGCATCGGCTGTTTTCTTGTTTTTTTTTCCTCAGAAAAACCGGCTTCAGTCGGCCTTAGCACTATCACGTTCATACGACTAACGCCCAAACGATTTCGACGGTGTTGCTTTCCACAACCTAGTAGGACCCGTGCCCAACTTTAATCAATCTCCTGAAGTGTTGCCGAAATCGCACGGCGCAAAAGAACGAAACTGGAGTGGACGTTCGTGCGACGCCGAGATAGGCTCATACATCACCGTCAGGGCGCATACACAATCGATGACTACGACTACGGTGACATGTGAACCGCAGAGAAAAAAAATGTCTCGTCGTGAAGCCTATCGACAACTAAATTTACCAGCAATACCTCGGTGGTTGCGGTTGTTGCTGCATCAAGCGTTTCTAGCCCCTGAAAATATGACGGTGAGATCTCCGCCGTGCGCCGCCTTTGCTAATAACGTCGTGTCTTTCCACTGAAGTAGGGAGCCGAATTTCATTGATCTAGGTGCGCTTTTTCGTTTGATTTATGAAAGCTTCCGAATACTCTCCTCAGGATATATGCTTTCGCACTCAAAACTGTTAGGTTTCTTTGATTCGTCTTCACAAATATTTATCCGGGTATATGATGCGCATAGATATCAAGCACAGCTGGCGCCATCCAATCGTATAATTGTTGCGCTTCCGTGTTGGCATTAACATTTACACGAGATGCGAAATGCGATATCCATTGAGTCTGCAAAAGCGTGCGCGTAGCCCGATCATTAGGCACAGCTTTGTATCCGGGCGTCAGCCGTGTCCGTGTTGTGTCCGAGCATGTACGGTGGCACCGCGTCGCGTTCGCAACGCGCGCTCCTGCAGGCGGAAAGGACCTCGATTATTCACGAGCCGCGCAATAAGGAATAATGCCGTCGGGCCACCTTTCGATCAAGCGCGGTGCCGGTACGCGTATCTGCTGCCAGCGCTCCTGCTGCCCCGTCCCGTGACCCACCCTCCTCGTCGGCCCCCGCAATTGCATTGTAAGCCCGCCGTAGCGATGTGGTGCGCCTTCTGCGATACTCTGCGTGCGCACACACGCGCGGAGTCGCCATCAGGGAGGGCATGTGCTCATCCAGGTCGCAGTGCAAACACCGTATGCACACGCGCGCATAGGGCGTGCTGCATGCACCTGTGGATCGAAGGCGAACGCTCTCTGGCGAACAAACATTTCACGACGCTGCAGCCCCGACCTCTGAGGCGGGGGTACAAAGAAGAGTGCTTTAAACGTGCAGTGCAGTCGATACATTAGTGCCGTTACAATAACAACGCAACGGCCCGCACTCATCGACCGAGTGGCGGGAAAAAAAGAAAAAAAAAAAGAGGACGGTGAAGGAAGGCTGAGGGGATTTCTGAGCGATTGCCCACCTGGAGTCACAACTGATCGATGGAAAATTAATAGAGCAAGGGAGTGGACGGGTTTGGGAGGGGTTGGGGGAAAGCTCGCGACCTTCACTGGGGCTGCCAGGGCTCGCTTTCGCTTTTTGTGCGCGTCCGTACTGGGGGAGATACAAGTGACCTTTGCTTGCGTACACCGTTGATTCGATCTGCGGCGTCGTATCGACTTCGGGCGCGCGTGCTCGCTTTTGCAGCGCCAATGAGTTTGGTTGCCCTTATCGCCATTTGAGGCCGTCGGCAGTGACCGTATCGCACGCATGTCATGTGCTTCCGGCCACGGGCTCCCGAAAGGTTCGCGTCGTGTCTGTCTGTGCCTCTTTATCGCTTCGGGCGTATCGAATCGTCATTAGGGCTCCAGGGTACGGGCATAAGTGTGCCTATGCATCCGGCCGTGAACTTAAGCTATTGATGCTCGGCTTCTGAGAAGGTTCTCTCCCTGTGGTCGGGAGCGCTTAGACTGTTACTCGCTTATAGAAAACACGTCGTGACTCGAACCGGCGCTTACGATGTTTTCGTAAAATTTGTTGCGTTGATTTCTTGGGCCTTTACGGCTAAATTAAAGCAAGCTCGAAGATCGCTTCACGGGGACTTTTATACTGGAACACGCAAATTCGGTTTTCTTTCGCGGATGTCTTGAAATCATCGCCACTTACGTTTTTTGTACGCGCTTACACGCTCGTATTTAACACGCGAGGGTTGATTTTGTTTTGTTTTGTTAACCGCAGAAGATAGCCATATCACCATTTTAAAACGTTTCCCGAGTGCAAAGGGTCCTTGGCCACTCCCAAGTGCTTATATGGACGCCCTCAGTCTACCTTGATTTCTGGTGAGTACTATTTAAAATTCCCCGCTTGTTGAGCGTTGTTTAAGGTTCGTGTCTGTGTATATTTGTATAGGTCCTGATTATTTTAGTTGTATTTTTTAAGCATCTTCCTCCAATACTTTGTCTAATACGTCCTGTACTGTGACAGAATTAGCAGTAAGAAATATGACGCTTTTACATACTAACAGCCACTGGGCTTATATAACGGGAGAGTGAAGGGCTTTTTTTTTCACTACTTCTCATCGCGATTTTATTGCAATGTGGCTGAGAACACTTTTCGAACATCATGTGGTTCCATCACGTCCGTTAACATCTGCTCAGTTTGTACTCTTCCTTATTCGTACACAATAGTTTTACCTACCATCGTTGCATATGGGAGGCATGTTAAGACGCGAGCTTACGGAATAATGATACGCCAAACCACTGGGCACACAACTGACACCTTTATTTTCTTATTCGCACCCCTTCATTCTTATGAGTTCACGCTAATTTAATGCACCCGGCTTCTTTCCTCAACCGTGAATCTACTGTTCAGCAGTCGCTCTTTTTTTATCGTACAGTTTCTTGCTGTCTATCGATCTTGCTTCCGGAGATAAAAACAAAGCACAAACACTTGAAAGAGTTTGAGAACCTCCAAATTAAGCAGCGGAAAGTTTGTAAAATCACTGCTGAGTAGCTGCAACGTGACACCGCTCCTTCAGGTGTAACATTCTGATATTATGATCGACCGGCTTCGCTGATGGTTCTTACAGACGCGCATTCAAGAACACATCCTAAAAGCAAATGACAACCGCAAGTGCATGGGTTGGTGGCGTCAATCGAATCTCTACACATTTAATGCTGGACGTGTTCCTTGCGTGTTGCAACGAGTACGACCATGGCATCAAGCGTTGAACGCCTTCTATCTCTAAGCTGCTTTCTATGTCGTATTCTTCGTTTTTTCTAGAAAGAACTACATGTGTTTAAACTGTCCTCAGCAGCACCATATTGAAGACTCTGTAAAGACTGACTGCCGACATCCAGGTAATCTTTCCCTGGCGAAATGGGCCAATAGCGCAGAAATTTGAGACACTATTAAACCTAAAAAACGTACTTCTCATTTACAGACGTATCAATGCAATGAAAGGCACGTAGGAGACAGGAGTGTTCTGCTAAACAAAGGGCCACAATTAGGTGAGTAAAAACTGCACGACATTTAAGCTATCTCGGACGGTGGTGAACAGCAGTAGCTAGGAAATGTCCGAGCTCCGCATGCATGGGTATGTAGACCACAGATGCACGGAGAGGGAGTTCAAGACGTGCGCGCACAGGCATGTCAGTTACAGGCGCACCGACTGCGAAATGGAGGTCGCAGACATGTAGCTAGGCAGGAACATGTCAGGTTTCGACGTGTCGGTAAAAGTTGGGTTTACTTTAATGCCATCTTTTCGTGTAAGGTTGGCTTTGCCGCAAATAGCTCTTGCATGAGGGCGCACGTTCAGGTGAGCGGCGGTTCCAGACATTTGAACCAGGGCACGTCGACGAAGCTGTCTTGGACGCAAATGACGCGTAAATTACGGATTCACATGCAAGGACAGTGTTGTAGTAGGATGTGTTGTTGGGCGAGTTGGTTCATTACTACAAATGGAGGTGTTTTCAGGATGCATGCGGAGGGGAAAAAAACCAGTCGCGAAAGCGCCTGTGCGTTTTTCCCAGCGATTTCAGAAGAACGTTCAGTGCAGCCGGGCATGTGTCTGATTTTCTGATATCAAATGGAACGAGTAACTAAAAATATGTCCCTGCACGTTACTCAAATAAGTTAACAGAGAGAGAGAGAGAGAGAGAGAGAGAGAGAGAGAGAGAGAGAGAGAGAGAGAGAGAGAGAGAGAGAGAGAGAGAGAGAGAGAGAGAGAGCTTTTGTTGGGGCAGGAGGGCTCTAGGTCAAACAGGACAGGTTGGTTTATGGTCTGGGACATCTGAGGTTCCTTGGGGTCCTAGAAGGGTCCTGGTGGGCCCATTATGCAAGCGGAAGAAATCGTTCGAGTTTGGCGTGAAAGGCTTTGTTTTAATTCAATTAAGGCGCGCAATGCTAAAACAGCTTGAGGGAACATGTCAGTGCGCTTCACCAGTTTTTTGCATATCTTTTTTTTTTTTCAGCAACCGATTTTCCCATGTCCAATGTTTTGCCTTTCCGTTCTCAATTTTTTATAGCCTACTGACTGAAAACACCCCACTGCTTCCCCAGCAGAGCACTTCGATGGTTCACAAAAATGCGGGAAAAGGTTCCCACATTAGGACACTTTTTGCACCTGATTTTATCGCGCAACTGCGTGAAACGAGATGTTATTCTAAGTTGTTACTTTGTATCTCAGTGCGACCTCCACGCCTATAGTGGTTGATTGTCCCTACTTGTAGGACCAAATAGAGGTTTCTATCCATCCATCCACGCGACCGACGTGATTGACGTGATCCACATTTTTCGGGCTTCTCAGTGTCACGCGTACACCTTAGAAGCATAGGTCATCGCGCGCCGGAAGGAGGGCGCAATGGCCGAGTGACAAGCGCAAAATACAGGAGCATCACGAGTGGTTAGTAAGATCAGGCGGAAGTAATCGCCACTCCTTTGATAGCAGAAAGTGTCCATATATGGTTCGCGTTGGGGTTTACTGCCGAATGCCTTCCGCCATATGAGGCATGACCATGCTCTTGAGGTGCCTGGAGGTACCGTCGCTTTCGTGATGATGGTGAAATGTATTTCTATGCTGTGGCATTGCCCATCATCACGCTGTGCGAAGCACGGTGATCATTCCGTGTATAAGTGCCTTTTCGAGCACAGTCCTTGTCCTCAACATCACACTCCGTCCCCCGTAGGGGGTGCTTCTCAAACAGCATGACTGGAAAGCAGTGAAGCAGCTTTTCAACGCAGCGTACAAGAAAAAAAAAAATTAGCAGTGGCTCGGCTATGCCAGGAGATACGTAGCCTGAGCTAAGGTTCAGCCGGTTATTCTTAGCTTTCCTGGTTGTCCAGGATTAGCTTGATTATTACTGCTGCTTCAATGACACACCCACGGTATACGCATTATGTGACACATGTATATTAATCAAGCGGCCCCGGCGCAGCGTCACCAATCGCCCCAAAGCTAAGCTGGTTGCACAGGCGCACGCCGGTGTTGCTGCGACGCACGAGCCATCGGTTCCACATCCGGCCACCCCTCGCGTGATCATCAAGTGGACCGGGCCGCCACCTGCGGAACGGAGGTTGGCGAAGGCGCTGGGTCCGTGGGGTGCGTGAGAGACGCCGGGCAGCGAGCAACGTTCTGTGCGCCGTGCGACGTCACTGCTCCTGGCGCATGCGCAGCATGGCTCTCCAGGAGCCATGCGAAAGAGCGCCACCTCGGCCTGTGCAGCTCACGCTACAAAACCGGAAGAGGAAAGTGACCAGGATGTTTTTGTCCCAGGCCACCATCCATGGCAAACCATGTGCGAATGTATTCTGTTGCTTGACTTTGATTACCTGCAAACATTGCTCTAACGCCAGATTATTTTTTACATTTTTAATAGGTGAATAAATAATGGCATATTATGACAAACGGGAATCGGGGAACGAGTCAGCGTGATGATGTGCTGATTCTTTTCGCTTCGTTTTCTTATGTTGCCGACTCGACGGCGAAAATATTCTGGCATATTTCACAACCCTTTTGTACTGACCACGGTGAGCTTTAATTCGCTACCCGACACCCTGCGGTACGGGGAGCGAGCACATTTATTCAGTACCGCGCATGCGGCTCCAACAAAAGTTCATGACAAGGATATCTGCCTACTGGGTTATTTATTGCATCTGCGTATTTTCCTCTAAGCCAGTGGTTCTTAACCATGAGTATGCCGAGGATTTCTTTCAGGGTGGCAAAAGTTATGGTACAAACGCGATAAGCGATGTTGATTTGGGTGGAAATATAAAAAAAAAATGTGCACTTTAAGCTAAAAATTCGGCCCATCTCCCCGCCAGGGGGACTCGAGTAAATGCGTCGCATAGGGGGTGGGTGTATTGCGTTAACGTTTAGTGTTTGGGGAGTTGGCGGTAGTGCATGCGTTGTATCAGCAGCTTCTTGACGTAGTTTGAATGAGTCAAGGATATAAGGCGCGTTCGTAGCCTCACATTCTGTGAACCTCTGTGCCTTAGTATTCAGCAGAGTGAAAGAGTACGGGGCTTTTCATCGCTATCCTGTGAGGTTAAGGTCCTTGCTTACGCGGATGACATTGCCTATTTTTGTGCTGATAAAAAAAGCGTTCAAGTAGCCCTTAATCTCACCAGGCAGTTTTGTGGCGCGTCTGGAGCAGCTGTGAATATGAAAAAAAAAAAAAACAAAAAAAAAAAAAACAAAGGGATTTTGGTTTGGTGAATGGGGTGCGAAACCGTCCTTATTTGGTGGCATTACTTGGGATAAGGAAGCACTTCAATACCTAGGTGTACCTTTGCACCAAATACGAAACACCGGGCCTTATTGGTCATTGGCACTCCAAAAAGTCAAGCGAGCCTCTCAGGCATGGATGGGGCGAGAACTTTGTGTTTGCGCGTGCGCACGTTTGTAACGTCTTCCTTGCCGCAAAGCTTGTTTATGTGCTGCAAGTACTCCACTGTGCGCGTTCTAAAGTACAAGCTCTACATAGAGTTTTTGCAACATTTGTGTGGGGGTCCCGATGGGAACCTATGCGTAGGGACAATTTGTTTCTTCCATTAGTGTCTGGGGGTGCTGGGCTGATACATTTGTTTGTACACCAGCTTGTATCTCGATTTTTCTTCTATAAGGTGAAGCATCATCCACTTCTGCTCAACGTTATTCAACAGCGCATAAGTTTTCATTTACCGTTTTTGCTTGTCTCCACTGGTGAAGTCAGTACGAAGCCGCCATGGGTGTTTTTAAAGGAGGTGGTCGACACCTTCAATTTCCTTGCTGCGAGGTTTTCCCTGCAATATCTGTTTACCCTTTCCAGGAAGGCTTTGACGAACACTTTATTAGACAGTCTGTTCCCAGTGCCGGTTTATCGCCAGCCTTACATTGGCCACCATAAGGACAGTGTTTTAAGCGGGTCACACGTATGTGTCTCCCCCCAAATGCAAAAACGTTTTTCTTTAAGCGGCATACATCAACACTCCCAGTGAAAACATGGTTGCGCGAGAAAGAAATGTCTATTCCTTGGTCTGACAATTGCCGTTTATGCAATCAACCTGAAACCATTGATCATTGTTTTGTTTTGTGCCGGGATGCGGTGTTTTTCTGGGATGTGTTACAACGAACCCTTAAAAATGACATGGACATTACCCCTTAAACAATTCGGTTCTTGCCTTTTAGAGATGTTACTGGAGTGCCCTATGATATATTTGTTCTGATCGGATTGTATAGCTTGTGGAAGTGCCGCATGACGGACAGGCACGCGGAACCCCCTCGCCCAACGAAGTCCATTTTTCGGGAGCAAACTGCGTTGGTGCGGAGAATTTATGCGGCGCAAAGTGACCCACCAGAATGGCTGCATCTGTTGGACGCGTGCGTCTGCTTGCCAGAGTTTTAACGGACGGCTTATTTTAGCTGCAGCGATGTGCATCTTCTTGGATGACTCATAACTTTTGTAGGCTGTATTAAGGGCAGTTTTCCATGCAGTAAAGGAAAAAAAGTCGGCTTTGTGGCGCAGTGGGTAGAGCACCATGTACATTGCGTTCCGCCCGCAGGGTCGAGGGATCGAAACCAGGCACCGGATAGTATTTTTTTTATATAGTGTAGGGGGAGGGGTGCGGACTACGACTACGGACGTCAACGCGGGTGACATCGTGAGTTACTGAAATGCTCTGCATTTAAAAAGTCGCCCCCATACTCATTCAATGTCCGCCTTTTGTGTCCGATTTTTAAGCTGCTGCTTGTCATATTGTCAAGCAATTTGCTCTTGCAGTTAAAGGTCACCAAACCAATCCACAGCCTTTTGTGTGTCTGGCTTTTTTGCATGTCTGACGTGTTGTGAAAAAAGCCAACCCTAAAAACATCGAGAAATTCAACGTGCAAGTCATGCAGCAAAGCCACCTTTCTGCATACCTCAGGGTTTGGCAAAACGAAGAAATGAATGGGGGTGGAACGTAGTTTCGGGGAGGGCTTCACGGACCCCTCAAATGCCCTCACTGATCACCTGGGGTCCGCGGACCCCCATTTTAGTACCACTGCTCTAACGATACTAGAAGATTCCTCCAGGTGGTGTGCGTAATATGATTTAATAAGCCCCCGTCGCAAACAATAATCTATGCATGGCAGAGGGAGGGGCAGCTATCTAGATGCTGAATTGTCACCACAGGAGGAAGTGCGATAGCGGGTGCATAAATGGCAAAGGGACGGCTGAAGCGTGGTTCAATTCGGCGCGTATTGTTGGCCCTGACACCTCCTTCGGGACGACAAATTGTGTAAAACCAAACTGGGCCACGCGTGTGCTTAAGCTACAAGTCGCCGTCATCTCGTTATCCTTTCCATTCCAGCCCACTCGCGCGCGTTTACCGCGCAATGGGTCGAAACCGAAAGTGGAGGGACTTGTTTGCCGGCGGGTTCCAGCACGGCAACCATATAGATCGCCGTGCATTATCGGCCGGATGTGTCCGGGCACCACAAAGTGGCCCGAGCGAGGCTGGCGTGCCGCAAGGAACAGTCGCGTGGCGTGCTTCGTTTAGTCTTCCAGGGATAATACGTGCTTTCGCCCATTATGCGTATTGAAACCGCAGGCAGGCGGAGAGCAGGAAAGGAGGGCCGGAGAACGGTTGGGAGAGAACGGGGTGCGGGAGGAGGAAGTAAAAAACGTGGGGTGATACGTCACAAGTTGTGTGCCTCTCTCGGCAGAGCCGGTCACTTACCTGTTGTTCTCGAGTTTGTCGCACATGGCTTCCAGCGGGGTACGCGAACCGCGCTCGACGACGTGAAGCAAGTCTGGAGGACGAGGCTCCGAGATCTCGCCGGCCGCCGGCGAGATCGGATGCGGACGGTGCAACGAAGTGAACCAAATTTTCCCTCTCTGTTTTCCTTTAATGCCTCTGATCACTAGTTCGCTGCCCCCATGTTTCACTAGCGGTACACAATATTGCCGAAAGAAAAGCCGGTGAAGTGTAGCGCACCACTTTGTTTTGGCGGACCATGCGTTGCCGTCGCCAGGGGCAACGAGGAAGTTCACGGTTTGACAGCGACACTGCGGCTGCCATCTCTCGGAAACTGGTGCAGTCAATTCGCGTGCATGATTTAATTTTCTCGGTTTTCCTCTCTCGATATTTTTTTCTCCGCAGTTCGTAGCGTGAGCAATATTTGTATAGTCATTTTTTTTTTTTTCGGCCGCGCGAGCCGTTTCATGTTAATGAAGAGCGCTTTTGGGGTATGGGTCCTTGACCGGAAGGGCCAACGGATTCGGCCTTTACGTTGTGAAATTCGTTGAGTTAGCTGGGCACGTCATGGATGCGGCGTACAAGAGGGTGGGGCTCACGTCGTGCGCCCGCGAGATAACGCAGAGATTGCGCTGCAACGGGCTGTGAACTTTTATGTACAGAGCAGAAAGGCGTCGCCTGCATTCCGGGAACGCATTGATCAGTGCAGTGACTGCATCGATATTCCGTCGCTGAAAAATTGTGACGTCGCATGAAGGGAATCAAATTTGGCCTGGGTAACAGCAGGGAGAAAATGGCTGCGCAAGAAGGGTGGACTAAAAAAAAAACGTTATAAGTGTTCCGGCTATTTGTATGCACGAGACAAAACTCTCTGGTAAAGTAATGAGATATGTGGCTCAACTTGGGCCCATTGCGTGTGTCATTTTTTGGAGCGTTTCTTTTGCCGGCGGGCATAGATTAAGGGGTATGATTAGGTGATGATGGGGACCCACAAGCCGCAAACGGTGGAAAGTGTGCTGAGTTCGCGCAAAAAGACGGCGAACTGTCAAGGTTCGGCCAAAACGCGCAGAGAATGAGCATTGCTCAACTTTTCTGTGTAGCGTTTGTGTTTGTTGTACTCCTCTCACTGCAGACAACAAGCGAATGATTACGAATGGCGCACACCGTAAAGGACAACGTTCGTAATTTGCTTTCAGCAAATACTCGTGCACACTGAATAGTTGATTCGTCTATTCCGTATGCAATATGTAGCGATCCGGGCTCTAAGCCTGGATAACCTCTCGGCCTTTCCGTTTGCTTTTCTCTCTTCTCTCTCAACTAATCCTGCAGCACAAGAAGATTCGACAGCACTGTACCAGACGTGTCGTGTGTGCAGCACTGTTTCTAACGCACAGCTGTCCTGGCATCATCATCATCATGCGCCGCGTGCAGTTAGCAGTGGTGCCGGCTTGTTTGTACACGGCTGAACCCACGAATATTGCGCATATTCGGCTATGCTGTATTAATAATAATATACCTCGTCCCAAGGTGTAACAAAACTGCTTCGTGAAACCGGCTTCCATCGCGTTGCAGCTAACGACGCAATTCCTAGCTGAAGCCCAAGTCGACCGCAAAACATTTTTAAGTGCAGCAAGCATGCTTTCTGCACAGCCAGAAAAGCATGGGAAAAAATCTCTTAAACTTATTTCAGAACGAATAATTCAACTCTCGCAAGGTAGAGTATAGAGACTGAGTTTCGAGTACAGAAATTTGCGAGGCATTCTTCCTGAATAATAGACGAACATTTTGTGAGAGCGCATAGTTAGTGGCTGCCCTAGAAAAAAAAAAATCCCGGGCCACCTCCGCTAGCGTGAAACCTCGGGACGGGCGAAACATGCAGTGTATTAGTGTACTCTTGGCGCCTTGGCGTCTTTTCCCACGGAGATGAAACCGTTCGGGGGCAGAGTTATACAGCTTTGAAGCGTGCTAGCGCGAAGCGTTGGAAAACGAGTGTGCCGGTGTGTTTTTTTAGTGCGCGTACGTTCTAGCCCAAGGCGTCAAGGTGTGTCTCGGTGTTTTAGTACCGTGACTACGTGAGACGACGACGTGTTACGACGACATGAGGCACCGACAGCCTGAGCCCCTAAAGGGCGTCACCTCTAATAAACTGCCTACTCGGCAAGACAGGAGATTCTGTTCCATCTGTGCGCCTGTCGGTGTGAGTATAGTGTTTTTTTTTTTCGTTCAGCTCATGCACATAGCTGTACAACATCCCAAACTTCGTCTCTATATTTCTCACTTCTCAATGACGAAAATATTTGACTGGCACCTGTGTATATGCCACTTCTTTTCGCGTGTCCCATTCTTCAGCTCTTTCACTCTTAAATAATTGTTTGCTTTCAACATAGGAACAAGCCACCAAAATCAACACTGCTTCACGTCGTGCTAGCTTCGGAGGGGCAACGGCCATCGCACGAGCCTCACACTCGGTCACTTAGGGCCAAGCTTAGATTGTCCGATTTCATCACTATGTCACTTGCCCGCGGTCGCTAGCTCGTCATTTTAATGCGCAGCACTTTGGCGCCCAGTACCGTGGTTTGGCTTCGGAGGCGTCGATATCCGCGTAACCGAGTGAGAGAACGAGTCACCGAAGGCAGAAAGAAAAGGGAGAGGAGCGTCTGGTGAAAGTGTGAGTGGGAGGGCGGGGGTGGTGGTGATTTATTAACAAAGGAGGGAAGAGAAAAGGCCTGGGGATATTGTTGAACTCAACGGGGAGTTCACCCTCATACGACCCAATCCAGGGAAGGGGATTGGGGCTTCGAAGGATAGGAAGAGAGAAGGGGGAAGAGAAGAGCGGTAGGAGAGTGGGAGATAGTCTATATGAGGGCGGCATGCGCTGTTATGCCGTCATCTCTCTTACTGCCTCTCCTTCACACTTTCGCCAGGCGCTCCTCCGTTCTCGACTCATCCGAGCCACGTGACATATGCGCGAAAGGCTAAAAACACATACTGCAACGACATGCTCAGCGGCGGCGACGCGCTGCGCGATAACGCAGAGTAGCGCGCGCCATCGTGCGTTCGCTGATCACGCGATCACTTCCCGAAATGCAGCAGATATGCGCCACCACCGAGAAGACTGCAGCTCGTGCTGCGTGCAAATTTCGCTTTAGGGAATATAGTAATCTTCAGTGCCTTTTCTGCGTGATATTACGTTTCGCTTTGACCAAAATACAGGATTGGTGCTGACGAGATCGGGGCCATGACCACGGAACCGTAACTCGCAGGTGCTTGTTTTGGTGCTTTTTTGTTGGTTTGTACATCATGTATGGCTAAATAAAAGTTGTACAGTGTTGACGCTGAGGAAACTAAAGGGAACTGGATACTTTATTTACATAACCATGCAGCACAAAGACGTCACTGAATGAATCAGAAAGCAGAAACACTGTTACCCACAGGACGACCACGTACAACAATAAACACCACGTCTTCTGATCGCCACAACATCCAACACGTAAATTCACAGAGTATACATTTTCTAAAAAAAACTAAAGTGTACTCACCGCCACGCAAGGCGCTGTCATATATATGTCGATTCCTCTTTGATAGGAGAACAAATACGTCATCCTACTGGAAAAACGCACGAGGGCGTAAGGCAAATACAAAATTTAAAAAGAAGTAACAAGAAACGATTTTCTCGCCAACGATCGCAAGTTGCATTTGTGTTCGCTACTCTTGGCCCTCATTTTTAAGGTAATCGAAGTAATCTTGTTGGTCACGTTACAATTTTGGATATTAATGCATGAGCCTGCGGCATAAATCCCGGGGAAGTGTAGCTGCTAAAGGGACACCAAAGGTGCATCGCAGTGGGCCAGAGCGCCCTGTTTATGAATACAGCAGCTTTGAGAGCGAAACGCTGTTTCAAACATACGTCCACTTTTCTTCTTAACTCCTCAAGAAATGGCACAAGTTGCGTTACATATCTTCATAAGAAATGTGGCGAAGTTCCCTTTGCAAGACAATGTTTGTAGCATTGTCTTCAATATACTTGGAAACTTGGAAAGAAATTTCTGGATGCTTCTTGCTATTGATAGCTAAAAATATCTGAAGGGTGTTTGTTTTAAACGGTAATAGTTGGAATAAAGCCACAAGAAAACCCGAAACTTTCGCGGAAAAATTTTTGGGGGTCTTTGTAATTTGTTTTATGTTTGCGCATGTTAATTTAGGCCCAAGCGCGCTTCACCGTTGTGTGAGAAGTCTCTTTGTGAGCTTGCCATATTAACATGATGAAACAAAAAAAACTACATCCCAGCGGCTCTCTGGTGACTCGCATCCTCCCTACCATGACGTCGCCCTACCTTCTATGCAAAAAGCTGTTCTGCGCCGTAGCGCGAAAATTTCAGCGCACCGTAGAGCCACTATGACCAAAGTTGAAACTTGCTGTTCATCACTTTTCGACCGTTTTTGATCGCTCACTACAAAACTCCTGCCTGAATCGCCTGGCTAGTGGGTGATCCGTTGACGAAGCGACTGCAACTTTTGCAGCCAGCCTAGAAGATGAATTTTGGAAGGAGCAGCAACAACCAAGAAATGTAAGCGGCCTTGGGATATGCGTGAGAAGCTTGGCGAGAGAGCAGCTTCGGATTTATGAATATTGCCGTGGTGTGACGTGCTGTATGTTATTAAAAGTTGGTTTCGGTCATTGTTGAAGCAAGACACCAGTCATTTGGCACAAATGCACTTGTTTTTTGAAAAAGAGGTAGAAAAATAACGAGAAAAGTTAGTCACCAGCACCTGTAGATCGACTTACATGCGTGGGGAAGGGAAAAAACTAGCGAGAACAAGCTGTCTATATTTACTTCTGTGCTATTATGAGCTTCAGAAACTGCATACTTAGCGTCAATTTCGAGAATGATGAAACAGAAGGAACAAGACGCACAAAGCAATAATTTTAAGAGCCGTAGCAGGTTCAATGTCATCGACGGAAACTCAGTTTGGTGCAAATGTTACAGAAAATGCCTGCAAAGGGTCACAATTATACACCACTGCTACCTCGTAGCTAAAACAGCCGTGCACTCTCATGACTGCATGCCCGAGATGTATCACAAAGCACACACTGAACCAGCACAGGATCACAAACTAGCTGCACGACTTGTGAACGATGCAAGTTTTCTAGATAGGAACTGGCTTGAGCTCTACAGATGTATCACATGTACAAAGCTTACAAGAGATACACAAAAAACACTATAAAAAAGATGCCACCTACTTTTACAGGCAACATTTTTCTCTCACTATGGTCACTTCGTGACGTTACAGGAGAAAATAAAACGATGTAATGGTACAAAGCGTGCAAGGCGCCAATGTTTTCAAATGAATTGCAATTACAGCTTTCCCGAGTTTATACTTCTCTTGTGAATGACGCCTTCTGGCCTGATAGGATGCAATGAAGCAAACAATCAGCAAGACGCGGCCCAAATACATAGCTTATTTTCTCACATCGCTGTTAAACTGAGACCCCCACATGCACCTTACGCGCCTCCCTGCTGTTGCGAACTGAATTATGCTACACGTGCATGCATCTCCATGGGAAGTCCTCCGATAGTGTCGCTCTTGTGTAAAATTTGAGCTCTCGGCTCCACCTGCTTTGTCCGGCGATGGGCAAAGCTGCAGCCTCAGAGGCGGCGACAGAAGCCCGTGGCTGACATTTCCCTTGATAGCGATTCCAGCTCTGTAATAACGTTCGCTTTTACGCGCTACAGTGTCCTCAATACTGTTGCAACGGCATCACGTGAGACGCCAATTCATGCTTGCTGTCTGTGCTCGGTCACTAACAGTACTCGCGTAAGCTTATGAATACACTACGGGCTTGCAGTTTTTATCTGAGCCTTTTTCTGAGTTCTACAAGCGGGAAAATGTTTCAGTATAGAGTGGTCGTTGCCACGCGGGACATAACGAGGGAAGTTGCGCCCATGACGTCGCCACGAAAAATTTCGAGAACAGTAAGTGCTATCGGCTTATTAGTTAATTTTTAGGACAAAATGCGCCGAGATGCATCTGATCTATAGTCAAATGACACTGTTTCTTTGGCTAGTTTGTGTAGCCCAACGCTCAGAAAATTCCCAGGACCTTATTGCCTGGTTTGCACAAACCGGCGTTTTTTTATTAAGATTTGCCAAATCCTCACGCATGGGATCGTTAACTATAATAAATTAGGCGAATATACATTTTTCTCTCCACTCTGCTCGCATTTTTCACGCGTAGAGCTTGCGTTCGATAGGCGCCATTGGGCATTAAGACTATTAAAGTGGAGCGGAATTTTCGACACTCAACTTGAGCACGTGTTTTGTGCCACCATCGTTAGAAAAGAGACGGCCCGACAGTGTGAAGCACCGTGGCGCCTTCGCAAACGGTAAGCAACGCTGAATATCTTTCACTAGGCGAGATTTACTTGTCTTTCAGGAAACAATCTGAGTTGGTTGTTTGTTGTTACAAGAGAATTTCGCATTGTTCCCGCGCATTCGAGTGGTGTACATACGCAGCTCTCGGTGCCGTCTCAGAAGGACATTCCGTTTCGCAGAACGGCCACCTTCTGCTTTTCTCGCTGTATGCACTTGCCCCACCAGGAGCGCTTCTCGCAGACCTCGCGGTGCTTGAAGACGAAGCACTTGGTCTGGACCACGTTGAAGTACAGCTTGCCCACCATGTGCGACGCCCCGTTCTTGGTCATCTTCAGACAGCTCCGGAACCTGCAGAGGTGTCAATCAATCAATCAATCAATCAATCAATCAATCAATCAATCAATCAATCAATCAATCAATCAATCAATCAATCAATCAATCAATCAATCAATCAATCAATCAATCAATCAATCAATCAGACAGTCAGTCAGTCAGTCAGTCAGTCAGTCAGTCAGTCAGTAAGTCAGTCAGTCAGTCAGTCAGTCAGTCAGTCAGTCAGTCAGTCAGTCAGTCAGTCAGTCAGTCAGTCAGTCAGTCAAATTTTCATATACCAACATTGTCGCGGGCACATATGAACCGCATGCTGGTGTGGCTTAACGATGAAGACATGATTCGACCCGCTACGGTGACTCTGGAAACCGACAATAAAGAAAAAAAATCACTCGCCATCTGCACTAACGTGAAATGTGGAGAGGGGCGAAGCATGAAACCTTCAGAAAGCGCAACAATTTTGAAACCTTCAGAAAGCGCAACAATTTTGAAACTTTCAGAAAGCGCAACACTGAAAAACGCGAGACGAAGAAAGGGAACACAGGACGAGCGCTTATTCTTGGCGCCTTTGTGTTTTTGTCATCGGAGATGAAACCGGTGGGGGTAGAGGTATACAGCTTTGCTATAAAAGTCTCTTGTTTTTAAAGCACGAAGCTCTCTAGCGCGGGGCGTAATCGAGTGTCCCGGTGTTTTTTTTTTTTTTTTTTCAATACGCGTTCGAAGTGTTCCAGCACGAGGTGTAAACGAATGTCCTGGTGTTTTGTAGTACGAGTGGTGTTTTGTAGTACAAGAAGGAAAGAAGGAGGTAAAAAAAGCGGCTTAAACCTCGAAACGTCTATTTGCCTCGGTATGATATTCTTTTATTTTTCTTACGTAGTGCCACCGACAGCAGGCTGACTTATGATGACCTTATATCGTGTGAGTGAGCAATCCGGAGATTTTGCGAGGGCGCACAAACAGGTCAGGTTTTTGCAGGCTATTCGCCGCGAGATCGACATGTCGCGCTGCTATAGTGTGGATGCTCCGCTGAGCGGCCCGGCAGAATGCACAGTATGGGTGCGCTTAATGCCTTTCTCGCGCCGTATGTGCACACGAAAGGCACAGACAAGAGTGGAATGCTGTAGTTTGGTACCTCAAAGCTCAATATATTGCATTTAAGTGGCAAAAAGCTTTCATTAGTACGCCGAAAAAGCGGCGACCCATCGGGAATCGCAGAACGGTCGCAATAGACAATGAACTTATACGCCGTGGCTCGTAGCAAGGTCGATCTTTCCAGACTATCACTTGGAGCGTTCAATAAAACCATAAATAGAAACAAATCAGGAAGCCTCAACCTCCGGAATTCAGTTTACAACAGCAGTTTCGATCGCTTTTACCAGTAGCATGACGCATTCTTGCATTTGTGGGATTCCCTGAAATGGGAACACCACTTAACTGCACCGACATTTTTTCTAAGAGCTTACAATATTTTTTGTGGTTTCGAAAGGCAACATAAAATTACTGAATTTTAACCAGCGCAGAGATATAAATGCAACCGTTCTAACAGGTCTTTCGCACCCAGCTTTGGTTCAATGAAATTTTAGCGACTCCGAAGGCAGGTTTGATGAATAACGGTGTCGGATCACTTATTTAAGGCTTTCGTCGCACGTGAACTTTCGAATTAAATTGCTAACGCGCGCAGTACAAGCAAGGTCTCATGTTTAGCTAGACTTGCAAAGTGACAAGCAAGTTTACAGTGTGGAAACCGCGGTTCTGGGACCTCACAGTGAGCACAGATTTTCTATTACAGGTGCACTGTCGACCATTTGCGTTCCTTTTAAAATCTAACAGGTGCCTAGAACAGCGAGATGTGTTTGCATTCTAGTGTAATGTCGCTTACGAACCATAAAGATGGCAAATGAAGTTGCAAGCCCTGTTGCAGATGTAGTAAAACGTTACGAAACAGCGCAACTGGTCACCGGTAACTACTTTGTGTTGTAAACTTAACCTCGCTTTATCTTGGCATTTAATTATTGGGGATTGGCTAAAAAAGGCGCGGATAAAAGTTTTCTGCGCATTGTGTTGTTTTTTTTTTTTTGGGGGGGGGGGGGGGGGGGGGTGTTTTGTCAACGTTCCAAGCGCAGCGAGAAGAAGACGCATGCAACGCGAAATACCAAACATTGGTTATCAGTATTACTTGCAACTGAAAGTACTCTAGGCGTAGTGTTCCGTAGCGGTGAAAAAGCAGCTACTTCAACGAGTAAACGCCAGTATTTTCAAAACTGATTAACCCCAGTATTGGCCCGAGATTGCCCAGGAATTGTGGCTCGCGTTTTTCAAAATTGTATTGAAAGCGACCATTGTGGGAAAAATAAAAAAGTCCAGGGAGTCACGACACACACCTTCCACACATGTGGGCTACAACCTGCATTATATTACGCGATTTTTCCTCTTTCTTTAAACTTATATCCAGCTTAAGAGTCTAGGACGTGACCATATTAGGCATTTGGTTATGCTGAGTGAAACACATTTCTAGACAAGGTGATTCATGGTGGGATTTGAAAATGGGATATATGAAAATGACACACGAAATGCCACAGGACAGGCGCAAACTCACAACTGCTTAGTTTTACGGAGAAATCCCCCCGAAATACTCTTGCGCATCCAGAGAAACGCATTTTAAATAATACGTAAAATTAGCAACACAGTGTAAGCTAACGTTGGTGTAAGCAACGACTGCACAGAAATGGTATACATATTTTCGAAAAGGTACAGGAAGAATTCGATCACACAGGCGCTTACGGGTTTAAAATATGTCCCCGGTAATGTATGTGCAATAACGCACAGGTCGTGTTCAGTGTAATTGTTCTCGTTTGTTTCTTCTCAAGGACACAGCGCAATTTTACCAGGGTGTGGCGAACGCACGGGTATGCACAGATCTTGTCGCTTTTTACCCGTTTCGTGTATTAAACTTTTATCCTTTAAATAACCACCACGTCTCCTTCAAGAAGCACCGTTTGACGTTCCCGAAACGGCAGACGACTGCACTCATCAATAAGAAAAGTGTAATGTGTCGAAGCCATGTTTATAACACGTTTCACAAGAATAAAAAGTTTCACCCCGGTGAAGATGTTTCGTGGAATTAAACCAGCGCATTAACCCGCAACGGCCGCTGATTATGGCGTCTCTAGAGGAAATGCGCAAGCAGAGGTAACTGTGTCATTGTTTACTGCTAAACAAGTACACATATTGGTTGTTTTATCGTGTGCAGCACAAGTCTTGCGCCGCGCGCAACGTGAACGAGCAGATGACGCGAGAGCGCCATCCACACTAGGAGCGGTTCGTCCCGCCGCCGCCACGGGCCGACTGTGTTCGATCTCGGGGCGAATATGGTGTGCATTCTTGGCCCGTGCTGGGTTTGCGGGAGCTTGCGTATTCCCAGGGACCGATCATCAATATAAGTGACGCCAGGTGTCGTAATGAGTGACTCAGAGAGCCTGCTTGCTCAGGAAAGACGGCCCACGTTGCACGGGCAGACGTCATAGCCCTTCAGATCTAGAAATGGGAACAATGCAACATGGGTTGTAAGGGGACGAACCATGGTGACATGGGATGGCTGCATTCTTAAACTTGCACACACCCACACCTCACGCAGCGTCGGCACGCCATGATCAAGTCGAGAAGGGCGACCACGATTTTGCTCTTCCTTCTGATGCATAATCGTTCCCCATTCTACACTGAGAACAGTTGAACCTCGACACCTCACTACGTGACCAAGGAGTAGGGGCAGACATTGGTAACGTTAACCGTATACTGCAGTAAGTGCGCTATGCAGGGTGGTAAGCTGAAAGACGTATATTTAAGCGGCAAGAAGGGATTTTTGAACGACAATACGAGACAAAGAGAGCCGAGGCATCACTTTCAAGCAGCCTGCCGCAGTTTCCTTTCAGGGAGGGTGGCACCAACGACCTTACGGGTACTTTAGCGTGACCGAATGGCGATCGTCCGGACACCTGCCCATGCCTCTGTAACAGGCAACAACTTCGCCCACCAACAGGCTCGCGAACTGGCCCACCGAGCCCCCGAGGTCACCGCAGCTCCGACGCCACTACTCACCTATCAGGAAATTACTCAATTTTACCCACCAACAGACAAAAATTTCTGTGCCCTCACCTATCACTCAGGAAAACTGAGGAAATGACACTCCGGCAATTACAAGCAGAAACGTATGTACACCCGGTTCGAATGAATTTATTGTTTCCCACACAGCACACCCCTCTATGCAAATTTTGTCCACAGCTAGGTACCCTCCAGCATATAATGGTGGAAGGTGCTCACAACCCAGCCTTACCAGCCCTTTCTACCCGTTCCTTTCCTGAGCTGTGGGAGACACCGTTCACCAGCTGTCAACCGGAGGGCCAGACTCTCCTGGTGACACGGGCAAAGACGTCTAGGGCAACACATGGATTCCCGGGCTAGGGTTACACTATCACGTTCGATGTCATTAAAATGTCTCTCTCTCTCTCTCTCTCTCTCTCTCTCTCTCTCTCTCTCTCTCTCTCTCTCTCTCTCTCTCTCTCTCTCTCTCTCTCTCTCTCTCTCTCTCTCTCTCTCTCTCTCTCAACAGCATCGATCCAACCACAGTTCCCATAGACAAGCTGAAAAGAAAAAAGAAATGAAAGCCAGGGGAAATTGACCGAGCGACGGTAGGAGTGATTCCACTGGAGACAGCATAGTTCCCCCAAGGTGCGTCGGATGCTGAGATATACCAGATAGAATAAAAAAATAAGGCAACACAATCAAGCCGCACACACAGACAGCGAAAGCGTGCCTCGTAACTAAGGGGCAGACGACCGGCACAGGGCAGCGCCGAAGCCATTGGCTGCAGGTGACACAGCGTCGGCCGCACGCCCCATCCCCTCCCTTCCCCTTATATGGCGAGTTTTCTCGCGCCTGGAGGGAAAGCGAGGGTCACTTCGTGCATGCAACGTACGATGCGCTTCAATGCGTCTGGGGCCCGCCATATCGCACATGCGGGCGAGGATCACAGCGAAAGATCTGTTGAGAACGTCTGTCGGGCAGTAAGCAGGAGCTTGGACTTCGTGCGGATTCTTTTTCTCTTGAAAACTGCGTCCTGCAGGCCAGAGACAAATGTAATGTCTATGTACCACGGACTTTTTTTTTTTTTTTTTGCGGGAAGGTTTCAACTAAGAAGGCGGAAAGATTCGGGTGTTCGGTATGTTTAGGCGGGGGGCTTATTACAATATTGGAAGCGAAATGAATACGAATGTTTAGAAGACACCGGGTTGAAGCTTAAAATCGAACTTACAGAAAGTGAAAACATAAATGTACAGAAAGGAGTATTCAACATACTTCGACAACAAAACAAAAAATCACGAACATTTAGAAGACACCGGCTTGAAGTATATTAATTGATTGCAGGGTTTAACGCGCCGACGCAACGAAGGCGATGAGGCGCGCCGTATACTATAGTGGAGGGTTCCGGATTAATTTCGACAACCTGGGGGTCTTTAATGTGCGCCGAAATCTCGTACACACGGGCGTTTTTGATTTTCGCCTCCATCAGAAAAGCCACCGCTGCGGCCGGGAATCGAACCCGCGTCCTCGTGCTCATGAGCACAACGCCTGAGCCACTGAGCCACCGCGGCGGGTGGTTTGAAGTATAAAATCGAACTTACGGAAAGTGAAAATATAAATATATGAATAGGAGTATTCAACATACTTCTACAACAAAGCGAAAAATTGTGCCTGGGAGAAGCAGAATTTAGTTTGCCCCGTCGGGCTATGTAGAATTACGTAGAATTGAGTTTTCTTGTTTGCTCTACCAACTCGCCCAAGCTATAACCCCCTTGCGACTATTAACGAAGGTGTATTGGACGCCACGCTCTTAAACTTTAAGGGGTCCTGAAAGACATTTCCAACATAACGTGACAAAAGAAAATGGACGCCCTCCGGAGGGCGCCACTGTCCATTCCGCCATGATCGTCGCTGCTTAAAGTAGGCAGTGGAACGTGTGTCTTCCTGCTCGGGCTGCCATGACCGACACATAAATACATACATCGCGTCGCTTTGACCCAACGTGCCACACGTTTGCCCTGCCGCCACTGCACATGTTTTGGTGGAGGCCGTGTCTGGAGTGCCGTCCGACGGTATTATAAGCACTCCACTATATCGACGTCCACCGGCGTTTTGTAACAAAATTACCGGGTCTGGAACTACATCGCTCTAGATAACGTAAGGCTAGGCAACCTAACCTAAACGTAACATAACATGACCTAACGCGCACAAAGAAATCGTTTAAAACACCAAAACTAACCTAAAACATAAAAGTTATAGTTCAATTTAAAGAAGGATAGAAAAAACTGAGGCAAAAGCCGATCTCTAACCACCGTACTTGGGATCAAGAAGCTAAGACGGCACCTCTACCCTACAAGGACAGGTGCTTTGGACGGTGCTAGCCCGGTCTTAAATGTTCGAATGTCGTCGGACGGCACTCTAGAGACTGCGTTTGGTGGATGTAGAAACGCCTTCCCCATCCTTCTTTCCCCCTACCTTTACCCGGTCTTGGCTCCTGAATGGACCTCTCCCTGTATGTAAACAACATGACGTCACTAAGCGCACGTGCGCGACGGGTGGCGCCTGCTGGCGGCCGCGAAGTGAGGTGGCGGTTGGCAGAAAGCGCCTGCGCCGACGGCACGGCCTGGCCGCGCGTCGCCCGAAAGGAACGATGTGGCGTTGGTTCGGGCCGTCACTGGCTTCCCACATTGCAGGTGGGGGTCTAGCTATCCTAGCTGTGGCCGTCGCACCTCCATGTAGCTTTCCGCATCTACAACCTCCGCAACACTTTCGGTTACCGTACGGTCAATTGAACGGCGACGCTTTCGGATAATCATTGCGCGGCAGAACAGCCTAAACGAGTCATTCTGAAGGTTGGTGCTGTTGCGACGCATCCCAAAATGTTTTTTTAAGATTCTTTGTGTTCGGACACATACCAAGGAAAGCTAATTTATTGTTGCTTTCGAGGTCCGCTTAAGCTATATATAAGCGCGGTGCCTCAGGCAGCTAAACGCTCCCTTTTCTTGGTCTCTTTGCGTCGCCCGGAGACAGTGGCGTACACACGATTTCATGTCGAGGGGAAAAAGGAAAGGTAAAGCATGAAAAGATTAAATAGTAAAATAAGCAGCAACGAAACAAAAATATGAAGAGCAAAAGGCAAAAATTATTCCAATAAAAATATCGCGATGATGTCGTTCTCTACGAGATTGACCGATTGTTTTCTTACCTTTACCCCAGTGAAATCTCGAAATGGTTCGTCATTGTGAGAGTAACATAGCAGCCACATATGGTTAGTGCATATATCTTGCGACAGTGCACTGAAATATTTTCGGTAGTCCTTATTTCATGATAGTTAAAGTTAGTGTCCATGTACGCCCGCTGCATACGCCAGCGTCGGGAGGCCGCAACAAATGAATACATTCACTGAGTCTGTTCGCTAAGGGCAAACACATTTTTCGAGTCACGTGAGCGGCCCATCTCGCCCCGAAGGCACGATGCTACATGAGCACGGCAAGCTTCTCAGTTTTCCGGCATCCTCAAGGCAGAATATAATTGATCAAGGTAAAAATTTATTGTAGTTACAACCAATGAATTTCGTTCGTCTTGAACAGATCCCCCCATAACAAAAGACCAAACTTGTCGTTGTCGATCAGGCAGCAGGCGGCTATCGCGGATCCCTCGTCGAAACATTTATTTCGCGTCGCCTAAGCAGGTTAGGCATTCATTGTGTTTTTAATACGGTGCTCTACCTCCTCAAAACACAATATTTCGCAGGAAGAAAATTTCCGTCTGCCCCCTCCTCCCCCTCCCCCTATTTCACTTGAGCAAATTTCTGCTGGTGCTGCATGATAGCAGATGGTTGATAAACAGTATCATTTCATTGCACGAATCAGCGCGGACTGCCAATGTAGACGGTATGACTGCGCTTTGGAGAACAGCTGAAGTGCGAGAATGCGAAATGCTGCTACGAGTAAGAGCAGACTATGTCGCTGCTTTGGCTGCCAGCCTCTTCGGCACATTGCGCGCATCCACAATACACGCCGAATTTACCTCTGTGGGGACTCCGAAAAGTCTGATGCCGCTGATTTTGCTCGCAAAATCTGGGTAGCCGAGAGCACAGCAGCCCACCGGCATCAGAAAAGCCAACACGTAAACAAAAATTCCACTTTTGCGCGCGTCTAATGCAGCCTCACTGCATACGCGCCGCGCGCCGGTCCGAATGTTTTGCCAACCACCCTCCCGGCCACACCCAGCACGTGCGATTTCCGTGACGTCACGGCCGCCGCGTGACGTACCCCGAGAGAGGTCCATTGGCTTGAAAGCTCTCGGGAAGTGTCGGCCCGACGCAGTCCCCGGGCACCATAGGCACGGCAATTATCCCGCCACGTGCACCACCCCCCCCCCCCCCCCCCCCCCCCCCCCTTCTCTCCGCCCCGAGACCAGCCCAGAGGCGTTACCAGCCATGACCTGACAACACGATGATGGCTTTCCCCCTGGCCATTTCTTCAGCTCTTCTCCAAGGGCCTTCAAAGGCTATTCGGCGCATAGGTGGGGCATTGCTGTTCCAGGGCCGGTTTCCCCTCAGCTCATCGTACTTATTCGTGGTGGCATCGACTCGTCACGGCACTCGTGTGTTCGCTGAAGACTCGGCCTGGACGGTAGCCGTATGCCATAAACGTCGCTACGAGTAGGCAGTGAAGTAGGTACTGGAACGTAGGTACTGGAACGTAGGTACTGGAACGTAGGTGTACTGACCAGAGCTTTCTCGGGATATATGCCTGATGTTGCGCTTTCAGGTCACGCCATTAACAGATACCCTCGGCTTGACGTATACTAAGTATGGCGTTGCTTAGCACGTCGCTATAAGCTCAACGCCAGAGGCCGGGAAGAAAAGCAAGGTCGGTAGCACATAACAGCGCAGGAATATTGGCCATCGCTTATATCCCGGTATTCATCTCATTTCGTGCGGGTCCAAATACTTCTCCACTGTTGCAGAGCCACATGTACCTGCCTCCCCCGCGACGCAATAGTCAACAGCGACCCAGGCCGCTCTGCGGGGCAGTATACGTGCATCGTACCGATATAGTAAGCAAAGCAGCTATGTCGTCGGCGTCCGCAGCCTCTGCAGTAGCCACATGTTCTCGTCCGCACCACTACACCGCAGATACCTCGCAGCGAAACGCTAAACGGTTACTCGAATCTCGAAGCTCGGACGAGAACTTTAATGCTTTCACGGGCACAACTCAAAACAATAGCGTATAAGCAAAAAAAAAAAAAAAAGGCGTAGACACTTGGCTGCGAAACTGGAAGCTAACTATTCGCTGTACCGAAGAAAGTTACCCTAGCGCATGCCGTTGATGTGCACGTGGCTTAACTACACCGCCATTTCTTTTGATATTGTCACGTGGCGGCAGGAAAAACGGGACACGCCAAGTTTGGATACACGTTGGCGGGTTCGTGCTGGTTACGCGTCGCAGCCAGCGGGAAGTTTAGGATCCGTTTGGCTGCTACAGAAACCGGTAGACGGATTTTTAGGTCCAAGGGCTACCCGGTGCTCTCGCGTTAAAAATGATGGTAAGGTCTTTGCAATAGCTGACCTCTCTTTATATTAACCGCACGCACAGCGGTACCCATCCAACGGCGAACGCCTGCGGTTTCCCTCCCTTGCTTGCGAATGTCAAGTAGTGCTATAAGAGTGGGATCGACGTAAGCGAAGGGGTTCGAATGAATTTCCTCTTTTTGTGTATTCACACCTTCACGTGATTCTAATCGAACTGACACAAGGGGGGGGGGGGGGGGGGGCAGATTAATTAAAGTAAGGCCAGCAGGTGAGGCGGTGCGGTGCGACCCGTGCACCTTTTCCGCAACCCAAAATGGGTGTAAAACTATAAATGAGGGTGTTTACACTTTTCATGCTCCAAATTTGTAGTACTCGTACACAGACTTCACGTCACTGATGCTACATCAGCCGCTGGCACTTAACCGGAAACTAATGCCGCCTCGAAAGATAATTCCAAAACAACACAACGCTTATAAAAAACAGGCTAATCTTTTGGGCGATAGCATAATATAGAGCCTATTAAATAATATTGCCAACGCTGTTCGAATAAATGTGGTTCCCAATAAATTAAGAAGAAAATCGACGCTGAGCCTATTATATCATGACTGTTGCATCTATTAATACCAGTAAGATGCACCCATGTAGTTGGCAGGGCAAAAGCGCTAGACAACATCGATTTCCATTACATTTCATCCGCATCTTAACATTCTAGTTTAACTTTAACATTATAATTTACTTAATTTCACATTGCCTCCAGGGGGACATGTCATTCTTGCGGATTGCGGCAACATATCCATCTCGAAGCCAGTCATAATCATTACCAGGTAATGGGTTAAAGCTCGCACGTGTAGGGCTCCATTGATGGAATTCATTTTCTTCTTGCGGCTTGACAAACCTAGGGAAGAAATTCAGTACCCGTTTTATACCCTCTAAGGGAACACGTTAACGGTATTGAAACTTTCTTGGCCGCCAGAAAAAGGAAGAAAGAACGCCGAAGTAGTGGAGCTTTGATGTACACATAATCAAGCAGTTTGTATGAGCGGGTTGAATCTTTCATACGAAAATCGCCCTTTTTAAATTCCTCCGAGGACGTGTATCTGCAAATTTGAATAGCAGCCAATCTGGCCACCGTGTTGTTCGCCGACAAGTAAACAAAAGCCGCGCCGCGACTTTCGGAGTTGGGGAGAGAGAAAGATGAGAGGGGAGTGACGCTCGGCTGGCCAGGAAAGCAGACGAGTCAGCTGTCGTCTGCTGCTCTTCCCGTCTGCGCGTCTGTACGTGCGCGCGGGCTTCGGTTTTCCCCGAAAATGTCGATTTGGAGCGGGAGGGCAAGCGATTGGCGGGCCGAATGACGGCCATGTCAGTCTCGATGGCTCAACTCGTATAAGCGCGGCCACGGGAGAACGGAGGGTAGCGAACAGCTAAGGGGCGGAGCGCAGCCGGGAGATGCGCGGGACAAACGGCAGCGCCCGCAGACGACATTTCCCTCCCTGTGGCCGCGGGCGGCGGCTTGCACACACACAGAGAAAAAAATTAACGTCATCCGCAGCCGTCTTACGCAGCGCAGATTGAAATCAAGCGCTGGGGCCGGTGCTGGAGCATACCGTAGGTCGGCCAGTTTGCTGAACTTGTCAGTCCCGACCCAGCCTTCTGCAATATCGGACTACTGAGGCGTGTCCGTGAAAGATGGCGCAGGGTGGTTTATTATTACGTTGCTTTTTAGTGGTTATGAGCAATTGTATACCAATTTTTTTGATTACATCACCATAAAAGCCCATTTCAAAGGCGAGAATAAATTTATTTGCGTTTTCGCCAAATTACGCCAGAATGTAAAAATCGTCTGGCAACTATTTATAACGCAATTTACGGTCGTCTGCTGCCCGCTTCAGTTGTTCGGGGAAAGCTGCAAAGATGGGAGTTTTCGACGGCTCTGGGGCTTGGTTTTCTGACACTGTCCATGATAAGTACAAGCTTCTCTGGAAAGCGCATGGTGGCGAGATGAAGGACGCCGAAGAAGCCAGTTATTTGTTTGCCAAGTCAGAGGATGCGGCCGACGTGCGAGAGGTTCGTCGGCGGCTCGCCGGAGAGCGGGAGCTCGTATTTTTGTGCCCGCGTTACATCATCCGCAGCGTCCTTCTGGGCACCTCTGGTGTGCGTATAAACCAACACGTACTTGGAAGAAAGCCGGATGCTGCACCAGAGGACCTCAAGGAAACGGAAGCGGAAGAAAAAGCTCCACCGGCTCGCGCTCTGACTAAGCCTTCTGGACCCATGCGTATTACCGACATAAACTGCGGCGAGTTCAGCATCCACCTCAAACCGGGTGCGTGCCCAGAGCTTTGCGAAAAGCTTTGCAAGAAGTTTATGAAAGGTGGCGACTGAAGACGGCGGCACGCCTTAACCGGGAAGAACCAGCCAAAGACGTCGGCTGAAGACTACGCTGCAAATGGCGCAGGCCTAAGCAGCCTCTTGTTCACAAGTTGGACAGTTCATTCCACGCAAAATATCAAAGAGAGTTCTCTTACGTTCAGCATTTTCTTGTTTACGAGCAGTGCTAACAGTTCCAACTCGCAAGCCTCCATGAAGAACTTGTTTTCGTTTAAATGAATGCTATTCTTACATGGATGTGCCATTTGTGTTCCCTCGTTAAATTCAAAGTTAAATAAAGTTTTCGTAAAGAAAATGATTTTATTTCTCGTTTTTTCAGTGGTTATCTTATAAGCTGTCCATTCAAGATGAGGAATGCCTGCTTTAGTTGTTACACCAGTGTAGTTACTTAAAAAGAGATATCATGAAGCGCTTTTAATGTACAAACACAACAATAAAAATATTCAAAAAGTAGACCAACTTTTCAAAGGATCCGGGTGACAATGCGGACGGCTAAAAAAGGAAGTTGTGGGACGAGGTCGGTCGGAATGATAGACTTCCTCCGACAGGCTCCGGAGAGAGCCAGGCGTTAGCACCCCTTGAGCAGGCGAAATCTTGGGCTGCGTGTGGCTGTGACCATGAGAAAAATAAGCTGGCGTCTTCGAACTCCCACACAATAAGCCGAGGATCGCTGTGGAACGCGGCTAGCCGAGTTTGTTACGGCAGCATTCCGATGCGGCAAGTCTACCTAATCGAATGAATGCATGGAAAATACGGGGGTTGCTTACTGGTGTCATGCACGTCGGCAGGGTTCCTTCTTTCCCTATCACTACATTTGTAAACATTTATATGCACTGTGGCCTTTCAAACTTCGGAGACGGCGCCGGGATGGGGCTTGTCGGCCTCCGGCCCCCTCCACCCCCCCCCGGCGACTTTCCCCAAGGGCGTTCTTTAGATGAAGTGCTGCGCTGCCATACCTTCAACAAAGAGTGAGCTGATTATGGGTCACAGAGGGTAATCGAAGCCGTATTGTGCCTCGTCTCCCGTCGTGCTGGATCAACTTACTTTCTTCAATGCTCTGCATAAATCGAATCCCTGGCCCGCGTATCGTTTAAGTTAGATTCTTCGGTGCACAATCAGAGTAGCGATACGCTACACAGTTTCGCAACTAATAAAAAAAATGGCTTACCGCTGCGCGCGCTCTGCTTCTAAAAAATATATTATTTGAACGTTAGTTTACGTATGTTTACGATAAACAGATGATGATGAAATCGCACAGAAAACAAGTTTTTCGTGAAGTGTATCTAACCGACTTCCTTGGTCACTTTAAAGGAGTACTGACACCAAATTTTGATACCTAAAAAATGATATAACTGGCTTCAGTAGTTTGTACAGATGCCTCACAGAAATTTTTGCAGCGATCCGAGGCCGGAATCACATCTAAAATCGATTTTGATTGTCCAGGCCGCGAGCTTCCACAAATCGGCAGCACTAGCGCAATCGCTTTCGGCGTGACGAAACATTGGCCTGCGTGTCTGGCCGGTTCAAGGTGACGTCATATAGTCGTTTTCAGAACCGGAAACGATATCCTGCGCTGCTGTTGTCGGTGGTATTCGTTTGGGCAGGAGACGTGGGCGTAGCTGTGTGAGCAATGCTTGTAAACGTTGCGTGTTCGACGTCTTTGCTTTTCAGTTCGTTGCCGGCGCATGGTGTTCGGCACTGGTGCCGAAAACTGCGCGGTGCGCGATGTCGACGAGCACCGCGGCGACGCGGCGGTGCGCGTCGCCGAGCTCGCCCAAGTTGTGCTATGGCAAGCTCGCGGTATGCGAAGTACTGCTCGTGGAAGCCTGTCCGAGCAAGTCGACGACGACGCCAAGATGCATTATTTTCCACGCGACGACATGCAGCGCTAAACGTGGACTGAGTTCGTGCGCGCCGGCGGCCGCAAGAACTGTCGCCCAAGCCAGCGGGCTCGGGGTTGCACGGGTCACCTTAATTGGGTGTTGGGAACTTTAGGCTTAGTATCGTGGCGACTGTTTGATCGCTGGTATCTGTACAACTGCGAATGACCATCCCTTACACAACTTTTCACCACACTATCATCCCCTTTTTCGCGCATGAAGCTTTATTTTGGCAATAATTTCCGTTTCAGCGATCGGTGACCAAGACATCTGCCGCGGCCTGTTTTGATTCTAGCGCGCAGGTGGCGCCATCTTTCGGCCGCTCGCCGCACCGTGGTGCCGGCAGTGCTGGGTCGGAGCGCCGAACCTCCGCTGCCGGTCGCGGCAAATATCTGAACGCCACTTTTAAATTCAGCGCTGATAACAACTCCTAGCACAATTTTCAACACACTAACATCTACTTTCTCGCATGTGGAGCTTCTTTTTCGTGATCAGATTGATTAGAAGAGTGGCGACAAGCTGTTGCTATCACGGTCTGCGCCGGTTCGAGCCGCAGTGATATTAAAAAACGGACGACGGCGAAGACATCGCCGGCCTAATCGCCTGGCCAAATAAAGTTGTTCTGTCTGTCGGGTGGCAGTGACTCATCCGAGTCTGACGATTCAGACGACATGTCGACTGCGCGGGCGAGTCGCGGACCATGTGCAATCGTAGCAGACGATGCGGCGAACGCATGGAGGAAAGAAAAACGTCCCTGACGTCACGGGTGAGACCGTGACGTAAGGCTGGCCCGCTTGCAGGCTGGCCTTCGAAGGGCCATTTTCCCGCGCGGCGACCAAATTTGAAATTGGTTGCAATAAACGTGCTATAATTAATTCTGTGTTGGCGGCTGACGGCTTTCGGGTCGATTTTCGTAATTACTGGGCCAATAGGTATTCTTTACAGCATAAAAACTGAAAGCGAGAAATTTCGTGTCAGTACTCCTTTAAGCGTTATGAATATAACAGGAAGGTTGAGCATGTCTGCTTTATTTGAAGAGGAGTGACCTTGACATGATTGTTGCAGTTATTGCATATTTATGCATACTTACCGATACGTGTCCTCGCGGACAGGCTGTAAAAGAATTTCCGGGGAATGGTGCCCCCTTGTCTGACGCCCTCCCAGGTAGACAACTTCATGCTCTTCCGATAAAAGATGATGGGGCCCAAACATATATTGCATATTTCCTCCTAGAACGCTACATAAGCATAACCTACTACCTCGACTATAAATACTTGAGTTTCTGCTGCTGTGCCTACTGTAGTTAGACCAATGTCGCGCAATCTATGGAAGGTCATGCACTATACTCCGTGGATTTCTCGACTATATACCACCCGGTTGATGGAATGCATGTTATCTATCATTCGCTAACTTCTCGTAATGCTTGCTTGTGCCCTCACTCTAGCACTGTGCTGGGAGTGGCGCCTGTAGCTGTGCGTTTAGAGCGCCTATAATAGTGAGGCGCGGCCTCCATGTTCCCTGCGGCTGAGTAAGAGCTGTAAACCACCGCAGAAAGCAGATGGGCAGGCGTTGTCTCGATGAACTGATTCTCTACCAAATGCCAATGGCGAATGCAAGATGGGTCATTCGGTGCCATCCGTTCATACGAAATGTTGTGGCTGTCGCTGTTTCGGTGGCGCATTGACAACTGTCAGACGTGAACGTGAACTGTCGTCGAAGAAATCACCCAATGAGAAACCATATATAGGTACCAGAATAAGAAGAAAAAGGGGAATCAAACAGCCTCCCTTCACACGGTTTTCGTTGACTCGGTTTGATATGAAAAAATTGGCCGCGTATCTGCTTCTTTCGTTGCAAATGTCGTCAAAAGACGATAGTCTTTATCGACTTTTGCCAAGTAAATGCCTCCCTTCGCTTTACCGCTCACCTCTCATGTTATTCCTCTTGCGTCGCGCTCCTCCCAAGGTAAAGACACCAAAGGTTTGCTTAAATCATTTTAAATTTCCCGCGTTCCACTGCTCCACACCGGGTGTGTCGATGCGAACGCTGCCGTACGGCGAAGATGCGCGTTAATCGAGGCACCCTACTTCCACGTTTATAGAACCGCGTTTCCCTACTCCACGTGCGTTGCAAGCAGAACGTGGAAACTATCTAGTGGAACCTTGCGTAACTGTTGCCGGTTGATTTCTTAAAATGGAGCCAGAAGCTATAGTGGCGCTGGCGACAGCAGGCGACGGCGGAGTGAATTCTTTTTCTGCAGTTGATGAAGTATTTAATTTCGCAAAAGTCACGCATGTTTGAATTTTTATAAAGGAACACTGCAAATATCACTTCTGTATTGATTTGTTGTCTCATATTTGCGTAATGTCTTGTTCTTCTTCAACAATGTTGACAAGTATGAACATTACACCGGACCAAGACGGGTAGATTTAGCTGTGACTATATAAGACTATTGCGCAGGCATTCTTTTGCTTTGGCCGGGTGGCTGAATCGAGTCACAGACAGACAGACGGACAGACAGACATACAGACAGACCAAAATTTCTGGGTTTAAGGAGCCCAAGAAAGACTATCGTCTTTAAAAATGAAGGAAGTTTACACTAATGCGTAAGACTTGAACGTAGCTAAGCTGTACGCAACCTTCACGACCATCCCGACGGTTTGGTTGGTTGGACCCTTAAATCATGGCGCATACCCACGCGGGGGATTGGTCAAGAAGCTGCCTAAGTCCATGATTGCAGCCGATTTTCTTCTTCTTCGCTGCCGCAACGACCTTTACTTCAAAATTGTTGCTATAGGTGTTAGCTTCCTTCACTTTTTTGGAAGTGATAATCATTGCTCATCACCTTGGAGGGGCGTATGATACGGTGCGTCTTTCTCGTTTCGAGAAAGTGTTGCCACGATTACGGCGAACGCTGAAATATTTTTTGGCAAGTCTGCCTGAGTAGGTGTTGACTTGACAAACTTGCGCGTGGCACGAAGGGCCGTTCCCGCAAGGCACGCGCACAGGAGCGCTCGACATTTTCTTGGTTTTTTGAACTGCCGGGCGGTCGCCGAAATCTTGGCTAATCTTGGCCAAGTGGGAATGCTTGGCTTGACAGACGTGCGGAGGGGACGCTCGGCGGTAATCGCGAGGAACGCACACACGAGCGCTAGGCATTTTCTTGTTTTTGTTGATTGCCGTGCGGTCGGCGCGAGGCCCGCGCTCACGTGCGCGCGATCGGCAATTTATTGGTATTTTAAAGACGATAGTCTTTCTTGGGCTACTTAAACCCAGAAATTTTGGTCTGTCTGTATGTCTGTCCGTCTGTCTGTCTGTGACTCGATTCAGCCACCCAGCCAAAGCAAAACAATGGCTGCGCAATAGTCTTATATAGTCACAGCTAAATCTACCCGTCTATGTCCGGTGTAATGTTCATACTTGTCAACATTGTTGAAGAAGAACAAGACATTACGCTAATATGAGACATCACATGAATGCAGAAGTGATATTTGCAGTGTTCCTTTATAAAAAAGTCAAACATGCTTGACTTTTGCGAAATTAAATACTTCATCAACTTCAGAAAAATAATTCACTCCGCCGTCGCCTGCTGTCGCCCGCGCCACTATAACTTCTGGCGGCATTATACGCCTCGAGATTCGCGATCGCTGCGCCGCCTGCCGCCGCTTCTCCGCGGCGTTTGCGGGATTAGCGCTGCGCGACTGATAGGCGGTCATGCAGTGTTTTGGTTCTCTTTCGCTTCTCTTTGCCTTTCCGCGCACTAAACAACTTGTTAAGGTGACGTCTGTAAGCTAACTGCACGTTTAGGACGCTTAAAAAAAACAGCTGCGTCTTGGTAGAGCGCTCGAACGCCAGTAAGAGCTACCCGGGGAGGCGGTTCTGCGCGCTTCTTGGCCGCTCTTGCGGGCGTCGACGACGGCAGCAGCATATCACCGCTGTCACCTTCGAACACGTCAGCACAAGCGAATTCTATTTATTGTCACCTCGTTTAGACTTGATATTGGCACTGTAAGAGCTAGGTTGGTTCGTTTTGCAGCGCAGACAACACATGCGGCTTTGCTTCGAATATGTACGTCGTAGAAAAATATGTTTCGGGGATGTGATAACCCAATAGCGTACAAAAACTCGTGCCTTTTATGGGAATATAAACCACGCGAAAATGTTAAGTACACTCAAAGGCTATGCATTGTCAGATATGTGCCCACTCATGCCTTATGCATGAACCAAGATATATGTTAATGAAACCACGGGAAAATGAATGGTCTGCAAGTCAGGAATAAATAGAATAGTCGTACGGGAATAAAAAAAAAACCGAGTCCAGCTTCTGAAATGCGAAAGACGTTTGTTTGAGCGAGGTAGTATTCACCAGACCAACTAGATGCGAAATGCACTGATATTTCGCTAGACATGGGGCGGGGGGGGGGGAGGAGGAGGACGCTCAACTGTCGTTGTTTACAAATGCGGAGCGAAATCAACGAATGAACGTTTTATTAATCACACGCACAAGCTGCGTGTTCACTTTTCGTTTGTTTTTTGCCTTCAACGAACGGCTGATCATTCGGCGGACGCATTTTTTTGAAGAATACAGGGTAAGCAGTTCACAAGAAATACGATCGTGTCGTTGAAGGAGTTGATTGATTGATTGCAGGGTTTAACGCGCCGACGCAACGGAGACGATGAGGCACGCCGTAGTGGAGGGCTCCGGATTAATTTTGGCCACCTGGAGATCCTTAAGGTGCGCCGAAATCTCGTACACACGGGCTCGTTGGAAGAGTGTCGTATCTGATAAGGGTATCTGATTTCGGTTTATGCTAGATTCTGCAGTCTCCCTGTGTCATACGACGATGTTTCGAAGAAGGGTTTGGTCGCGGACGCGGATTACTCTATAAGCCCATCTTCGCGCTTCTCGTGGAGGATAAATGTAAGAGATGAATCTTATAGCGAGCGCTCACCTCGGGACAAGACGACCCAGCATTAAATTTGTCGCCGTGTGCTGACCCCGGAGTGTACTTTTGCATTATCCATCGTACTTCTTTGGTACAATGTTTTCGAAATTTATGCCGCATTGGCTTGTTCAGGGTACTGACCAATATCTGATATGTGATACTGTGATATTGGCAGGCGTAACTTGCGTGCTGTCAGGTATGAGTGCTCCGCTGGATTTTATAGTGCACAAAGTCGATTTACATCATAGTGTGTATGGCCGCAACATGACCATCGGAGGAAACACTGCTTACGGAGACACTGCCACTAAATTTCAGGGCAGCGGAATTGCAATCAGCTGCATGCAAATGCTGGCTTTGGGACGCCGGCCTGTGACACACGCCCGGCGCTCATATAGATCTTTCTAAGATCGCGTCATAAACGTTTATACTCTCGTGAACACACCAGGCTTGCAAACAGAGTGCCTGCTCCACGTTATTCGGTATTTCGAACGCGGACAAATGGTAAATCGCTGTCTTGAACGAGCCCCAAAAGCAACGGCGACAGGGGGGAGCGGGCCAGGGACTCCCGCGCCTGCTTTCGAAACGGGCCGCTAGGGGGATTTCAGTGGCGCCCCTACAGGCCGCGCTCGAGGCGTATAAGGAATCAGTTGGCGACAGTTACGCAAGGTTCCACTAGATAGGTTCCACGTTCTGCTTGCAACGCACGTGGAGTAGGGAAACGCGGTTCTATAAACGTTGAAGTAGGGCACATCGATTAACGCGCGTCTCCGCCATACGGCAGCGTTCGCATCGAGACACGCGGTTTTAAGTAGTGGAGCGCGGGAAATTTAAAATGATTTAAGCAAACCTTTGGCGTCTTTACCTTGGGAGGAGCGCGACGCAAGAGGAACAACATCAGAGGTGATCGGGAAAGCGAAGGGAGGCATTTACTTCGCAAAAGCCGATAAAGACTATCGTCTTTTGACGGCATTTGCAACGAAAGGAGCAGATACGCGGCCAATTTTTTAACTGCGGACACGAAAAATTCTGATTTGCTAAAGAGCTTCGCTCTTAAAAAAACTTCACAGATATTAAGAGGAAACGCTGTGATAGATTGTGTGACAATGGACTAACGGCCTAGAACGCTGTTAAAGGTGAGACGATGTTTCGTTTTCTTCTCTCTCTACAATCGGAACTCTTCATGTTGAAGCGCGCGCTATTCACTGAAGGTACTTGTCTTTCAGTTTTTTTTCTTTGCATTTAGTTTGCATGCACCAGCGTTGGCCTGAGTTCGTTTCTCCAAAGCTGTTCTTTTTACCAGCAGGGGGACCACAAAAGGAATTCGTGTTTCTTTTTCAATCGCCCATGCCCAAGGAAAGCAGTCACAAAGGTATATCACAGAAGCCGGGGGAGAGGGCCCGCTGGCCCAAACCGACGGACTCGTGAGCTGCCTGACAGCGCTGAGTGCGAACAAGAGGGGAGGGGCCGGCTGCGGGCGGCACGCCCCCCTCGGGCAAGACCGCACGACGCCACTTTTATGTTCCGCCAACAGTCCTCTTCGAGCAAGATTGATGAGCCCTAAATAAAGCGAATATACGTTCGTACTGCCATTTTAACGCGGCGTCCTGGCAACTGAAACTAACATTGATTTTCTTTTTGCTTTGTATTTAGACTGGCTAGTTACCGAACGTCGCTACGGTCTTTTTACCTCTCTTTTGGGGCTAAAGGTCACCACGATTTCTGCAACGATACAAGAAATAGAAGAAACAGACCAAAGGCAGAACACTGCAAACGTTTGAAAGAGTATTTATGTTGGGGCGGGTGCTGTTTGCAAAATTCACTGAGCAGTTTGGAAAAGAAAAAGAAAAGAAAAGAAGACACGAATAGAGCTCGACTGCGGCGCTTTCTCTTTTCTTCTTTGACCAGAACTGGGGGTTAGCCGATTTCAATCAGCCCTGGAGATACGTCTGTTCAGATTCCACCAGCCTTCTTACGCCGTTGCCTTCTGCTCGTGGTGTAGATCTCAGTGAAGATTGCTCTCTGGACGGGAACAGAAGACTTGCTATACCTTGTGGTGTTTCCTAGAATAAAGGCTGACAGCGCTTAAATGTATAGCTTTTATAGGCTTCGTTTATTGTTAACGTTACAGATCGCAGTGCCGATTTTTTCACTCGGAGAATGCCCGAGAGATACCTTGTTGAACCTGCCGTAAAAGTTTGAGGAGCCATCCGTATCATTCTACTCGCCTGTCCTCATAAACCTGAAGCGTTCAGCGATTTGTGCACGAACCCTCATGCCACAATGACAAAAGAATGAGAGCGAAACAGAGCTTGCAAGTCTCTGCAGAGCAAAGGGCGGGGACGGGTCCTTACGGTGGTCCAGCCGGCGCCTCAGGTCCTGCGCCTTTGGCGACACGTCGCTATAAAAAAATAATACAAATTCCGATGAGACACGGGAAAGGGGATGCGGCCCGTTCGTCACATGGCGTTTCGTCATAGGCCGGTTCGTAGTAGGCCGTTTGGTCACATAGGATCATTCGTCATAGGCCAGTTTGTCACTTCGGAAAGTTCGTCACAGGTGCACAAACTTAATGTCCACGTGTTGTTGTTCTTTTTTCGACGCGAAAAGGAGGAACGAGCCACAGGTTTAGTTAGTTTTTTTTTTTGTACTTTGGGCCGTACATCTAGCAAAGCTCAACAAAGAATGCAAGCCAGAGTGGGCAAGTAGGGTGACGCGTTCGGACAAGATTATAGATACCAGTTCAACAACCCACGACAGAAAAGTGAGACAGGGACGTAGCCCAACAAAGTTCTTGGAAGGCGGGCCAGGCGTCTGGTTCTAAGTGGTCCTGTAAAAGGAAAGTGGTAGCACCCAACGACTTTCTCGTCCCTGGAAATTTCGTCTGGGAGTGTCATTTCTTCGGATGTAGCGAGGAGAGAATAGGTAGGGCGGGAGGGGGGGGGGGGGGGGGAGGGTTAACGGCTTCAACTTTGGTAAATCGTACCAGGTTGACCTTTTCCAAGTTAGTGGGTTGATCTTTTCTTTTGCATATTTGCAAAAGTAAAGGTTAAGAAAAGCTTTAGTACAAGACTTTTTAACTCCACATGCTTCTGAGAAAGGATTGGGTATGTGTCTGCGCGGTATAAAAGAGATGTATTTTTGCTCGGGAACCGGCCCACTCGTCGCAGCCAACTCGTCCTAGGAAAACTGGTCATAGGGAAACTGGTCAAAGAGGGCATCTCGTTCTAGGTGATCCCGTACTAGGAAAAGTGGTAGCACTGACCTTCTCGTGCTAGGAAAAGTCGTCTCGTGGTTTCATTTTTGGCCGATGTCGAGGAAATGGGGAGAGGAAGTTAGTGGCTTCTAATTTTATAATTACTCCCAGGTTGACCTCTTCAGAGTTCGGGGGGGTCCGCTGGTTTTGTTAGTTGGCAGGTGGGGGCTGAAATGGTTTTTCTATTTTAACACATGTTCCTCTGTCCCCTTCTGATTTCCCGTCTTGTAGCAAAAAAAAAAAAAAAATTCACACTTTTTTACTGGGTAAGGGCTTTCTTTTTCAGGTTTATTTTTTTTTCTTCTTCCAAAAAATATTCGTCACACTTTTTCTGTGGAAGGGAGGGGGGGGGTCGACTTTTTCTTTCTTTTGCGTTTTCTTTTCTTTTTTTTTCTTTTTGCGTTATCTTTTGAAGCTTTTTGCCTGCTTGTGTATATATCTATAAATAGGGTAAAATGTTGCCCTCTTGTTTGTTTGCAGGTGGTGCTTGAAACTGGCTTTTCGGTTTCAGCACAACTTCCGGTTTCTGCTTTTGCTTTTCTTCTCCTTCTAAAAAATATTCGTCACACTATTTTTGTGTGAGTGTGTGTGTGTGGAGGGGGGGGCGGTGGGGTCAACTTTTAAGTCGAGCCTTGACTTTCGCTCCCATATATAGGTGATATGAAGACTAACAAAACGAAAGTAACCCAGCTTGACAGTCATCGTTTGTCAAGAGGAATGAAAACAAAAGATCAAAATACTAAAAAGCGAGAACACAGAACGAAATCGCAAATCCGAATACAGCGCCGTCACTTAATTACCAAAATAAAAAAAAAACGTATTAGAAAAAACAGAACGGGCAAACTAAATCTAATATAAAAGACTCACGTCATTAGCTGCACAAAGAAAAAACAAGATACGCTGTCTGGCTAGCGCGTTCCTGGAAGCGATAAAGGAAACATTAAGGGTGGTGATTTGAAGGAGCGTAAGAATGTTTACGACTAAGATGAGAATTATACAAGCTTCTGTACTCTTTCATTTGAACATGATAGACGAAAAACGTAAATTGTGACGAGTTGGCCGAGTGTCCAGTTGCCCTAGGTTACGAGTTTCCCTAGTTCGAGATGGCCTATGACGACTTGCCCTATGTGACGAGTTCACCTATGACGAGTTGGCTGCGACGAGTTCACTTTTGACGAGTTCTCCTAGACCCTTTTTGCTCATGGTTTTATTCTCCATTTCGACATGGAAGTAATAGGCACTACGAGAGGGGGTGCGATGATTTTACATAATGGGTATTCATATACTCGAATCAAAGTCAATCAATCTACGCTGTATTGGACCTGCCGGCAAAGAGGCCTTTGTAAAGCGAAAGTCACGCCTGATCTCACCACAAGTCGGATCCTAGCCTTTTCTAGCGAACATACGCATGCGGGAGACGACGCCCTATGCCGCCCGCAGTTTGCCGTTCGCACTTTTTTCTTTTTGTTATCTTAACAGGTTTTTGGAGGTTGCTCTGATTAAGCCTGCGCCTCACCCACAAACGCCCGGAATCTGTGTTGCGTCTTTACATCGGGTTTTGTGGTTGATCTTCCTCGAAGAGGTGTTGTCTAGAAGCGCACTATGTGCCTGCGCACAACTTCTGCAATGTGTGACCAGAGCATAAGAAGTTTTAGTACTTTGCTTATTTCATAGCTTATATACTTTGCCGCATGTTCAGCGGGTTTTTATAATAAAATAGATTTCCTGTGAGTACTAGTACCTAATTTCAATTTTCACTTTTATTTAGGTCACAGCCAAAGGAGACGCATTCCTCTTATACGACAGCGGTGCGGGTGACAGCGAACGACTTCTAATTTTTGCCACTCAGCAAAAATTGAAGTGCTTAGCTGAAGCAACTTCATGGTTCGCTGACGGAACCTTTAAAGTCACCCGGGCCCCGATCAATTTTACCAGCTGTACACTCTGCATGCGGCCATCAATGGCATTGTGTGTGGTGCCCTTGGCCTTCGGCCTACTCCCCAGCAAGTCTGAGGCAACCTACAAACGGTAATTACTGAAGTCCACTTCCGGAGAGGTCTCTTGTTCGTTCTGTCTGATGTTAAGTGGCTATATTGTTTTTATTTGGCTAGGTTTTTCGATATCCTGTTGGCCTGCATGGGTACAAACCACGTAGAAGTGGTCCACACGGACTTTGAGATTGCGGCTATCAACGTAATTGGTGCGACTGTTCCTGGAGCAAGGATCCAATGATGCTTTTTTCATTTATCTCAATCAGTATACCGGAAGGTTTGCTCCTCCGGCCATCAAGGTCACTACAACACGGACGAAGAGTTTGCAGTCAAGGTACACAGTGTTATACTTTTTGCGTCAGTAACCTTATCGGGCAATACCAGGAGTTTATTGTACCACTGTCCACTTCCAGATGAGAATGCTGCCGGCTCTCGCATTCTTGCCGACAGCTGATATCCCTGATGCCTTCGAGGACTTGCTACAAGTTTTCCCTACAGAGGCTGCGTCGGTAGCCGACTATTTCGAGGAGGTTTATATTGGCAGGCGCCGCAGAAACGGCATGTCTACGGCCATGTTTCCACCCACCGTGTGGTCGGTGAGGGACTCGACATTGACAGACCTGCCGCGGACAAACAATCCTGTGGAGGCTTGGCACCGTGGACTACAGGTGAATTCTAGTCATCATCCAAGGCCTCCTCAATTACTACTGCAACATACGCTGTTAACACCTTCGGTTAGACTCTCGCTGTATTTGTTAGTTTCGTGGGGCTATTTCCCATTTTGTTAAGCAAGCATTAGGCACAAACTGTATGTTCCATAATTTGAGCGTGGTTTTTGTTTTTATTTCAGAGCAATGTGGGCTGCTGCTCACCGAACATCTGGACCTTCCTGGCCTGCCTCAAGAGAGAGCAAGCCCGCACTGAGATGAAGCTCACTCTAGCAGAGGGGGGGTGGCACAACATCATCGAAGGTATCAAAGAAGCACGCCGACTGCAACCAGCGACTTCAAGCTGTGATCAGCCATTACAGCAACACTAATCCGTTGGCAACATTAAGGGCAGCCGCCAGGAACATTGCGTTTTGAGTTGTAAAATGTTTGCAAAAATTGTTGTAAAAGTTGTGAAATGTAAAATAATAAATATTTTTTATGTGTTCACATGGGCTATTTCGTGTCACTTATTAGTGGTTTAATACAAGTGGTGCAACTAGTTATTTCGTGGACCTTTCTCCAGTAGCCATCTGCGCATGCGCGGGGCGCCGGTCCGCAATTCTTGGCAGTAGCTCTCGGGCAAAATAAACAAAAGGGCGCCCCCTCAGCTAGCTGCTTGGGGAGGGGATATGCCTCCTATAGGGCTGCACGTTTTTATATCCTCCTTCCGGACAGTTCGAGTGAGTTCTTATGTGCCCACGAAAAAGGCTTTCCAAGAAAAGGGGCAAAAATGACCACGCTGTGAGCACTTTGCTACCAGTGAGGGAGCAACGAAAAGGAAAAAAAAGTGAAGAAAAAGGAGTGCTACGGCCACTGCAAATTAGTCACGCGAGCGCGCGTCTGCTACCGTGACATTCATGTGAAAGGCAAGGGGGACGGGTGGGAGCGGTATGGACTGCAGGACCAGGATAATTCGTGCACGGGTTCCCCGAAAGCCAAACAGTTTTTGGGGCGTGCCTTACTGCCAGTTTAAGATCGCCGTGGTGGCCGGTAAGAGTACCGGTACTGCGAAAAGGTGTGCAAAGTAGTTATAGTAATGCCTCATCACCAATTACATCTAAAAAAAGCCACGAATTTTGTTTTTGCGTTCCTGTGACGAACTTTCCTAAGTGACAAACTGGTCTCTGACGAATGATCCTATGTGACCAAACGGCCTATTACGAACCGGCCTATGACGAAACGCCATGTGACGAACGGGCCTACACCCGGAGCGAGCAGCGTCGCAGTTCGTAAGACCCAGACCGAAGCCATTCCAAAGCGTTCAGGCGGATAGAAAAGCGAAGTGTCTCAGGCGGCAAGATTACGAAGGCCTTCGACAACGCGTGGCGGAAGCAAGACGTCTGAAGTGGTCGACTGGACATGCATGCTTTCGCATCCAAACGCATAAGGAGTGCTTAGGCGTCCTCGAACTTTTTTATCTTTTGGTGTTATAAGATTCGTTACCGTCGGTCGCTTGCCCCAAGTATCAGCCATGACACAACACATGAGCAGGAGTGACCACCATTCGGTTACAAATATACTCGGCACATGGCGAATGCATAGCAGTCTGTCGCCTCTTAATACCTCTCGCCCTTTGACAGTATACAATGGTCACATTGGAATAGGCACGTCTGTTGGTAAAGTGGAAGCAATCGAGAACAGCGTTCATGGTAAGTTCGCCGAGGCAGGTAGTTTCTTTTTATTTTGTTCTCACTACTTAGGATGCCATCCGTGATGTCACCCATTCATCGGAACTCGAGAGAGCTGCGGTCACGTGACTGTGACTTCGCAGAAACGCACGCAACGAAGAGGAACAGCAGGCACCGCAGGCGTAAACTGAGAGCGCGCCAGAGGCCGAGGAGCTGACGGATGACGCGAAGGGGTGCGCGGACCGCCGCCTCTGGGCGCCAACCCTTTTAACAGGAGTCAAACGGTGCAGAAACGGAGCGCAGAGAGCGGACGACGACGCCTTGTTCGCGGCCGATTTCTCAACCGCGTCTCTCGGTGGCCGGCACGACTGCAACGCTCGTCAGAGAGACCTTTTCTTGGCATCGCTTAGCGCAACCGTGCGTGCGTGGCTTCCGAGGAATCAAAACATGGCTTTCGAGAAAAGCGAACACGCGGACACCCAAATACCGCGTGTTCTACATGCACAGTCAGAGAAGAATTGAATTCAAATGAACGAGTTGAGTCATTACTTTTGATTCACACCATCAAGGGGCATTTTTGAGGCACATGCAGACGCAGCCTGGGATTCCTTGCGTCAAACGTTCAAAAGCTTCAAAGCCATGCTTTGAGGTTAATATATTTCTTCTCACCTTTTATAAGTTGCTGACTCTATCCGGACGTTGACGAGGATGAAATTTCATAGAGCAACTAGCGACTTCGCTGAGAGAGTTCCGTTAACGTTTTGACCCCAGAGGTCGCTTGCTATAAGATTGATGCCGGCAGTTGCGACAGCTGGGCTTTGACGAATTATGTATACCAGAACTACCATGTACGAGTAAGTTGATAAAAAGTGTAACAACCTACTGACACTCGGATAAAACTGTCAGTTCGTTCCTAGCTAATTTCAGCGACTTTGATGCTAACACGGCAGGGACACCCTGAAGAAATAAGCGGACAGTATGTCGTCTGTACTGGGCTAGACGTTTCCTCGCGTGAGCATAGGGGCTGTTAACAGGTAATTAAAATGTGCAATGTATTAGCCTCAACAGGTTTAATAAAGCTAAGTTGACAAATGCCGCAACGGCCTGCTGTCTAGAGCGCCGTGCTAGTATGCGTAAGCCCTAGGTTGGCTGTCATACCGGCAGTACCTTTGATTGATGAAAATTACAAAATAAGAAGACGGCCGCTGTTTCCATAAGATAGGGGCAAGTTAGTGATCCCCGAGTAGTTTATAAATATCCGCACACCTCCACAGCGGCGCTCCACATTGCACACAAGTATCGTGTCAGCTCGATAAACCTTACTTTGACAACAAAGGACGAATCTATTTTGTACGTACAGTGTACCTCTTGAGCCAGCGTTGGTACTAATTATTGCTGCTTCTTGTGTCGATTCAGCGGGTAAGCGATTCTCATAAGGAAGTCATGAATATAGCCAGCGATTATGTCAGTAATAGTTATAACGGTTAAACCCTAACTCCTTTTTTATTGCCTGTGTGACTGGAAAACTGAAAAGCCACTTGCTCGGGCAGCATCAGTGTGCATACAAGTATTTAACGTGCGCAGCCTAGAAAAAGTATAATACTTCCGTAACCAACACAAGTTAGCAATTTAGCCAGTGTACATGGAATGTAAGAGTGACCAGTGATGTTAGCACAATCATTACAGAGTTTTATTGCGTAATCGCGTATTATGCAATAAAACTGCATAGTTATCGATATCTTCTGGCTGAAAGCCGAAGTGTTTCAGACATGTTTGTAAATGTCTGAAACTGTGAAATATAGGCTTCTGGACTCTATACCAGCACATCGCGAGTGACTCGAATCGTAAGTTGCACCATATTTCTGGTGAAGAGGAGCCCTAAAATTACAATACTCAAGCAATATTATCGGTAAAAATGAGTTAGACTTGCACCGGTGCTACACGTCTGTTTCGGAGGCCTTCGGAAAGTCCCCGAACGAACTGTCTATCCAGTGGCGCATTGACTACGTTTGTGGCGCACTTGTAATAAAGTAATCAACTGTCAATAAAAGTTACCATAATCTCGGGACTGAATTACGGTTTATGCAGTTGAATGAGCATGACATTATGCTGGGTCGCTTTGCGAAAGTTTGGCGTCGGCGCCCCGCGATGTGGATTGGATGAGACGTGAAAATGCGCACCCGAAATTCTCATATATCCTTAGCTGCGGCGTCAACGTACCCACCCATTGCATTCACATTAAGGTGGATCGGCCAGTGACGATGACAGCTACCGTCAGAGGCTCGATGCCGATTCATCCACTCCCATTTGGTTGCAATGTCAACCTACTCACACACAGTTCTCACATACCCACTCAGGGACTTGGGCTAGAGATGGTAACAAAAGCTTGGCAAGGGCTAGATGGTTGAACATACTGAAGACGAGGGCGCTAAACAACGGGGACCAGAAGAAACACGTAGAAGCGATGTTTGTACCTAGCGACGGAGACAGCTGCAGTCAGGAGCTCACGGCCGATTCATATGGACGTATGCATTCATAGAAGGCTATATAAAACACGCAAGGAGCCCTAAGTGTACCTCTAAATTTTTTAGCAAAGAAAACACCTCGTAGGTATACCAAGCAGAGACATAAGCTAGTATACCCAAATAAAAGATTATTATATGGAAATACGTAAATTTAAATATTTTTGATTAATCAGTCCTAATTCTCAATGTTTATAAAGGGTGTTACATCCATAAATGGAACACTTAAAAAAATCTTGAGAGAACTGCTGCTCCGTTCGAGCTCAAACTTCACACGAAGGTCGCACTTTGAGTTCCATTTTGTTTACTTTACTATGATTTGGGAATACATTCCTATGATTCGTATGAGCTCTTATGTAACTATATGTGGCCATCATAAACTATCGACAAAAAAGGTTTTCTGATCGTCTGATCCCTCATTTGGCTCCTTCCTACTATGAATCGCGGTCGCGTGTTTCGTTTTGCCTGTCCCAGGTAACGCCATCATTCCACGATCAACTTGCCCGCCCAAATTGGCCGCCCTTTTCCCATAGGCGAAGATCGATTTTATTTCTCTTTAGAATAAACAGAGAAGTACTGTCGTTGTTCCCGGTTTCAAGTTAAATAGACCCCAACATGCGACTTTCGTGTGAGTTTGGGCGCGGACGGAGCAGCGATTCACCCAGGAAATTTTGTTAAAGTGTTCCATTTATCGATGTAACACCCTGTACTTTTCACTGACGTCAACTCAGGACACTCAAAGAAGCCCAGAAATACGGCAAAACAACTTTTTGTTTGCGAGTTCGATATTACGCGAATTGAGCGGAAATTGAAATTTCTGGATATCGCGCCGATGAAGGGCGCGAGAAACAGGAAGTTCGAAATGAAGTACTTTCCGCGGTTACCATGCTGCGTGTATACCTTCAACGCGCAGCTTCGATCGGTGGCTGAATCATTATGCTAGTGAGCACGAGGTCGCGGGGTCGATTCCTGTCCGCCGGTTTTATGACGAGGGCGAAGGAAAAAGAAAAAAACGCGCCGCGTATGCGATATCGAGGTGCACGATCCCGCGGTGGCCAAAATTAACACGCACGGCTCATTGCCGAGGTGCAGTCTCGGGGATTAAGGGGAACGGAACACAAAATACACGTTCAATGCGGGAGAGCCGTTTGGTAACTCAATCACCTCCATTCCAGCCACGGAAGACACGTGTAATCCGAAAAAAAAAAAAAGCAAGATATTTTGAAAAGCTTTCATATTTCGCGCTACAGTGACGGGATATGGGCACGAGTGACGGAATACAGACAACCACTGAAACGTACTTATCATTCTGTCAACTGAATGTTCGAATTTCAGTGACACAAACAGACAGAACCATGCAGAGGCCCGGGCCTACTTCCATCTCTCAGTCCTGTTTCTTGCCGGTGGCTCTAGGTGGCCGACAATCAAACTAACATTGTCCTGTGACGTCATAGAGACGTCATCGTAAAGTGGCTGACGCGTCGTCACTGCTTCACTTGTTTTCCTTAACGTCTCCGCTATTCGTTTGAGGTTTGCGATAAAATTGGTATCATTGCTATAGGGACAAAGCGGTATTTTTAATGAAACAAGCTGGTGCTCTTCGTCTGCGTGGCCCCTTTCAAACTTCAGTAGGAGTTTGCGCTATGCGTTTACGGTCATAATATTTTGTTGCTTGCTTTTATCAGACCGGACAAGCAACGAGAGACCTGTTGATATTTATATGTATATGCTCAAGACAGTGAGAGGAACCGCTTTCAAAGACAGTTTTCACGGCTGTACAAAAGTCTAAGAACGCATCCCGAAACGCCAAAGTGGATGACTGTGGATATGTCACCTGATGGTGAGGGGAAAAGTTTGACTGGCTAACGTAATTTTATACAAAAGCTGTTCTTGAGGACAGAATAGCGACTATCAATTCAACATTGTTCTACCTAGTTCACGTCACATTATGAGCTTTGCAACAAGTATTTGGTTGTGTTCTAACGAGTCAAAAGAGCACAACATACTTTTCTCGTTTTTAAAACTTTGGTGTATTGCCTAAACTATGTTTTTAAACCTGAAAATTCTTTTGATGTCTCGCGAAGTGCGCGAAAGCGGGGTCCTCGCGATTATTAAGCCGTTATAAGGATAGGGAGGAATGGAAAATTTTCCCGGCGCTTCTAGCGTTCTGAACACGCAAAAAAATAAAAAAAAACGGGCAATTCAAATTTCGTGCGCCACGCTCCGAACAATCACATGGCTTCAGCGTGTCACCATGCAATTGGACGGCTAATGCTTGAGGCCGTTTAGCGTGCGTTGAAATTTGGTACGTGCAGGCTACTTTTGTTTTTCCCCCTCCATCCCAAAAGGCCACTGCGACTTGAATCGAATCAACGATCTTCGTCAAGCAGCCGCATGCCTTACCCACAGAGCCACAGCAGTGATTAGCCTCAGAGGAGTTCGCCATATGCTGTACGGGTTGCGTGTTGGTGTGTCTTGGCGGCTCCTATGGCTGAAATTCACGCCGGGCATATCACCCCCTTTGGTAGTAATTGTGGTGTTGCATCAGCGAATTTTCTTCTCATTTAAACTAGAAGACGCCCATCACGCAGACAACGTCTTTCTTTGATGGCTGGGGACACGTTCAAATTCAATTGTTGTATAATCTACTTTTCACGCGCAGCATCGTTATTCCAGACATAACGCGGAAGACTGGACACATCTTGGGCTATGGTGTTAAAAATTCCCATTAAAAGCAGGCTTTGCATGAGCAGGGCTAATTGAAGTACTCAGGTATTACTTTTACCGTGTCAACATTTTATGGCCACGCGCAAGTCTTCCGTTGGCCAAACAAGGTTCCTGCATTTGTTATCTGAAGCAAACTATCGCAGGACAAAAATGGGTGACATATACTGGCACGCACTGCGCAAAAGCAAAAAAAAAAAAAAAGCCACCTTTTCTGGGCGCCTCGAGAAATGCTTCGAGCACATATTTTCTTGCGCCTATAAAAGCTCCATTCAAACAACGGCCGCGTTGAAACACTCACGACTCAACCGTCTTGGTTTGGCTTGATAACGAAGAGATTGATCTTTCGTTCAATGCCCTGCTTACTCCGTTTATTTTCCTACCCAACTTCTGTCAGTAAACCTACAGTGAACGGGTGCGGAGGCCCCCGGAGACAAGTGAGAAAGCTTCCCCTGGCGACCCGTGCCGATCGAGCTTACCTCTCGTCGCACTCGCAGTGGCTGAGCGTGTGCAGCCTGTAGTTAAAGAGGTGGAACTTCTTCTGGAACGCCTCGATGGTGAACGGGCAGTGGTCGTGCTCGCGGCAGCAGCGGTCGGCGCGCGAGTTGTGCCCGAGCTCGTTGAGCTTGCGCGCCGAGCTGCCCGAGCCGCACCAGTTGGTGCCCGGGTACAGGAACAGGTCTCTGCGACGCCTGCCCCTCCGCGACCCTTCGGCGCGTCCTCCTCCGCCGTCGTCCTCCAGCTGTTTCCGACGCAGAAGTCTCCGGCAGGCCCGTGTCTGGCGTCTCCAGTGGAGGAGCTCCAGCACGTGCTCGTCCAGCTCCTGTTCCGGCGCGTCGGTGATGACGCGCAGCTGATCGTCGCTGCACTCATCTGCGGTGCCGTTGGAGCGGGCGCACTCGAAGTCCGCCGCGAAGGTCTCGAAGAAGTGCTCCAGGGAGTCGGGATCGCGCAGGAGCTGGCACTCTTCGAGGCGGCCGTCCCGGAACACGGCCTGGACCAGAGCGCGGCCGTCGGAGACCTGGCGGAGCAGGACACCGTCGTTGGCGTCCCAGCTCTCGACCGCCGTCAGCGAGCCGTAGTGGACGCGGGTCTCCCGTTCGCCGTCGGCCGAGCGCCGTTCCACGGCGAAGTCCGGCACGTCCTGGTGCTGTCGTCGGGCGGCCCGCGTGGCCGCGAGGCCAGCGAGAGCCGTCAGCAGCAGTAGCGCGCGGCTCATGGACTGCTGCCGTCGTCTACGTTCCGTCCGGGATCCGGAGCGTGCATGCCGGCTCGAGACGCGCGCCCGAGACGATCCCGGTGCTCCTCTCCCCGCGAAGAAGACGCGCTGGCGAGGAGGGGGAGGGCAGAGTCCTTCCCCTCGCTTCTTCCGCGCGGCTGCCCGCTCCCCTCGTGTCGCGCTGCCCTCCCGCCCCGTCCGAAACCCCCGTCGGGGGGCAAGGGAGCACCGGGAGCAACTGATCGGCTTCTCTCCCTCAACTGATGACGATGGCCTGGGTGGGGACTGCGTCATCGGCCGCCGATTCCTTCCTACAGACTCTTCTTTTGTGGAGGGCACAGTGAGCGGAAGATGATGCGAGACGCTTTGCTTTTGCGCGTGTACGTATGGCCAGCCGGGAGTAACTAACGCGCATGATGCAAAAAAGCAAACGCATCTGGGAATGCGGAAATGTCTCCTTAAGTGAAATTACGAACTGTGCATGCCCTAATAAATAAAAAAAGAAAGAACGGACAAGTATGTACCAAAGTTGGTGCGCGTAGCGAACTTGAAGCTCTTCACCTTCACCATTAAGAAACAAAAAGGAATGGGAAAGTCGAGCTTTTGCTGCCTATTCAATTAAACGTTCTGATTTTTTGTGTGTGCCCTAATTTCGCATACGTGCGAATCACGTTGTACATGTCGGGCAACGTCGGCCTTCTCCGAATGCATTACTTACGTATAGTTACGCGTGCGTAGTAAGCAAAAAACAGCGCTAAGCAGTGCCTTGTGCTTCACATTAGTTGTCCCAGTTTGACATGAATCGATAGCGGATAGCGAGATAGTAGGCATTCCGGAATGGGATGCCTAAATGCCTGATGAAACACGTGGAACGTGTTTGATGCAGTTTGCTTACAGAAACTCTAGCCAGGACAATCACTTTGCTTAGGGGTAATCGATTATGTAAGCTTAGAAAAGCGCATAGAAAGAATTTCGTGAAATCACCGTGAAATAAATCTCAAAGTGGATATTATTTTGGCTTCGAGTTTGTGTGATTTCTTTTCTTAATGAATGCATAAACTATCTTCCTAAAGAATTTTTCTGTGATGTTATCTGTACGTGCCTGACTGAATAATTCAAACACACCCGGTTTAAAACCAAGTCTGCACCCTGCCAGAAGAACAAAAAAATTGTCTCTTATGAAGAAATTAACTTATAGCGAATCTCTTGTACGATTAATTGCGCGGATCTTCAATGTCTGTTTTCCGGTGTCAGCAAAGAAAAATCACAGCATTTTCAGCACCCTTGTGGTCGGCTTTATTGGCGTAAATAATTTACAAAAAAATTGAAAAAAGACGAACATAATTGTTGCCACCGTCTACGTCGACGGAGACGCATCAGCACTGTTAGCCCTCATTCACACAGCCGTCAACTTCCCCGTTACAGCACCGTAACGTCAAGAAACCGCGACGGACAAGTAAACGAGTAGCGTTCGTACTGGAGCTCTCCGTCAGATTACAGGGTCGTCTGCTTAGTGATCAGTTTAGCCTATAATTGAGCGTTTTTAATCTGAAAAGTAAAGAAAATGGTTTGTGCTCACTTTTCGCTAAATTTAGCCGTACAAATTTTTTTTTTTTTTCTGATTAGCTGGTTTAGCGCGGGGCATGGTCCCGTCACGTTGACGTGACGGAAACGTAGAGCTCGGCCTCCCGTCACCGTCGCACCGTTTTCGGCGAGAAATCGGCCGAAAAACGGCGCCCATAACGGAAGACGGTGACTTAACGGTGATGTGACGGGGTGAAAAACGGCTGTGGGAATGAGGGCTTACACTGCCGCAGGACACGCGAAAACTAAAAGTCATGCACCCCTCCCTCCGTATAACGACGACAATGGTTGAACGCGAAGCTATCTAGTGATGAATTCTTTGGTTGGCCAATCCCACACGGCGAGTATGTGCTGCTCTGGTCTCTGGAGTACGCACCACTTTTCTATACTCGGTTACAACTTAAGAACGGTAACGGAATTTGCCGCTGTGTCTCATCACTGCAACCGGATGTTACTCCGCGCGGCACAAATAGCGCGTTACTGGGAATATTTTGAACATGGCACAAACTGTTTTCCTAAGTTTTTGGACTTAATATGCTTATGGACTACGGCAGCGACGACAAACAAACTACGTGAGAAAAGGCAGACGATATCACGCATTCATAGCAGCCTCCTTTCAAAACGCGCGCCCGTTGACATCCGGGTCCGTCACTTAGGCGGAGTGATACCGTACATGAGCTACTGCCGTTCTTAACTTGTTCCCGAGTATAGAATACTCTCGGGTGTGACTCCGTAGGGCTAACGTTTGGGTTTGGGGTGCGCGGAGTGAATCGGTACGTGCAGCTTGGCGTTCGTTTCGACCATGTCGAAATGGAGCAATCGGATAGACGCCGGCTTCATAGCTCGAGAGACCCAGGTTTGATTCCAGCCACGGGAAGCGTTCTTTAACGCGAAGCTGTTGAGCAAATCGTTTGTGTATGGTGTCCGCAGTTAAAAATACCAGGAAAATGCCGAGCGCTCGAGCACGCGTGCCTCGAGCGCACGTTCGTCAAGATCAGCATACCCACTTAAAGAAATTAGCTAATACTGCCCCCCCCCCCCCCAAAAAAAAAACAACAACAACAACAAAAAAAAAACTCCGACCTTCTCCGCTTGTCTCGAGCGCGCGTTGGTCAAGTTAAGCATACCCGAGGGGATTGACCAATACTGGCCAGAAACACTGACTCCAGCCTTGGCCGCCTGCCTGGAGCGCACGTTCGTGAAGCCAAGCATACCCATTTAGGGAGATTGGCCAACATTGGCCACAAAAACTCCAGCGTTCGCCGTATCGTGACAACACTTGCTCGGAACGGGGACGGCGCGTCATAGCGTACGCCTTTCATTCGTCCGTCCTCGTGTCGTCGTGCGCATGCGCTCTGTACCGTAGAAGAGCCGCGACTTGAATGTCGAAGCTGCTGTAGGTGATCATTCACTCCCCATGGCCCAGCCGCGGATAGTTCGCCCGGCCGAGGAACAGGCCGCGCTTCGAGAGGCTATAGGCGTGCAAAGCATCCGCTGGAGACGATAAGTCGCGCTTGCAGAGTGGCTGGCGTACGAAAACGCCGCCCAGAACGACGAGCTCACTCTGGCCTTGCAATGCTCAACATAAGATCATTGAAATGCTATGCCACCGACTTCAACCACGACACCACAACACGAAACTAAAACTGAACTCTGCGTCCGTCAATTTATGATCTCCTACAACAGCTTCGCCACTGAAGTCTCGCGCGTGCAAGCTTCCCTGACTTTTTTTCTCTAACTTCACCTACGATCAAATTATCATCACCGTCAGGGGAAGTTGGCTTTCCAGCAGGGCGTATTAGCGAATACATCTGTGAAGACACTAAAGCTTCACTTTAAAGAAAGGTTTGTGTGGGATTGTTCGTGTCACGCATAAAGCGCTTCACGGTAAGACCAGCTTAGAACGCGCTTTGTTAAAGGCATCTCAGCAGGAGGAAAAAAAATTACATCAAGAGCAGTAATACAAATTACCGCAAATGACGGGGCCGCCTACATTTCTGTGAACGCTCGCGCGTAACCGACATTGCGTGGTCTCACATCACTGCACTCAGTTTCGCAGATAGATACGTCGCCTAAAGGGCACTTTGAGATTCTGCAAAACCACTGGCTCCATAAGTGTAGGTTATGGCCCGGCGTGTTGATGCCAACCTTTAGCAGTTGATGTTTCTTCGAAAACAGAAGGAATGCTGTAAGTAACCCCATGAATAGAAGTGACGTCACATTATGACGTCACATCCACTTCAAACAAAGTCAACACCCATGGCGTTGAATGAAGTGTAGTGAAGCAGCAGTGGGGGTGGATCTCCCTCCAACCTCAATGTCACACTTACCATTTTCAACAACGCGGACTTACACAGCATTTGGCACCACTCCCTCATGTTCGTGAATGTTTCCGCAACAAGGCCTGCTAGTGATCTCGAAGAAGGAGTACAGACAGATTTATTCCAACTGGTGCATGTGTGCTACCTCTCCAAATTTCACTACCCCAGTGACCGAATATGTCGCGAAACTATTAGTGCAAGTGTAAACCGATGATTCAGAAACCAAACCAAGTACTTCAACTTACTAACCAAGTTGATAAACAATAAGTAAAAAAAGAACAGCTTGTCCTTCGCAGACCTCAAACGAAGCCACAAAAGAAACGCGGCGATCGGAGAGGAGCTGGATTAGCTTACGCTGGCATCAGAGGTGGCGCACTTGCCAAGTGCCGCGCGAACGTCTCGTCGACTGCGGCGCAGGAGGGGGAACGCGAGACCGCCACGATTGATCAAGGAACAGTAGGGAACAGCGACCCGACGCCGCCAGAGTGTATGCGCGCCCATCGTTCCGGCTTTTGTAGGGGCCGGAGTCCATTCCGAGGGGGACGTCTTTGTATACGGGGCGTTTGATACAAGGAGGGCTCAGAGCTCCGTTTGGCAGCCACGCTGCACCTCCCTCCTCTGCCCTCGGCAACCCGGGGAGGTCTGCCTCGCGGCATTTCCCACTGATCGAGGCCGTAGCAGCGCAATTCGGGGGGTCAAAAGCTGGTCGGTAGAGGAAGGTAGAAAGTGCAGCTTGCGGTGAGGTCGCCCCCGCGGTAAGAAGCGGGAACGGGGCGCCGACGCGCAGCCGACAGCGGCTGTCGCTGGCATCGCCAGGTAGGCCGGATCAGAGCGGATCTTTCTCGCCTTGTGGCCCAGCCGAGTCAGCTTGTTAGCGAGATCAGCTGACGGCGCGGATTATCCTACCGCGCAGGTTCGGCACCCTAGCGAGGAACAGCGCGATGAATAAAAGAGAGGAAAAGGAGGAATGCAGGGGCACGGACCAGACTCTCTGCTTTGCCGCAACAAGGCACGCGACTGACGCGGTTACGAACGATGCAGGTGCCATGGCTTGCACTTCTTACGCCGTGCCCCGCGCATGGAATGCCTTCACCGGGTCTGTGGCGCCTATTTACGACGCCGTATGTTTCCCGCCACGCGCGTTTCAAAGGGGCCGTCCTGGCAAGCCTTAACATCTTCGCTTTCTTCACGTCACTACTGCGGGCAAGATTAATTGGCTCTGGGGAAGCCACCCAACCTGCTGTGTACGTTCTCCGCATTATAGGAAGACGGATGCATCCGTCTTTCGGTTTATTGCGAACGCTCGTGCAGAGTGACTTCGAGATACGCCAATTCAAGCGTTAATGCCACCACGCACTTAACTTTAGATGCCTATCACAATAAACTCTATGAGGGTAACGTGTTTACTTTGGGATAAAGTAAAGTAAAAAAATAAAAAGTAAACAAGAACTGCCTACTGGTTTAAATCACATTCTGATCTCTGGGAGTTCGGCTGCCCACGGGAAGTGTATCCAACGTTTCCAGGAGGGAGAAACGATGTGATGCGTAAAAAAAGAAAGAGTGAGCGAAGGCACTGCGGCAATATCTCTCGAACGAAGTACTGGAGCAGTGTTGAATGGTTGTTATTGAACACTTCTCCATTTGAAAAAGATGCTGATCGCTGAGTTGAGGTCCCTGTCAAGAAGAGGGAAAAGAGCACCGCGAAAAAGCTTGTCGAGGCATCGACGGTCATACAAGCATAATACGTGTTTGGTATGTGACAGTGTTTTCGTGTCAAGAGGCTAGTTCAGTGATAATGGCAGCATTGATTTTTGTTTCCATTTTAAAGCTGAGACACCAGCGGTACATGCACAAATAGCGTATGTTCATATTGCCACCGCCGCCGCTGCCGCCGCAGCCGTCGTCGTCGTCGTCGTCAGCAGCAGGATCATCGCCACCGCCAATGTCGTCGTCATCGCCTTAATTTCACGCGACAGCACCCTGCCACCACCCACGCTCGCCCCCACGGCGAACAGCGACCGAAGCAGGTAGGCCTTCGACCCGCTCTCTGCTGCCCTGACTTGCCGTGTTCGTCTCCAGTGCGAAATTAATAATGCTGAGAGGATGGATTAGGGACTTGACTATGTAAACGGGGGTTCGTGAAAGCCGAATCTCTGTTCGTGCAGCTTTCAAGCATGAGGCTTAGTGTCTCGTGTCTGTCCCCGTAGGGCATCTCCGACATAACGCTCCAGAATGACCAATAGAAGCGAATAACTGTGCAAATTCGGGTAATGACGAAGCCCAACGCATGATTTGATTAAAAAAAAATGCAAGTTAGCCGGGACAACACGCAAGGAGTGCAGGCGTACTGCATGGTGCAATATCTTAGCGCAGGTGGCCTTTTCCCTAAAATTGAATGCTCGGCAACGTCACTCGCTGAATTTGCACACTGGGCCGCATAAGATTGGTCTTTCTGGGGAATTGTGGTGAAGGCGCCCTACGGGGACTTCTTAAAGGGCAGGGGGACACATTTAGCGCATATTTTCGTGCGGTAAGCATAGCAAGAAACTGATGAGCAGTGTGTGCCGAAATGTCTGTCGACTTACTAATCTCGAACTAGAGTTATTCTAGTTCACTCTGTCTTGAACATTCACAGATGTGTGGCTGTACAAAATATCCGATTTAAAGGCCACCGACTCGAGACCAATTCGTAAACAAAAAATCTTCTCTTTATGCCATTCCACTGTTCTCATAAGTGCTCGCGATGTGAACAAAATGTAGGGGAGGCTCTTTGCTTTTACGCCTAGCGTGAGGCAAGAGCTCACTTGCAGTGAATGTCGACCTTGCACCGCTCAAAGCGGTGATCTAGAACGGGGAGGAAGAATAAGACGAAAGATGCAGAAGCAGCTCTGGAAGCACCGTGCTGGTCCTGAGTTTTATTTTATTCTCGTTTTACTGTTGTTGCCTTTGCGAAGCTACGGTGTGTTAGTGTTACTCAATGAAAAGCAATGGTCCATAAAAAAAGCAGTAGTTAATCGCGCTTGGTGACGTAAACGTTGTGAGTGATAACTGCACGTTTTCCTTTTTTTCTTTTGCAGAATATAGCCAGTTTCACCGTTTTTGTTTTGGGATGACACCTGGCTTGATGAGCGGCCGTAACATTGGTGCAATGAAAATGAATCGCAGACCCACAATAGCGTGAACTTTTTGTCGTAGGTTCTCCATCAACCTGAGTCCACGGCCCTTCCGCTGCGACCAGGTGGGACGAGTTGCGGCTTCCAGCGAGCTACGCAGACGGCCACCCCAGTTCCTGCTCTCCTGCCGAGCAGTTCCGAGCGCAGACGCGAAGGGTCCTTCCGCTAGAACAGCCTTCCATGAGGTACATGATATACTGAGTTCGCTTTGAAAGACAATCACTGCGGTTTCACAGCCTTATGGTGGTGCTACGGAACGCGGAAAACACATTTGAATGTGAGAGAATTGACATCACTCATTAAAAATATACTGTACAGAAATAAAAAAAAAAATGTCCGTTCAAAGTGGTTTAATTTATTGGGTTTTTTTTCTTTACTCAAGCTTTCACACTTGAGTATACCCCGGCACTAAGGCGCTTCGGTCACTCAAGCCAATATCGTCGTGCTGCTAATGCACTTTCACAGTGGCCGCGAGAGGGTTAATCACACTTGTATTTACTACCTTCTGGAAACCTTCAATACCAATTTACGGTACTCTTGTGTGATTATGCAGGAAGGGCTGTACACAAAGACTACGGATCTTGGTTTCGGGCCGAGGATGCTTTATTATCTGGACGATTTCCTTCAGTATACGAGCAGTTATCGCAGTCGGAGAAAGTGTTTTGTGATGTATAAGGGTCACGTAGGGTGTCCAAAGGGGGGCTTTCATTTCACCCTGGGTAACCATCGCTCCCCGTTTTATACCGGAAGAACCTGTCAGGTTTTTACCAGCAGGTCTGTTTAAGCTTGAGCTTGGTGTGCTGACATTAGAGAAAAAAAAAATCCAGGAAAAAGCTGCCCAGTCGCGAGGAGCCGGGCACGACCTTCGCGCCATGGTTTTAGCAAAAGGACACCGAGCGCACGTGAGCGTGCACTACCGAGTGTGGAGCGACCGGCGTCGTCCAGGCTTGTGCGTGGCCCTGCGTCACGTGAGGAGCTCCAGCCTTCGTCGTCGTCGTCTTCGGCGCGGCGGACCTGTGGCTCGCCGGGATAGGAGTGTTATTACGCCATCTCACTCCCGCAGGCCTTTCGGCGAGCCATGCCACCCATGGACGAGTGCGTCGACCTTCAGCCAGCGGTTGGGCACAGCGCACCGCATCGTGGCGACACGTTCGACGAGGCCCAGCGATCGGGGCCGCATCGGGAGCGGCTTCCACAAGGGCTTCGCGCTGGTCCCAACCGGATTCAGTGCCGCTGGCTGCCGTCAAAAAGCGACGAGGGATCGGAGGAAGACCCCTTTAACGATTGCTACTTCAGCCGATGGCCCGCCCACGAGACCGAATGTACGTACGCCACTGCATGTCGTGGCTTCTTGCGTCTCTCGCAGTAAAATAGGGGAGAGAGAGAGTTAGAGTTGAGTTCTGCTTCGAAGAAATTGATAAGGATAATTGATTCGCTGCGCCCTTAAGAATACAGCGATCCAGACCACTGTCCCCAACAGGACCACACCTCTCCTCATTATTGTCGCTGTCTCCAGTGATAAGTGCAAGTACAGTGCGCCGCTGTAGTGCAAGTCCCGTCAAGGACCATTGTAAGGCTCCCCCGACATGAGTGGGAACAGGGGAGCCGTGTGATGGTCATGCTGGCGATGACAGTGCAGCGTGTCGCATGTACGGGCAATGTGTGTTTGTTGTCAGATGTAAATCACACTGTTCGATAAAAGAGGGAGGGACTGCAGCTTCAACTGCATCGCATTTTATATGGATAACAGTACTGAACAATGGAGAGACTGAAACTTGGCGCTATACACCGAACTACACCTAAAGTGCGCTCGAATCACGCGTACCTGCAGGTGAATACTCGAGCCTCCAAAATCTACCTGCCCGAGGAAATCTCTTCGGGGACTAAACGGTGATTATTATAGCCTTGTTGGTACTGGGAACGCTTCCCCTGTCAGGGCAGTGAAGGCGTCCAATCTGCTTCGCAGCTGAAGGCGGCTTTTCTACACCACTGTTGACGTTCAACAGATGCCCAGCGTATTAATGCATTCGATATATGCTTTGCAGGGGCAGCTGGCGGAGGCGTCAAGCGGTCCGCGCCAGAGCGCCACGAGCAGTGCGACGACGACCTGGGCTGCCGGCGTTCTCCGAGCCGGGTGTGCGTGAAGAGGGCGCGCGATTCTCGCAGCCGTTGCCAGTGCCCCTACTACCGGCCCGTCGAGGCTACTGTGGACGGCGTCGCCCGATGCGCCGCAGGTATACACTGGTTCACGCCTGCAATTCCCTCTGCAACAATTTTATACGCGGCTAGCGGTATTTTATTTCTCTAGCAAGTTTAAGGGGCCCTGAAACTTGCTTGTAATTAATACCAACGCTGTGGCTTCGGAAGCGCGGAGAACTTGATTCCGCGCAGCTGGACGTCTTTTTTAATTGGCTACCAAACCCTTCTATCGCCTCAAGTGAAACGCAGTCGGCCAGACGCCGTGGTAGTTTCCTCCTCCCTGTATAGAGTTCCAAAGTGTGTTCGGTACGCTTAAAATGGATGCAATCGTCTGAAAGCGTTCCAGAGTTAGGTTTTGCGTTGAACTGCAGTATTCGTTTTTGATGATTCAGGTAACCTATTTTCATGAATTGAAACGTGTTCGTCGCATTCACCATTGTGAACTGACAATAATGATGCGTAGTGCATTCCACAGTGAATTAATGATAAGTTGATGAAACTTGGCTCCGTGATGTAGTCGTCTTAGCGGTCAATTGCACAATTTTTTTACAGCGAATTTTTTTACATATAGCCACCCTCCGGCGGTGGTCCATGTCCGTCTGTCCACGCGCCGCATCAACGCGAAAAAGTTTCGCCTCCAGTTTATCGTGAAGGCCCCTGTATACATCTCAATCTAATGTAGGTATCCGGGAAAAAAATCGCACTGAAATTGGCCCTTAACTCTACTCTATCATTACGTTGAGTTTCAGTTATTGTGATTAGTTATTCACAAAAAAAACTGTAAACGTTACAAAATTCCCTCCTTCTGTCGATACAGGGTTGTCTACGGATGGAGTATGGTTACAGTAAACGACTACAACTCTTGTGTTAAAAGTATCCCTCCAAAATTTGAATAAGAATTTGTCCTTAGGACGACTGTAACATCACGCCAAGGTCTATATACTTTTCGTAAGTACGTAGTTCGCAATGAAGTGGTAAATATTAGGGAGTTCCCGTCCGCTGTCAATACATAGGCTTCCACGGAAGGGAAGCGGACAGCCCCATGTTTGTCCGCTAGAATAAAACTCAAGGCCTTCCGAGTTTCATTCGTCTATTTACCTAGGAAGTATGCGCAATCGCAAATTACGAGCAAACGTGTCATGTTTCGTGTACTCCTTTGGGTCTACTGAGTCGACCCAAAGGATGGATGGGTCGACTGAGGTTAAACGCAGCGCATCTTCGCTGCTAGTCCTTCTTCACAGAGTGAAAGGGATGATGAATGTTTTAATATAGGTCCACACTAAAGTGAGAGCTACAGAGCTTTTGCAAGAGCAGCTTGCCGCTTTGCCACGAAGCGTATTCTGTCTAGGACAACGACGACGCGAAACATTTCTAGCAACATTTCTACACACTCTCTAAACAACGGCCATCACGGCCGAGATAGAATCCGCGTCTTCGTGCTCAGCAGCACAACGCCTTAGCCGTGCACTCCGCCACCGTGGTTGGTTCAGCGTTTGGCGAATTGCAAGCATTGAGGTTCCAATTTTATTTGTTATAGGTGGTGAACCAGCAGACCATTTTTTTCTTTTCTGCATGTGCGTAGTGACGGACGTGTTCGACGAAGGGCAACTGCCGGAGCAGCGCAGCGTGGCCTCCCCATGCGTTCGGCGCGGCGTCCACAGCCTCTGCGTCTGCGTCTCGCCCTACGCGTCGTGGAGCATGAACATTTGCCAGCCCGGTACGTTCGTCTATTTGGGATGGGGGAGGAATCGGACGGCAAGGCTCACTTGCCCGTCTGCGTACGCCACACTCAGCGGCAACTGTCAGCTGAACTGTCGGCTCTTCGGGCTTCGTTCGCGTTTGTGCTCAGCGGTTTAGCTGCTGATTTATTACTGTCCAACAACGTCGAAAAAAAATGGCTGCGGCTTAGTTCAGCTAACCCTGGATATGCAAATCGAAAGCTTAATTTAGCCTGGTTAAGTGCTGGTTTCACTTGGTGAGCCTCTCATTTACGTGTAATTATTGTGCGTAGGTATACACTCATGGTTAAGCCAGGTTTGACGGCTGTGCTATGGGTCATGGGCTAGACATGACTGTGATAATGAGACACGCATTGTTAGGCAGACGCCGGGTGGCCAGACGCCGCTTGCCGAGCACGGATCAAAGCCGTTCGGTCCCGTGCAACGCTCGCAGAGGCCCGGCCTCGCTTTCATTCATGGCGAACGCGGCGTTCCTCTTCGCCGGGAGCAAGACGAGGCATGAAGACGGCCCAACGGCGCATGCGTGGGCCAGCAGCTGCGGGGCAGCGAGGGAGCGGGGCAGTAGGCTGTATATCAGCTGAGCGGCCGCTCTGACCGCAGCCGCCGCTCAGTTGAGCAGAACTGACTGACAACAGCGTCTTGTGCGCACCACTGAAAGCGGGTCACGTGATGCGCTGTAAGGGGTGGGCCGCAGCTGCGGTCAAACGAAGGTCAACTTGCGTATGACGGCGAAACTGCTGGACGAGATTAGTAACGCTTTGCTTAAAAAAAAGACGGTGAGGAAAAAAATGGACGTACGTCATATCACCCTCCATATTGCGCCCAAATTCGCGGTGAGGCTTGGGCATGCCTAGAGTGGGAGGAAGGGGGGAACAAACCGTTGCAACGTGATTCGACCAATAAAATCGTGGGCTTTTTCGCATACCTCGGTGCACTTGCTAGGGCTAAGTTCCCTAAAAGCGATAGACTAGGTTATGAACTGGAGATGCCCGCAGGGCCGAAAGGTTCAGTGAATAACGAAGAAAAAGATAAGCAACGATTATCTACCCACAGAGTAAATGAAAATTTAATGAAATGAAAGGGAGATTGACAGGTAACGCAAATATAAACTATTATAAGTAATTTTTCAGGGAACATTGCAATGAAACCACCCCGTCGACGATAAATTCCCCAAGGCCGCCCAACGTACAGAACATATTCAATCGCAGCAGAGATATATTTTACGAAACATAAGTGCAACTCGTACACAACAGCTATTTCTTACGCATTTCAGATTTGCTGCTTACAAACTTCGGAAAAAAACAGCATTAAAACCAAGTTTTATGGTCATCGCACGCTGTTCGTTCGAGCAACCAATTGAGAGCATGTTTTAAAGGTGTCTGTTGATAGGACTTAAGGCTATGTGCAGACTTATAAACATGCAGGTGTCAAATTGTAAACATGCGATTTAATTATAAATTTTATTTAATAAAAGTAAACAAAAGAACTCCTTTCTGAACCATCCCATGAGGTAACTATGAAAGAGGCCAGGGGCAACTAACACAGGAAACGCGTGTGATAAGGCCGAGTGCCTATTCTAGGTAACGTCGCGCACAACCAAAATTGTTGTTGCGTAGAGTTGTAGTGTCGCAAAGGCGTCTGAGGCTTTAGATCACTAGGTCTATATAACCGAAATCGGGTGTCAAAAATATACTTTATAGGTGTTGGCCTTCGGGACGTAAAGGAACTCTCATGTTTTCTTTCGCGAGCAGCGAATGACTTCTGGCGGTTACTTTCCTGGGTCGTTCGTGTCTTCGTGGTGGCACTGGTGTCGTCATCGATCTCGATCGGCTCCGTCATCTTCAAATGGTATGACGTAGCGAATTCGTCGCATGCGCATGCTGTGCTTTAAAACAGACACCGTGTCTTAAAACGGGTTCTCCGAACCCTCTGCCCCAGGCACACACATGCATGTGAATAGGTCTAACTGAAAAAATCTCCTTCACAACACCCGTGAATACACCGTGACGCGTAGTCGATTCTTCTATGCGCTGACATCTCAGCTAAACGTCGACTATCAGTAAATAATAATTCTATGACTGTCCGCTTCCCGGAATATAAAAATTTAGGGATTATTACATAAGTGGGGCTCTCGACAGAAACTTTTTGTCCACCGAGGGTTTTATGCTTCGTATTCGTACGCTAATTGTAAAAAAAAAAAAAATAAGTACATTCAAATAAGCCGGCCGTCCTAGCTATGAGTTCAAAGAAATGTGTATAGAGAGAAATGCTTTTTTGTGCTTTTTAAAGGTTTTACTGGAAAGCCTTTATAAGGAAATTGCAAAAAAAAGTGTTCGAATTCTTCATCTGAAAATTCTTACCGAATCACGAACTTCGACTTGAGCCTACTGTTGAATCAGGCCGGAGACAGACTGGGAACGCAGTTTCAATGCACCATGTCTTGGTTCCTGTTATTCTCAAACTGCGCATGGGCTCAGTGACTCGGAAACGCATACGCATGTTGCAGGCGTCTTCTTGAAATTGCTTTTGACTTTGCTTAACCACGCAGCTGGTGGACAAAAAAGTCCGGGCCAGCACCAACCGTCCAGAACAACGGACTCGGCTTCTTTACTTTAACATACACGATTGTACCCGTACTCAATGCGACCTTGCATGCCACCGGGGGCCCCCAAACGACCAGCAGCCAGGATCGGCGTAACGCTATCCTAGTCGGGCTGCTTGCTCCGACCACTAACTACGGCCAGGTATGTGAGTGGGCCGGTTTCCGGAATGAGCAGAGTCGGGGTGGTGATGTCGGCTCTGAAGACCCTCGCTGCATACCGGTGGCTGGTGGCGCACCGTCACTACACGACACGCCGGCGCCTGGGCCAAGTTCGTGTTTCGGCTTATCCGCTCGCCATTTTACCAGAGCAAGGTGTTCCAGAAGCTGACTGGCCACCAGGCAGGGAAGAGTGGCGGCGGAGCGAGACCTTCGAGGACCGCCTTTCATCGAGGGTGCCCCGCGGTAGCAAGCCTGGTTATCGCAGTAGCGCCACTCGCGGGCATGCGACTGTCGCCGACGGTGTTCAGCACCGCTGCTATCGTGTCCCAACAAGCCCACCTGCCATTCACACCACCGCCGAATAGCTCAGCGCGGCAAGGCGTTGAAAACGCTTGCAACGGCCGCTCACTGGTCGTGTGGCAGGTCCAACCCTCTGCGGACAGAGTTCCTCGGTGTGCCTACCGACAGGACCTCTCGCCCCATCTGTGCCCAGCGAGGACGCCCCGGCGTACCTCTCCTCCTCCATCTATGATGCAGCGGGAGCTCTGGAAGGCATCCTCCAAGGACTCTGACGCATCAACGATGATGACTCGATGACCTGCGGGGGCTCTGGGACGACACAGGCTGTAAATAAGGCAATAAACCTCCGTGAAGCGCGCGTGGTCATGCGTGCCACTTGTAAGCACGAAGCGCTAACGATTAGGTGGCTGACTGTCTTCTGGAAATATACTGCCCTTAAGCGTGTTCTTTTTAGTGTAACTGGCTCTACTCCATTTTACACCGACCAGTACAAACACACAGCATAGATATTGAAGCCCACACTCTTCAAGAATCCACTGACTATTCGCTCACGAAATATGCCAATTCAGATTAACTCTTTCAGAAGACTAAACTTGACTATGTTGTTGTGACGGTTTGTGCGCCGTGCCAGCCTAATATATGACAGCTGCTAAAAGCATTCAGTTTCGCAACTGATCGCGCACCGCCATTCTTAAGTAAAAAGTTTGTTCCACAGAAGGTGCTGTATGACGGCATTAATGAAAATTCATTCTCACCATAAGCTGTGCGCGCTTAGTCATTCCCCGTCGAACTCATCCCTCATACCGTACCCTAACGCCTAGCTTCTTGGACTAGCGTCAAAGGCCAAGAATCATCGTACTTTGATGTTTTGTGGTGCTGAACTTATGTCCCTCGTTTACACTCCTTGAAATCTTTTCTCCAGTGGATAGGATTTCCCCGGAATCATACCGTGTGCGTCTGTTCATGTGTGTTCCGTGTGTTTAAAAAAATTATCACCAGACCGAGTGCGGAGAGGCGGACGTAATTGACAGCTGAGAAAAAAATTAACGGATCCCTTCCCTCCAGAAACAGGGGTGCCCCCGAAGCTAGACTTCGGTGAAAGCGAAAACGACCAAACTCGAAAGGCAATGACCGCAAAACGAAAACGAACACACTTAGACCAAAATAAAAAGGCGATGACTTAAAGGAAAACGCAAAACCATCGATCGACTAAAAGCCCTTTTATTTCCCCGATCTTTACCGGGACGCAGATGTTTGGTATACGTTATTGTACATCATTCTTCCGCGACGATTGGGTGCGTTCTTCAATGGCTGGTCACTCTTCCGCGGCGCGAACCCCGAGTGGAATACAGATGGCACACTAGAAGGTGAACTTTCGGACGAGTGCGAGTGACCGCATCTGTGATGTGGCGTGATGACAGCGACGACGGCGGCGACGAGCGACACTTTTGCGCGAGCGCCAGCTGCGAACGGCGAGCGAGAGCTGCGCCCGAAGAGCACGTGGGTAAAGTTGGCTTTGCCCCACGGCGTTTCGGCGTACGCCACCACCGACTGCGCAAGTCAGCCAATACAAGCTTCGCTTGAAAATTTTCGGAAATAAAAGGCAGACCTGCTGAGGCTCGAACCCAGCACGTAAGCGAAAGAACGATACTCCTGCGCCCACAGAACTTAAAAGAAGGCCAGGAAGAGTTAAAGGAAAATTCTACCAAAAAGGCACGTTCGTTTCTTCGCCACCAGTATACGAAGGTTCTTCACTTGCGCACGCTGCTATGATGATTTTAAAATTGGGTGTAGCAGTGGATGAACACGTCGGTATAAAACGCGGTAACAAAAGTCCCGATAACGGGCACACCATGCGACAGCGGCTACGTCACATGGAGTTGCGTCCCAGTAAAAGCAAACAATTAAAACTGCAGCAAGAACAAATATGTTTTTCACTCTTCGTGTACTGATACTAACGCTGTTCCGATACACTCCGAATAACCCACTCCAACTTCTTGCATAATAAAATATTTAGGCGTTTACACGAGTTGAATTTACATTTTCCCTCACTAAAAGTCACCTATCCGCTCCACCGTGGGCGCTTTCAGCGACCAGTTGAAACGAAAATACTGCATTCGATATAAAACGATACACATTTTCTAGCTCGCAGACACAAGGTATTGTGACATCGTGCAAATGTTAGGAAGTGATTACTTAAATATCGAAGAATTTATAATTGATCTACACCGCACAACTTAACGCACAATGCAACCTCCATCGTCAAAAGACATCAGTGATCATGCAAGGATTAATCAGTTGAAGAAAATGACTTGCAGTTCGAGGCCTCTTTTGGGTGTTGGCACTTGGAACATGAGCATTTCAAAGCCAGGGGCGTTTATATATCCTTGCGGAAATTGCCGTTGTTGTGCTTGAGGCCCCTGAATATACACTGCTCTGGGCAGCCGCCGTCCACGGAAAAAGCAGCCGTGGACGCAATGGAGGGGCTTTAGTTGTGATCGAGGTCGAATATGGCCATCGGGTCTTTGTTACTGCCGCGACGCCGTCTGCCTCTGGCAGGGGTGGTGACCGTCGTGCGTGCTTTCACGTATAGGATAAAGTCTGGGACTGGCTCTACGAGCCGCAGCGCGCCCTTTTTGTCGACCTGTTGTTCTCCAGTTTCCTTGGTTAGGGGAAAATACCGCCGAACAAATCAGCCTAATCGCGGGGGTGAAAATAGGCAGTTTTAGCATATCGTTACCGTGTTTGCGTTACCGTTTACCGTGTTACCGGAAGCGCTGGCGACGGTGAAGCCTGTGCCGGTAAGTTACCGTTCGCGGTAACTCTCGCGCTGCGCAGTCTACTCCCGCAAACACGGTAAACGATAACGTAAACACGGTAACGATATGCTAAAACTTCCGAATGACTGTCGCCCCATCGCCTTCGGAAGGGGACACAGTGTGCGCAATCCGAGCACATACTCCGGCAAAACCCTCGCGGGCTCGACAGAAAAGTGAAAAAGGAAGAATGAAGGGGTGACGCGAGGAAGCGGGGCATACTTTGCTGTGCGCCTCATTCACTAGGGCCCTCTGCCCACGCACGACATTCATCCAGTAAGCTAAACTGCACGTTTCACCCATTACGTAGCCCCATCGCATTCTTCAGTGACCTTGCAAGAGTCTTGAATGTGTGCCCACGGCCGCTTATCTCCCTTTTTTAGGAGATGGAGCGGCCGTGGTCAGCCACCGCCGCTTGCACTTGATTCTGCTTACACATACAAAGATTGTCCTTCGCCTTTCGGGCCTGCATCGTGCCAGTCTCCACCCATCAATGGCCGGCAGTCCCTCTTTTTCGCCGCGAGTTAGTGCGGACTAGAGCGTAGCTTATTTAGTGGCTCTAGTGCGGACCACTCCTTGCTTCCCCGGCCATACCGTGACCAGTCTATCTCCTCTGCTGAGCTGTGTTAATTGCCACATTGTCTCGCACAAAGGGACACAACGCATGCTTTGACGTCCCGTGCGCTGAGCTTACCCGAAGGCGCCGTCGCTTTTGGGGCTGCACCAATCCGCAATCATCCCTCAGCGGTTCCCACCCTTTTCGTGGGGCAGAGTCGTGAATGTTTCTAATAGCGGCACTTGCGAAGGACATGCAGCTTGGTTCACAGGCGAAGTACCAGGCAGCACGGCGCCGGCCGAAAAAATTGGGGGGGGGGGGGGGGGGGGGGGGGATAAAGCCCGGTCAGCCCCCCACCCCTCTGGCTACGCAACTGGCAGTGGTAACTGAGACTAGGCTGCTACGTGTGGCGGAAAATAAAAGCTTGGGCATTATTTGAGAAAGCAACTGAAATGGAAGTAAACCTGAACAAAAAGGGCGTGGTGCACGCCCGGCCACGCGTACAGCCTACAACGAGTGTACGCTGTTTCAAACAAAGTGTACACTCTGGCTTGCGCCTTTTTCTAGAAGTATATGGGTGCCCTACTGTACACATCGAGCTCGTCTTGACTTATTGATTGTAGGGTTTAACGCGACGACGCAACGCAGGCGATGAGGCGCGCCGTAGTGGAGGGCTCAGGATTAATTTTGAACACCTGGGGATCTCTAACGTGCGCCGAAATCTCGTACACACGGGCGTTTTTGCTTTCAGCCTACATCAGAAAAGCGGCCGCCGCGGCCGGGAATCGAACCCGCGACCTTGTGCTCAGCAGCGCAACGCTTTAGCCATTGAGCCACCGCGGAGGGTATCGAGCTCGTCTACTCCAGCTTTTAGGGCGCAGCCCTCTGGCAGCTGTTACCCGGGATTCACGGCGTAGGCGACCGCGAACCCGAATGACGGAACGCAGAAACAAAACGAAACGCAGTCGGTGGAAACAAAACGGAGAGGAGCGTCGTCGAAGGGTGAGGAGGCTGGCGGCACGCGCGGCTATGGCTCTCTTACTGCTCTTGTCAGACAGTTTCGGGCCCTTTTCTTCCACCTACCGCTTCCCAAGAACCTCATAGCATAGCATAGCATAGCATAGCATAGCTCTCTTACTGCCTCCCCCTTTGGCCGCTTGGCATCTCCCGTTGCGTTACCGAGTTTTCGGCTCGAATCCTGACGCAGCCGCGTCAATGAAACTTTCTCTGGCAATGTCGCTTCCGTGACGGGTATGACGTCAGTCAGATCTTGGTGGATCCTGGCATAAAACACGATCGTGTTAAAATGCTCTTCTTTTCCCCTCCTCTCTCTGTACTTATGCGTGCGCAAGCGTGTGTGCGGGCGGGCATGGGCGCGCGTGCGCGTGGGCCTCAGTAATTACAGAACGCGCCTCTGAACGGTTTGGTGAAGGAGGGCAGATGTAAATGTCCACGGCCACAGCAGGGCATTTTCCAGAAATGTTTGTTACATTATCCCGTAAAGCCTCCTGTTCAAATGGTTTACTTTCCTGTTCATATTATTAATGAGAATTAATAATACTTATATTGCCACAGGCACATATCCTGCTCATTAGGAGAATGTTTGAACCCTGAGCGGAATAAGAGGTTAGATTTTGGACATATTACAAGCTCAACCGTGGCCAATCCACCACAACATGTGCTATAAAAATGCCACAAGAAAAACCGCGGACGAGAAACATTCACGAAGATGAAAAAGAAGAAGAAGAAGTAAAATGAGGAAAAGGAAAAGCAGGAGGAGGAGGAGGAGGAGGAGGAGGAGGAGGAGGAGGAGGGAACAAAGGAGAAGAAAGAGAAGGAGGTAAAGAGGAGGAGAAGTAGGAGAAGAACGGACCTGAGATCCCTAGAAAAGAGTAACTGGGGTGTTTTCGCGAGAAATCAGACAGGCGTGTCCGGCCGACATCTTTGATTTTGACGACGATTTTCTGTATGGCTCCTTGTGCATAGGGGAAAACATATATGAAGTTATTTTGTGGAAAAAAAGAATTTCGTTCCTCAAAAAAGTTCCCAAAGTCGGCTCGGATCACTGGCGAATTGAGCGATTCGCAGAAACTTTGAAACTTCTACCACTGTAAAACAAAAACTAGTGCAGCTATCACCATAGCTATTTTTATGTAAAGACTTTGCATACTTCCAAATTATTTACCGTATTCGTGTTTGGCAGGCAGGGCGAATTTTTAAAAATAAAAATTCCCAAATTGAAAAAAAAAATTGAAAATTGCCCAAATGTAGGGTCGTTTTCCCCTGTAACTAAACAATCTAGGCAGTTCAAATTTTTTGTGCTATTCATCCATGCTTTTTCAGCCTTCGTGCTAATTTTGGTTTATGTAGTTAAGACGGCTATATTTCAGGAAAGCACTCTACTACAGCTACGTAACGCATTTTGATGTATCTTTAAAGCGAAATAAAAAGAAAGGCCATCTTCGATTTCTTCCGAACTTTCATCATAAATTACATCCAAGGCTGCTTTCTATCACCTTCATCAAAAACATGTTGCACTATTTTTGGTATTTTGAAGCTACAAAGCGCCAAATATGGCTTTATTAGCAGTACTTGTGGTGCCATACTTATGTGGTCTGTAAAAAGCTTATGACCGCAATGTAGACAGAGAAATGGCAGTTAGAAAGAGAAAATTATTAAGGAAACATTGCGGTGAGCATGCCGGAGAGCCCTTGTTACCTAACAACAGTAAGGTAGCCTGTAATCGAGAAGGGCATAATAAATGTGTGGAGCATGAAATCTAACTTATTTAAAGCCCCTACTTCCCTGGAAAGGTCCTTTCGTAGTGAGTTGACGTGTTGTGTCCATGACATGAACTCTTTGAACAAGACAACCAAACAACGAACCGTTTGTGATTGACTAACTGATGTGTTATCAAACTTTACACAGTTGTTAGAAGTAATATTCTGATCTTTAGATTTAAAAAGCACATACGTGATTTTGTTAGTATTCAGATGTAATTTATTAGCACAATTTAGCAGTAAGCCACACACTTAAGCGTCTCATCCAGTTATTCGCTTTCCGAAAAGTTCGTCAGTGTCTTTACCTGAAAAATAAATACGTTTGCATCATCGGCACGTAAGGCTGATTCTATATGTTGTGTATCTGAATTTACATTATTTATTACTTTATACTGGGTTCTAGAGGGCCCAGTACACATCTTTGTGGGAGCGACCATGCTGTGCCGCGATATTCTACAAACTGAAAGCTTTTTTTTTTAAGTATATTATGTTGAACACTGTCAAACGGCCTCTTAAAACGTGGAGTACACACAACGGTAAATTTGTTTTCTATATTTCCAAGAATTTCTTCCTTTAATTCTTACAGGGCTGCCTCAGTGGACCTATTTTCTTTCTCAATACTGATCGTTCAATCACAATTGTATTATTTTAACTTCAAAATGAAATAAACCCTTTGTTTATTGAATTCGATAATAACGTGCGCTGCATATTTGGACGAGGGACAGAGACAGTGAAAAAGACAAAAACATACGATGGTGCGTATGGTTTTGTTGTATGGTTTTGCCTTTTTCACTGCCCCTGTCCATCGTCCAAATATGCAGCGCACGTTATTATCGAATTCAAGACTATACCAACTAGCCCCTAAACATGCCTTTGTTAACCTTTGTTTATAATCAGTTCAAATATTTTCGCAAATGTTGATAGGACAGACATTGGTCCACAGTCTCCTGATTCATTGGGTGAATTACCCTTATGAGTAGCCGTCACAAGGGCTAGTTTCAGTTTGTCTGGAAATACGCCGGTCGATAAGACAAGATTACAATTAAATGCAAGTGGCATGCTTAATATGCCAGTAACTGTTTTAAGTGGTCCTGCTTATGTGTTATCTTCTCCGGCGGCAAATGCGTGTTTTAACAAAAAAGGTTCGTTTTTTTATTTTGTTGTCTTCAGTGAGGTGTACAAATATTGCATTAGGACAGTTTGAATTCAGGAAGTGTTCGCAAGTTGCTTTAAAAATATTGTTTGGGGTTCTGCCAATTTGGAATCAAATTTGTTTGCCACTTCGATACTGTACAAGCCATCCCTATGAAACTAAACTTTTTCCTCGTAAATATTTCTACCCATTATTCCCTTATTAGTTTTCCATACCGTACGAGCATTTATTCTGCTTTGCTCAAATTTCTGTAAACAATACCCACGTTCGGCATTTTAAGATCAGTCCCAAACTCGTGTCGTACTAACTTATACGTTCGAAGGTCGCTCTCTCTCTTAGTTGCCAAAAATGACTGAAATAACGTATTTATATGTTGTATCCTTTCATAAAATTTGAAATATAGCCACGATTTACGCGTTTTGTTGTGCTTTTTAAGTGGCCTAAACGGGAAACGTGTAGTAGGCGGAAGTAAAGAGAGTTAGAAAGGCGTCAAAAGCAGCATGCGCATCCGTGTCGCTAGTCATAGTATCCCAGTTCATACAAGAGATAAGTTCCCCAAACATTTCTATGCTTCGTTCTGAGATATTCCGAACCTTGATTTCTTGCTCAGACCTAGTTGACCTTTTTCAGGGTAGAAGGGAATATATTGATCACATGACTAGTATGACAGAGGTCAATCGCTGCACTGGATGCTGAGGTACTTCTAGGCGTTATTGAATGACCTTTGATAAGCCACATGATTGAAATACCTCTTTAAAGCGTTTGAAAATGGGGCTATCCTCCCCGACACTGATGTTATAATCGCCAACAAAAACGTTTTGCAGTTTTAATTCAATACTAGTTTCAAATAATCTTTCAAATAATGTACATTTGCTTCTCTTTATGACCATGATGATAATGGCTGTATATCACACCTAGTTCACAAGAGGTTGTGCGTCGTGAAATCATCCGCAAGACTTCCTGGGTGTAACTCGCCTCAGTGATAACTGAACCTATTCCAGAACAACTTGGTGAAGGGGGCAAGCAAAAATTTGACAATGATTACAGCGGCTTCTTTGTTAAGAGTTTATCACGTGATCTCGTACAGCTGGCCGCCCTATACATGATTTATATTCGTGTGCATATTTTTATTACCATAATTTTAGCTATAGAATTGATACGCAACATATCCTGATAATCAACGAATTTCGTAATTATTTTAATTTGACAAAGCCGAATAAAAGGTCAGTTTTCGGACATTTACATTAAAAGGCCAAACCATGGCCAATCCACAATAGTATAGAAAACTTGAAAACTCTCGGGTCGTGGTGCATCATCATCATCATCGTTGTTGTCGTCGTCGTCGTGGTGGTCATCGTCATCACCGTCGCCGTCACCATGTCTGGGATCCATGCATCCTCTGGAACCACCGCCAACGCCATGCAATCATCAGATGCACACGGGAATAGCGACGACCACTCGTGAGTCGCGTAGCTTGATGAGCTTCTGACGTCTAGTAGCTAGAACCGTACCTACCTCCACATTCCCATTGCTATTCGAACATTGTCGAAAGCACGGCGCACCCGCCGCGGTGGCTCAGTGGCTAAGGCGTAGCGCTACCACTGTTGTACGGAACGGCGTTACAAGGAACGGCGTTCCTGGAACTAGTTCCTTTTTGCAGGATCGGAGGAACGCCACCTTTCCATTAAGGGTCGGTGGAACTGTAACGGTAACTCGTTACGTTTTTAAAGGAACGGCAGGAACGGCGTTCCTGCCGTTACATCGCTAGGATTTGGCTGTTTTTGATGCCAAGGCTCGAGTACAAAAATCCACAAAGCGCTACTGCGTTTCTCTTCCTATAAGATGGTCAATTTGCCCCCCTTCAGCCGTGCGTGCTTCCTCGAAAGTCAAAGGCAGAAGACTAACCACGCAGCAGGCCGCAGCTTGTGCTTGCTTTCATGCTGGTTGCTTACGCGGCGTTCGACGGGTGAATAGCGTAGCCGCGAGAATGCTTTTCACCCTACATCGTTTGTCTGGGGAGGCCAGAATGCGCGTCTGGCCGCTAGAATTGTTCCCTGGCGGGGAAAGAATAGATAGTTGTAGCAGTCTGTCCGTTCTGTCGTATGCGTTGTTACTGGGTTGACGGGGACCCGGCTGGGCACTTGGGCATTCATCGCGGTAGGGGGATGAGTTCCGCGGGCCTGCCTTCGCCATGTCCGCGCCTCCGCACCCTTCCTACTCGCCCTTTCGCGCGCTCAGGAGCAGACCAGTCCCGGTAAAACCGGTAACAACGTAGCCAACGAAACGGACGGACTGCTAAACGGGATCCGGACATTTCGGTGTCGGTCATTTCGATCCAGGACGTTTCGGTGTGGACATTTCTGTGCACGGACATTTTGGTGCATGACGTCTTGGCCCAGACATTTTGAGGGAGGGGATGTCCCAGGCATTATTTGAACATTTCAGCTTTCATATTGTAATTTAGTGACTTCATATGATTTTACGTTCGAGACTTGTGCTTGCGCCGCCGTTCGTGGAAACGAACGCTAAACCCTGGCGGAGCATTGCCGCGTGAAACCCAATTTCTGTAGCAGATGGTAAAAATTAACGTTGTTAATTCGGATCCGTTCAACCATTTTTTGTTATTTTAACATTCATGTGAACAACCCTAATACTCTAAGTGTTACCAAAGCGCTTTCCTTTCACTTCACCCAACGGTGCAAGGCGCTGCTTCGTTTAGTCTATTTCTCCCTCCCCAGCAAAACTTCCGCGAAAAACCAACAACACAAAAACGAGGTCGATTAGGCGCGTGTGCATTTCGTTTTAATTATTCTCTCAATCAATCTCGCCTTCGTTGCATTCGGTGTAAGTTCTACTTAAATTAACAAACCAACGATCTCACTTACGGTGGAATTACTTCGGGGAGGGGAAAGCTGAGCCCCGCCGGCAATCATCCCCCTAAGTAGAGAGAGAGGAGTGTCCCTTGTGCTTTACCATTGCGTCGACTGGACTTCGAAAACTTGAAGACGATTGTTGCCGCTCTCGTCACACTAGCCTATTCATTTTTTTGCTCCTTATAATGGGAGGAAGCGATGTATACCTGGGGTGTCCATGATATGCGCGACTTGATGAGTTAATTCCCAAGGCGGCGACTGAAGGCGCAGAAAAAGCGATTACTCGAGTGGGGGCGCCGTAGATATGACCGCGACGCGCGGAAGGGCGTAGCCAGCAAACGATAGTGGCCATTGTGGTCTCAGCGGCATTTTGGGTGACTTTTTGTGCCACATTATAGAGGTTTCGTGCGCCCATGGTGAATGTAAAGCTTTTTCTCTGTTTTAAACGCGAAGTGTACAATGTCATTGTTCTGAATGTATCACCCAATTCCCTGCAAAAGCCTCCACTAAGAGGCTAGCAGTATGTTCTAAATAAAAAATAAAAAATCACTGCGCTGACGCTTCGGAGACCGTGAACTACACCACGCCAGTAGGATTTTCAGGGGAAACCGAAAATAATAAGGCTGAAAAAAAAAAAAAAATCTGGGCGAGATTCAAGCGTACAGGCGGGAGGTGGCAGGGGGGGGGGGGGGGGGGGGGGCCGCTAGATCAAAGAATTAAGTGTGGTAAATGTAGGCTTGTTAACATTAAACGAAGGTTGGTTGTCCCGAACACAATGGGTGGAATTTGTATGCACAACCGGTACGCGCTTAATCAGCATTTAGGACATTATAGCCTGCGGCTGTTTTCCAAAAGGCCCGTTTTCCTCCCCGACAATATCCTAGACCAGTGTTCGCAAATTCATTTTAGCAAGGCAGCCCGCTTTCGTTCGGATCCACATAAAATATATGGATCACCCTTCTTAACTGGAACTTATATGGAACCAGATTAAGAGTGTACGTAATACTCTTCATAAGGTTCTCTTCATTCTGGGGGGCTAGCTAATGTTTGTTACTTTTTGGATATTGACAGTGTGCATGTAATTTATGTAATTTGGGGGTGTGTAATTTTAAAAAATACAAAAGAGGCGGTAGACCATAGTAAACACGGGTAATTGTCTTAGCTAAAAAAGAGCGAATATAAATTAACAACCTGTCATAAATGAAAAAAAAAACGCGTGCTAAAGAATTCAATCGGCTGCATAACAGGTGTCCACAGGAAGAGGTATTAAACAAAAATATATAAATGTAAAACTTCTAAAAATACCTGGCAAAGATCTGTCATGGCATCATTAAAAAAAATAAATTCACTGCTCCAGATTGTTGTCCATAACCCAGGTAAAGCGGAAATAAAAATACAACGGCTGTCGCACACCAGCAAGCACCGGAAAATGTGGCCGCCGAAATGTCCCTACACCGAAATGTGCGTGCACCGAAACGCCCGTACACCGATATGTCCGTACACTTAAATTTCCTCACCGAAAGTTCCTGCATCGAAATGCCCTCGAGCCGTCTGGAGTTTGTCCAGTGCTCCCTGAAAAAATTCGCCTAGGAGCGTTTCTTTTGATTATCTTTATCTCCAGATAATCGGCTGCTGGTGGTATTAATATTCGTATAATATACGTAGTTCGATGTGAGTTTTAAATGTCTCATTTAATTTCGACCCAGGATTATCCGACACTATATTTTAATTAAAAAACCTAATTGTAACGTTAATGTAACGACACGTTCCAATTTTCGAAGTGGAACTGGAACGCGTTCCTTGCGCAATAAAGGAACTTGTAACGGGAACTCGTTTCAAAATTGGCAAGGAACGAGGAACGAGGTTTCGTTCCTATTTTGGAGGAACGTGTGCAACACTGAGCGCTACTGAGCACAAGGACGCGGGTCTCGATTCCCGGCCGCGCCGACCGCTTTTTTGATGGAGGCGGAAAGCAAAAGCGCCAAAGTGGTTGACATTTCTGCGCACGTCAACGATCCCCGGGTGGTCAAAATTAGTCCGGAGCCCCCCCACTATGGCGCGCCTCATCGCCTGCGTTGCTTCATCGCGTTAAAACCTACAATCATTGATTGAACGGATAGGAGGAGGGCGGCTGAGGCCGATGGTCCAGCCACAAGGGGCCTTTGAGGCCGAGCCCGGGTCTTAGCATGATCATTGGGTAGAGTTTGGAGTGTGGGAGGGACGGAGATAGGGGGCACGCCCACTCCGTGGCCCATTTCTTTCGCAGCGGTGATGAGTCGGCTAGCCAGTTCGTCCTGGAGAAGGCTGTCCACGGACACGTGAGCGTTGGCCGCGTTTGGCACTAGCGGCTGCTGCGCACCCCAGCCGTCGTAAACATGTTCGCAGAGGTTGGAACAAGCCGTCGTCCGCGGTGACTGCAGTACCGACCTGCAATGACCACGGAGGTTCCGTCGTGTCGCATGCAGTTAGCGGTGGTTGGCTGTTCCGTGAGAACACTTGCGATGACACCAGGAGGGATGCGGAATGGCAAACGATATTAAAAATCGCCTCCGCTGGGCTTCACTCCAACACTCCAGAGCGACTAGTCATCGTGACCAAATGTGCACATTTGGCGAATGACGAGTCTAATTGAACGTCTGAGACGCTGTGCTTCCGCCCCACGTTCTCGAAATGCTTCGCTTTGTTGCCGCCTGGCCCTACTTGCTCTGCAATCTGCTTTGCAATCTGTCCGTCGCCAACTCGTTTCGGCGTGACGCGTTCCTACCGCCATGTGTTGGGAGTGTTCATGACGATGGTGGATTTCGCTGCCTGTCTGTTCACTCGCTTGGGTGCGCTATTCCGCTCCCTTCGGGTGCACGGGCGTGGACGGCCACCTTTCACTGCTGCCGAGTTTGAGCTCGCGCAGTAGACACTCGGTTCTTCGAGGGTTTCATTACGTAATTTGAAAACGACAGTATTTCTTATGCTACTTAAAGGGAAGGTGAAGCGGTTTTAGAATTAAAAGAAAAGTTGACTAGCAGCAAGTACACATTGAATAGTTCATGTGTACGAAATATTTTCGCAATACATGCAATAGAAGCGGCGCAATGAGCAAACAAAAGTGGCCCGATGCCCCGCCCCCATCTCGCCGCGCGATGCCGGAAGACCGAAGAGCGCGGGCGAAAACCGGCTGAAAAACGTCATACCTGGACTTCCGGCCGGATCGGCCGCCTCGGCCATGCTCTTTTCGCCGTGTTTCCTTGTGAATGATACTTGTCGTTGTGGTTGATAGCACTCATTTGTACAATTTTCATGTTCAAAAAGTATGCACGAACGCCAAACGAGGCATACGTTATCATGCCGTATTCCTAAGCAGAATAATGCCACGCCGGGATGCTTGATAACATACGGAAGCGACAGCCGAGGTGGCTGTGCTTGATGACAGAGAATATACTACACTACGTTAAATACTTTGTAAACCGCTCCAATGCGTTTTTTTTTTATGCGACGGACGTGAATGTTCCCATTAGATTCTAGATTTAGGAAGGATGGGGAATACTGCTGTACTTTGGCCGGGGATGTTTCGTTCCATTCCAGAAACCAAGTCACATTTGTTCAGGAAATACTTGTTTCGTTAAACGCGTCGGTTTTCTTTTCCTATGGGCTCAGGACAGTGTTCAAAAAAACAATTTTTTGGCGAAACTAAAACAAGGGGCCAATCCTGATAGAAGTTCTCTCCCGGCTAAGAGGTAAACAGTATTCCTACTAAGTAAAATAACCAAGACAACCAGATTACTTATTTTGCAAGTATACATGTCACGATAAGGAATTGTCACGATAAGGTTTGTCTGGAATAAAAAAAAAACACCACTCCGAACCAACACCGTGCCATCATTTGTGTTGACTGCGGGGGACTAATTTTTTGCCCAAGATTCCGTGTGGCTGCATGTGCTCCAGTTATAGTCGGTGATATATATAATGATGATACTAAAAAAATTAGAAGCGAAGAGTAAATATACGGCCTCTGTCCGACTAGCGCGGTAAATGCTTAAATCTAGAAATACTGAAACAGACCAACGATTCATTATCACAAAAGTTTGGTGATTGTTACCTAAAGTAACGTAACTACAACGTAACTGCCTTGTCCGACTGGTCTGGTAATTATAACGAGGTGGCCGTAATATTGTAGCAGAATGCGCAACGCACAAGCGAAAATCAAGCCCTACTACAGCCAATAATGCTGAGCAGGCACTAGTATGCTGCAGTGTTTTCAGAATAAATGCATGTGAAGCAGTAAGACGCCACTCATCGAAGTGCAGCTAGCAATCGCAGAGGCGCCGTAGCGCCGCTGCCGAAATGGCGCGCGCGTGTGGGTCTGTGTACGGGGATGAGTAACGGGGCTGGGGTGGGCAACAACGAACAAAGGAAATGCGGAAGCAGAGTCTGCTTGTTGGTTTATGAGTGCACCGGCAAGATGTGTCTCGCATATACGTTTACAGCGCATGAACGCTATTTTTTCGCGCAGTGCACGTACGTGCTTTTCGCTGGTAGATTGTTTATAAAACGCCCATTAATCTTCGGCATAAATGGTTTTGTGTATAATAAGAAACAGTTAAGGCAGCACCTAATACTAACATAAGGTATAAAATCCCCGTATGCTGGTTGCCTAATTCAAAAATATTTTGATGGAACCAACTAGTCGACGTCAAAGCCACTGCTTTGGGGTTCTCTGTCGTGTAAAGCAAATTTAAGCTCCAAGATAATTGAACCAACAGCACGGGAAATTATCAAACAAACTTCCAGTCATGTGCGAAAATTAGACTGCAAGCTAAATTGCCGCAAAGGCAACCGTGCGATCGTTCGCAATGCTTCCGACCACGGAGCAAGATATAAAGAGGAGCGCCGACTGTGGCCCAGAAAAAATCGTTTGCTCGGGCCGGTAATGTCCACGCGCCGCCGGCCGCCCAGCTTTCCCTTTGCTCTCTTCCTCCTTCGTTCGCCCTCTCGTCGCTGTGCCTCTGTACATGGCTCTTCCCTTCTTCGCTCTCCCCAGAGGCATCTTTTCTTGCGCAGCGACGTCTGTCTTATGCCTGTCCTACTACGCAGGAGGCATGCGTGCCGCGCGGAATTTAAACACCCGTGCGCGGCCGCAATAGACGGCGCAGATAATCGCACGCCGCCGCATACATGGCGATCGCTTATTCCCGGAACGTTTATTCTGACATTATGAAGATCCACTAAAAATATTGTACTAACCCAGCACATGTAAGCGCAACTGAACGACGACGACTTCAGAAGCACCAAAGAATGAGCAAGAGTAATATGGAACGCCACAACATAGTCTAGCGTGATTCTGCTTACGACGAATCGATGCAGCGCAAAGGTTACCCTCTGTTGTTATCCCGCTCTCCGGCCGCGTGCTTAATTATTTATGCTGCTTCTGCGCACGAACAACACTTACGAGGGTCGCCCGGAGTCTCCATCGGCAAGCGGCAATGATGACATTTCTGTGCCAATGACTGAATTGGACGGCTGCCCTGTTGTATCAAGTGCACAAAAACACTGTCAGCTTGATAAGGAACCTAAGAATATCAAACGCATACTTCATTTTAACTCATGCCGCAACTTACCGCCCGATGTTCACTGTCGCTCTACGGTCGTGTTATCTCGTCGATAACACCGCGACTCCAAATAAAATGCTGCGATTTGTATGGCTGCAATTTTTTGGCCTACCAGGGTTCCCGGCGTTTTTTTTTTTTTTTTTAAGCGGCTGACCAGCAAAACAACCGGCTCGTTAAACCTTTTCTTTCGGCGAGTTATCGCGAAATGAAGGCTTCTGAAAAGACCGCGCTGTCAGGGACTTGATCTCGAGCAGATTGCTACGTCGCGGGCAGTCGCGAGTGATGTTATCGCATTTCTGTTCTTTTCTGATGAGCGTGTAAGTGCCGGCCCGTGTTCTAGGCACACTCTGTTTTGGACGCAAGTTGCAGAACTGCGAGAAAGCTGAGGGAACATTTATAATCGCTAGTGATCAAAACCAATTGCTCCTTTCGCCTTTTGTAAAACCTGTTAAAACACAGCCAAATTGGTATTCCCAAATTTACAAAACGGAGCCACATTTTCGGCAAGCACCGCGCAAAAGGTAGTGTTTGTACAGCAGCCATATGTTTGTGTGTGGTCTCTATATTTTGTTTTCCCGCCATGCAAACCAATCCTTAACGTATCTTTGCCGTACGGCCACTCAATTCTTTCGGGTCCGGGTTACCCAGAAGGTGCAGTCGAACAAGTTAATCAACTGTGCGAAGGAGGCGCGCCATGAACGCGAAGCGGCGCCAAAGCGGGCCCAAAGCAGTCCGTGCCCAAAACTACCGTCGCCGAAGCAGACGACAGAGCCGACGGAATGCGTTCCGCCAACTCGCCCGCCGGCGCACGGGGAACGCCGGCCGCTTAGCCGCCGCCGGCCCCATTCGCTGCGCCATCTACATTGTGCTCCGCGAGTTATGGACATTAAGAGCCCGCCGGAGAGAGCGAAGTCGGCGCTCCTGTTTATCTTGCTCCGTGCTTCCGACAACCCGCGCGGCCGAAGGCTGTCCTCCTTTGACGTCATGACGGGCGCAACCAATCAGGGGCGTCAAAAGACAAAAAGCGCTCGTCTTTCAAACGGGGCCGCGCTTTTTGCAAGATAAATGGTACTTGGACTCATGTACGATAAATTTCAATGTGATATTCGGAATCAGCGCGCAGGAAACTATATAACTGTTAATCTAACTCAAATTTTTTGGAAAGCGCTTCAGCTTCCCTTTAAACCCCAAAATTTTGGTCTGTCTGTCTGTCTGTCTGTGTGTCCGTCCGTCCGTTGATTCAGCCACCCCATCGAAAGTTACGGAATTTCTGTACAAGACCTTTTTGTAGACAAAACTTTTCCGAACCACTGAATCCGGAAACACGCTTCACCCTTATCGACAGTTTCAGGAAAAAGAAAATATTAGGCATATTTGATGCAAAACACCAATGCGGAACTGCCACTCGCACTGTCCTTTTGATTTAAAATAAATAGGTGCTCGATATTTGCGGTAACAAATACAAATACGCGTTGAAAACAGTATTTTGTTCCCTAAATAAAAAGAGAGGACGCGCGAGCCTGGACCTCGTCGCAGTGTTGCGAGTTCGGCAGTCACAAAAGGTACCAATAGATGACCGATGCAGTGGAACGCGGGAAAATTGAAATGCAAACCACCTCCCTGCTTATTATGGGAGGAGCAGAAGGCAGGGGGAGAGCATGAGTGGTGGGCGGGGTGAGGAGAGACGCATTTAAGTGGCAGAGGCGGCAGAAAATTATCCCCGTTCGATGACGTTTGCAGCGAAGTGCGCAGATACGGCGCAAGTGTAAATTTCGAGACAGACTGAGAACTGTATGGAAACGTCGCAACATACAGCGTCGGTGTAAAAAGGAACCTGTTTATTTCAACTCAACCCTCCATCGCGGCGTCGATGTGCTGAGGGCTAGGCACAATCGCTGCCTTGGGAAGAGAGCCAGGAATTCATAGCTACGTCTGAACCGCCAGAAGTCGGCAAAGCCGCCGCTATTCCCAGCTCCCATGGATGGCCCGGCGACAAAAATTCACGCATCTCCACGAAGTGAATCATGGCGACTGGGCGAGAACTGGGGATCGGTCTTACCGTAAGTCACCCGTGCCATTGCCCACTCGCGCATGTGATTGAGTGACAACGCGTGTGTACAGTACGTACAACTCCAATCCAATCCAATCTAATTCAATCCAAATCCAAATTCAAATCCAATCTAATGCTCCTCGCGCATGCGCAACACTGTGTACATGGATGCCAACGGACAAGCTACGGACAATGCGAGGTCCCAAGGTGCTTCGTCCCTAACACTCCACATGACTTTTCTCTGCAGACGCAGCCGACAGAGGAACGGTCGGCTTCCTATTTTGAGCAAACGAAGCGATATGTTCACGACAGTATTCTACAGCACGCCTCGAGTTGTGAGATTTCCCTGCACACAGTAGAGCACTGCACGGGCCTGATTTTGGGGCCCGAGCCCGACCCGGGCCCGTAACACCTAGCCCGAGCCCGGTCCGGGCCCGGGCATTCATAAGTGAGCCTGGCCCGAGCCCGGCCTGGGCCTGCCATCTCAAGCCCGGGCCCGGCCCAGCCCGGTAATTTATTTTTTGGCCTAGGGAGGGCCCGCGCGCGTGTGTCCAGGCCCGGTCTTTGACGCTAAAGAAAGTTTGTTTATTATATTCCGGGTGATCAGACGGAGCATCTAGTCTGTACAAGCACGTCATGGACTGAAACGCAAAAAATAAGGGTTTAAAAGTGTACATAGTTTAGCTTGCACCATATGCACTTCACGCCACATCGCCGTAATAATAGCTCTTATTCTTACACGAGAGTCATCATCACCTTTGATGACCAGATTCTTGGCAACTCCACGTGGTTGTCTAGGCCACAAGTTGGTATTGCTGACATTTTTCGATCCGCATTTGAACCATCGAGTATGTACGCGCGTTGAAGTACTTCACATGCAGTGGTTGTTAACCGGTGGTGTTTCTCTGGCATGCGTGTTTGATTCCCTGCCACGACAGCCGCATTTTGATTGGTGCGATATCTAAAACACACGCGTACATACATAGACATAGGGGCACAGCTCCAGAATGTCTGAATTAAGTCCTTCCTCTCTTGGGCATTCCTTGTAATCGTATCTTTGGTAATTAAAACAACAAAATAGAAAATCTTGATGCTGTACAAGAAATGTCATTAAAATTGCAGTATAGTGACCATCAGACCTAGCAAAACACATTTTTAAAAAAAGGCGTACAACTAACAGCAAGAAGCGCGCAAAAATAAACCAAGAATATTCATTTTGGTGCTCTTTTCTACACTTCACGTCGGACCTATTAACGACGGCCGTGCCTATGAATTCAAGCCCGAGCCAGGCCCGGGCCCACGGCGTCGAGCCCGAGCCCGGCCCGGGCCTGCGGCATTGAGCCCGGGCCCGGCCCGGGGCCGCCAATAGTCGACTTCGGGCGGCCCGGCACGGCCCGCGGGCCGGGTCGGGCCCGGGCTCTCGGGCCGGCCCGGGCCCGTGCAGTGCTCTAGCACACAGTCTTGAGAATACGCCACGACGCGGCAGGATAGTCGCGTCCTATCGTAACGTTATCCTGAAATAATTAAATAACATCGCCTATCGCAAAACATGACCTCGTTTTAGGTTGCACGGAAAGCCTGCATAATTGTGCGTGACCAACAAACGGAAATTAACTGGGACATGATTTCTAGCGCAAAAAAGGCGGGAACTTAGAAAAGAATACGGACTGGACAAGAGTTAGACATCAACCGAAAGTACAAAACATTAAACCATGAGAACGCCCCCCCCCCCCCCAAAAAAAAAAAAAAAAAAAAAAAAAAACATGCTTCTGCGCACATTACACCACTAGGCGCATTTCTTGTTGAGCTAACTCAGTTCCTCCTTTGATGATGCCAGTGACGGGTGTTTATACATTTCACCGCCTCGTTGTTGATTTTGTACCTCGAATTTGTTGATTTTGTATGCCTCTGTCAGTTTGTGCACGAAAGCTGCGCAAGACGCCCCTGCAAATGTGTTCCCAAGTTTGATAACACAATATTCTTGCGCAGCTTTCGTGCGCAAACTCACAGAGGCGTACAAAACAACAAATTCGAGGAATACAAATTTCAACGAGGCGGATAGATGTATAAGCACCCCGTCACTGGCATCATCAAAGAAGGAACTGAGTTATCTCAACAAGAAATGCTCGTAGCGATATAATGTGCGTAGAAGCGCGTTTTTGTTTGGGGGGGGGGGGGGGGGGGGGAGGCGGTGTTTTCATGGTTTAATGTTTGGTACTTTAAGTTGATGTCTAGCGTTTGCCTCGTCCGTATTCTTCTCTAAGTTTCCGTCTTTCTGTGCGCTAGAAAACATGTTCCAGTTATCCCAGCACAAACTTTCCTAGCTTTCCGCACTAATCAACCAGCTGTACCCAGTGGTACCTGCAGCAACAAGCCCTTAAATAACAGCAGGGTAGAAGCAAATTCGCACAAAACCAATCCCATGAACTGCGCAGGCGCATGGACAGTTGGGCGAGCTGGTGAATGTTGACCATGGCGGCAAAACCGCACCAGTAGTGACGTAGGCAGAAGAGGATGAACGCGCTCGTCCTGTTTTGTTCCTCTGCTGTCCACGTCACTAGTTGCGTCATTTTACCCCGGCTACGTAGGTGCGGTACTTTGCTGAAAATGTCAGTGTTCAGTTTGACCAAAGGCAACTGAGTCTCATCCATCCTCTAACTTCTGATTCTTTCGCATGCAGGGATGAATCGCCAGAAACTACCTTTGGAGAGGTTGCGGCTTGTGTGTTCCTCTGTCTCATGTTTGGCGTTTTCCTATATGGGGCCTACATTGTCTTCAGGCCACGCCCGTACAACATTCGAGCCATCCCGGACCAGCCCGAGTGCAGCGACCCGGTCGGGTGAGCTCGGCGTGTTTCTCCTGGGAACGCCAATGAGAAAACGAGGAATTGCACGGAAATTTTAAATATTGAACTCCGAATAAGATTAACATTGACGTGACACGAGGACTCGGTGCGGCGACACCCCGCACAGATAGCACAAAAAACCACGAATTTTAATGATACCACACGAAATAAATACAACTAGGTATTATATCAGTAATGATTAACGCACAGGAACAACAAAGGGACCCCCTCGATCAGTGAGCAAACTAGAATAGGAGATATCATAGTTGGAATAAAATAAAAAAAGAAATGGTCTTTGGCTGTCAATGTAGCAGGGCGATATAAGAACCGGTGGACCACCAAGGTGACAGACTATAGCTACCGAGAGGCGGGTGCAGAAGAAGGGAAAGGTCATCAATTAGATTAAATAAGAGAACTGCGACGCCAAGAGTGGACTCGGGCAGCGCCGCACAGAAGCGGGTGGATGGGAGAGGCCTTCCTCCTGCAATGGATATAAATGGTGTGATAATGATGATGATGACTCTATATAATACAACATAATTTGCAATGTAATTTAATTCAACGCAAAGAAAAGCATTATAAAATACGATACGATATAAAACTCCACAATATAAATGCAGCTTCATGAAGTTTACGTTGAGTCACACTTTCGCATTCAAGCCATGCACGCCCTTCACCTTATCCTTATCGATCCGTTCTGTACTTCCCCTTTAATCTCGCTGCCGAGAGTCCTTGGGCGGCCGCTTGCACGCGGGCTCTATTTTTCTTTACTGGTCGGGGTGTTGCTGAACTGTATTAGAAAGAGTGGCTAGTGAATTTTTAAATGCGTAATCATGCCTACGTGCTCTCGATGAGGACGCCTTTCTGCAATTCTGTAACCCTTCATGTGCCCCACTATCAGCGCATACAAAAAGGCGACTAAATACGTAAATACCACATGGTCTTAGTATTCTCATAAAGCATTATAACAACTCAGGAGAAATATGTAATTACGGCCCTGCATTTGTATAGGGCAGTGAAGTCAACTTTCAAGGGGCTCGTTATGAAGTACTCCTATGAGTACCTAAGGTCGATTAGGACCTCGAGCCATAATATTTTCATTCAAGACCCTTTCTATTGCCTCAGAAATGTATTTTCAGCAAGTGCTCCTGTAATGTAGTGAAGATTAAGGAGGCTTGGTGTGGCGCATTACATTGGGATGCGTGGGGTTTTATGGCGGTATTTAACAAAGGTGTTACAGCCTTCATAACTGAATAGTCACTTCTTAGGCTGCCAGCATAAAAATTTCTTACCAGCATTGCTCTTGTGTATTGTAGTGAAGTGGACTTTAATGTACCTAGGTGCACTTGGTTTAAGAAGAAAAATGGTCAAAATAATACCTTAAAGGAGCACTGACACGAAAATTTTATGTTACACTTTTATTGCTTTTATCGATGCTTAATGGTCTGGCGAACCTGAAACAGCACTTCAAATACTTCAGCGCGCGATAGTTAATTACATTGAACGACCTGAAAATCGTTTGTTTCAAATTCCCGCGCTTTCATCCCGAACGGCGCATATGACAGCCTCCCGGTTTGACCTCACCGCTTTGTGCGGGCGTCACCGGCGCCCGCTTGAGAGGGTGTTGCGCCCACTCGCCGCTAGAGGTGTGCGCCGTGTCGGTTTTGACCGGCGGCGGCGTGGTGGTCGTTTTTTGTCGGCGGCGGCGGCGTCGGCGGCGCCGAAACCGGAACCGCAAATTAAAAAAAGGCCAGCCATTAAAAAAATCGTTCCGCTACATCCAACGCGATTTGGACAACATTCAGCTGTGGTGTCACAAGCGGCACATGTCATTAAACCTGAAAAAAACCTGTACACATGTGTTTTACGAAGAAAAGAAATGCCTCGAAAAATTTTTACGCTATAGACGGGTACTCGTTGCAAACTGTTGGTGAAAACTGACCAACGACTGTACTGCAGCATTCAGTTCCGAGTCCGCGAGCTCCTCCAGGTCGGAGACCCGGTAGTGCACAGTCTTCACAATGTCACGGCAGTTGACCAGCAAATCGTGGAGTCTTGGGACGCTTCCAAATCCGTCCTTGATGACCAAGTTGTGTAGGCCGTGCCCAACACACAGGAACCACAGGAACCATTCGGAAATAATCTTTGACTGTCGCCGCCTTCTTGCAGTCGTCTTGCAGTTTATGGACATCCATCAAGTGTCTCTGCATGTTCGACGTGCTTACGGTGCTCGCGTAGCGTTTCACGTTGCAGCTGCGGAGGAAACAGGCGATTATTTAAACTCTCACAACTAAACGATTAGGCTGCTCACAACAAACGGTTTGGCAGGCGCCTTGGTAGGCGTTATGAAATTCCGCCCCCCCCACCCCCCCCCACCCCCGGCCCCCTCACCCGAACCCGAAACTATGCTAATTCCTGCGAGGTGATATGCGCGCATTTCACCGTCAATTTCAACGTATGTGAACTCTGAACTCTAGACGGGCGTCCTGATGTACGGTTGCGAAAACGGCAGCCGGTCTCGCGAGCACAACAGCTGAGGAGCGCACTGCACGGTATTAAGTCTCACAAATTTCACAATTCCTACGAGGCGCCAGCCAACGGTTCAGTTACTTAGAGAAACAAAGGAGCGCTACTTACGATTCGAAAGGCTTTGAGTCTTCCTTCTTTGAGGAGTTGGTCAAGCAGCTCTTGCAGTAGTAGTCCGTTCCAACTGTCTTCTGCTTTCCCCCCGTGATGTATGCTAGGCGTCCAAAATGTTTCCAAACAAAACTAGACTTCCCCTTCGAATGCAAAGGAACAATCCGAAAACTTCCAATCGGCATCTTAAACACATCGGGGCCAGGAATTTCTTCCTCGCAACAAGTTGCAGATATGTCGCCGATTCCATCCGCAACCTCAGTACACGCGACCGTCAAGCCGTCATTCCGGCGTTTCGAGGCCGTGGCTACCGTAGCAGAGGCCGCTGCTTCTCGTTGCGCCATTTTGAGCGCGAAAGAGTAGTTAGGCAATCCCACGTTGCTCTGGCTAGAGACGACACGCATGCGCAGATGAGCGGAGAGCAGGGTTGCTTTTGTTTTCTGTTGCTTCATTATTCTCCTACGTGACATTGAAAAATGCCCGAGGCATGAAAAAAAATTTGAACAAAACACGAAATCTCAAACAAAGCTGGATTAATTTTTAAAAGTCATTTTTATTCTATATACCTAAATGCCGCGCCGATCACGCCGAAACAATCAGTATATTATCTCTATGGAAACAATACGTCGGCGGCGGCGGCGGCGGCGCGCCGATCAGTTAGTGTCGGCGGCGGCGGCGCGGCCAGAACAGTCGGCGGCGGCGCGCCGACGTCTCGGCGCAACGTTACTAGATTAGGTTCAGTTTACAAACTTCGCTGCGTTGCGCGGAACCGCCACCGATACTGCTCCCACTGGCGCTGCAGTCGCAACCGGCTCCACGGATTTCGCCTCGCCAGCCGCGCCGGCCGCGCTGCGCAGCCAGTTTGGACAGTCGCCGGTCTAACTCCCGGGTGATTTTGTGTGGTGCGCGTTTTCAGACCGATGTGTTTGCCTGAACATATCGATTTCCTTGTTCGATGCAGTACTGTGGGTGACTGTGGGCGCCCCTGAGCCGACCAAATCATGCCGACGTGTTGCGTACCTGGCTGTACAAGCGGGTACCGGAACGACACTAGCCCGTCGGTCCGGCATTTCTTCTCCGCTCCTAGCGACGAGCAGCTTCGCGCAGCTTGGAACAGGGCGATACCCCGCGCAGACAAAGACCTCACAACGAAGTCTAGGGTATGCTCCGTCCACTTTCACGATCAGGACATTCGCAAATCGTACGTGCACGTGATCAACGGAGAAACTGTTGAAATCCCGAGGGGCAAGTGGAGTCTCGTCGAAGGTGCCCTTCCTAAAGTCTTCCCGAACTTGCCCTCGTACTTGTCAAAGCCAGCGGAGAAGAGGCGGAAACGGAAGCGGGAAAGCAATGGAAACGCTGACCAAGGAACAGCATCACCGCAGTCACAAGCTTATTGCAGCACAATTCCTGCCGATGTTGTGGTCGACGATATGCCCGAGCCGTCCGCGCCGTCGTTTACTGAAATGGAAAGCGTTGAGCTACCACCATCGTGGCAGAGAATCACTGTGGAAAACGGCAGCGGTAAATTTGCGGCATTTTTCACACTGACCTCCGCAAATAAGGCGCCGCAAATCGAAAAGTGCGTCGTTGTAAGCAGTGACGGAGTGGCAACTGCAAGTGCGAGAGGCCGCGAGGCGAAGGCTTTTCTGAGCATCAGCATTAAGACCATGGTAGATCTTAGTGACCTGGTAAACAAAGTGCACAGCCTTCATGCATGCTCCGGATACGACGTGCAAAGCAGCACAGGTTTTTCACTCAGATGCCAGGCACTAGCTAAGCAGCCAACGTGTTCATTCTGCCGCACTGAAAAGAACAGGCTTTTGAAAAAAAATTCTCAGAAGCAAAAAAGGCAGGTGTGCAAACAGAAAAAGGTGAAAAATCTTCAAAAGAAAGCCATCAGGGCAGCTGCTGCGAGAGTGTCCTTCATGAAGAATATGGCAGAACTAAAAGAGAAATTGACAAGCGAAAGATCCTCATCAATCAGTGAGCATCTAATGTCACTTCCGCCTCTCCAACAGCTAGCATTCAAGATGTCTCTGAAACAAATGGAAGCAAAGGGACCGCAGGGTGTGCGATACACCAGAAGTTGGGTGCTGAACTGCCTTCTCCTCCACATTTCAAGCCCCAAAGCCTACAATTTGATACGCAAGATGAATTTGCTTCCCTTACCGACTACAAGCCGACTTAACCAGGTGCTTTCAGGTGTACCCTGTGAGTATGGTTACAACCAAGTGGTCCTGAAAGCGCTTGAGGCATTCTTTTCAAGCCAGCGTGATGTTGAGAAGTGTGGTACGCTCGTGCTGGATGAAATCAAGCTGAGAGAGGGAGTGGACTTCAACAAATCCACGTACAAGTTTGATGGCTTTGTGGAGTTTGAAAACACAGGAGAGAAAAGCAAGGCCATCTTGGCTGACCATGCCCTTGTACTAATGTTCATCCCTTTGTTTCACAATTGGGTTCAGCCCATTGCCAGTTTCGCCACTAGGGGGGCAGCTCCTGGGGCTGTGTTGGCCAAGATTGTTGTGGAATCAGTGCTGCAACTTGAGCGCCATGGTGCAACAGTTCTGGGTGTTGTTAGTGATGGTGCGGGCAACAACCGATCAATGTGGACACATCTTGGCATATCTGGAAAGTTGCACCACCCTGTCAACAAGATTCCTCACCCGACGCTTGAAGACGGAAGGTTTCTTCATTTCCTGTGTGATGTACCCCACATCATAAAGTGTGTGAGAAACCATCTCCTGACACACACATATGCAAAGGTAATTCAAACGGGATTGCACAAATAGCCTACATGAAATTTACTTATGCCTTTCTTGCTGTTTTTTACCAGGCTGGCACCAACTGCATAAACTTCGAACACTACGTGCGCCTGTACGAAGCTGAAAAGGATAGCCACCTCAAGATTGTTCCGAAGTTCACATCTTCGCACGTCAAGCCAAGCAAGCTGGAAAAGATGAATGTTAGACTTGCAACACAGGTACCTAACCGATGTCGTACATTTAGTTTTTATTCAAGTTTTCTAAATGATTTTTTGATTTTTGAACCTTTGTTTCAGTTATTCAGCAGGAGTGTCGCCATTGGGCTGAAGTTTTACAGAGAGCAGCGTGAGCCAGGCTTAAAGGACAGTGAGGGAACTGAAATGTTCACGATGCAGGTTAACGACCTGTTTGATGTCCTCAACGCCAAGCACCCTGCTACTGGCATCCGTAAGAACTCGCCCAAGATCAAGGTAATGGGTGTCCGTATGCTTATTGTGTTATACTATGAGGTAAATATATTTAAGGGGGCATTTGTCTGTCATGCTACAGGTGATAGAAGACTTCCTGGTCATGCTGAATGAGACCGAAAAGAACAGCATTGAAAAAAACACAAAGCTGTTTGCATCTCAGTTGACGACGGAATCTCTTCGAGTCACGTTGATGTCAGTTCTAGACATAATCACCCTGCTTCTTGACAAGGATGTGAGATATGTGCTGACTGCGAAATTGAACCAGGACCCATTGGAAGTAGGTATTTTTTAGGATTCATTTTGGTGTAATTTTGCATTCCTTGTTTTCCTCTTCTCACTAACAGTTTTTTTTTTATCCCCAGCGCTTTTTTGGAGTCGTGAGGTCGTTTGGTGGGGACGAAGATCACCCTACGATAGTACATTTTGGCCAAATATTCAGGCTTTTGAGCCTGTACACTCCTTTAAAGATGGCGACAAAAGGAAATTGCACTGGCGATGCGGATCCTGTTCTGGTCACCATGGAGGAGAGCCTGAGCTCGAAGAGGCTGGAAGTCCTTCATCAGAAGAAGGAGCGAGAAGACAAGCTCGGACAGCTCATGCACAACATTGTGTTGGAGAAGATGCCAGAAGAGGATGCAAATCAGCACGACTATGGTCGACCAACTCCACACGATGCTGCTCTGTACTACCTTGCAGGATACGTGGTGAAGAAAGCAGAAAAGTTTTCGAGCTGCGATGACTGCAAGGTCACTCTTCTTGCTACAGATGACGTACCACCTGCAGCCATTCTGACAGAGATGCGGTCTTTTGTTCCGGGTGCCCTCCAGCTGCCATCAAAAGACTTGACGTCACTTCTTACCCGCGTTGAGAGCACCATAACGGAAAGAACAAGGGACAACGTAGTGTTTGGAGACCTGTTTTGGTGCATTGTCAAAGATTTGACACAAGGACACAGCCTTGTACAAGTCGGATGTGATGCGCATTCTGAAGAGCTCTCTGCACGCATCATAAAGTTTTATCTGGTCACCCGCATGCATTTCTATGCAAGGTTCCTACGGCAACACAAAGACACAAGTGTGCAAGTTAAAGTTGCCAGGAAGCGTGCTAAGCTTTTGTAAATACCTGTTAGAAAAAATGTGCTTTGTCTGGACTGCAGCAATGCGAGCAATTACTAGGATGTTGCTTTCATGGACCAGTTTGTTAACCAGTGTTGTGGACCAGCTTGTTAAAACATCTTGTACAGTTCTGTTGATCAGTGTGGACTGAAATGGAAGGCCAGTGCATTTATAAATAAACCGCTGAACGAAAGCTGTTTTGCCTTGTTAACTTTTAATTCGTGCAAAAATCGCTAGTTGCAGTGTTCATTCTTTGCCTGCCAAGATGCATGAATCAGCGTTTACTTTGCATGTGATTTGGTCCTGCGAAGAAAAACCCCCACAGAGCCATTTTACCCGCCGCGGTGGCTCAGTGGCTAAGGCGTTGCGCTGCTGAGCACGAGGTAGCGGGTTCGATTCCCGGCCGCGGCGGCCGCTTTTCTGATGGAGGCGAAAAGCAAAAACGCCCGTGTGTACGAGATTTCGGTGCACGTTAAAGATCCCCAGGTGGTCAAAATTAATCCGGAGCCCTCCACTACGGCGCGCCTCATCGCCTGCGTTGCGTCGGCGCGTTAAACCCTACAATCAATCAATCTCTTAGCCATTTTATTCCAAATCACAAGTGAGAAGCAGTGGGAGGCCGCGCTGCTCAGCACAGACCCTCTTACCGAGGTCTTGTGTCACTAGCCCAGGTGGCCGAAGACGCCGCTGGGAACAATTAATCCTACCGTCGCCGTAAGGACACTTAAGTAGACAAAAACGGTCCCAACCGCGTCATGATTACGGGCACGGATGCCACCTCTTATTGCAGCATGAATCGATGAACGTAATACTAATGCAGAATGTGTGTTCTCTCAACGGCGCATTTTCGGAGAGTAATAAAAAAGCAAGGCTTGCGCAAAAGCAGCGAAACCATGCGAAACGACAGATGGTTTCCGGCAGCTTCGAACTCGTTACTCGAAAGCATGTCGCGCTTACATGCTTTGATACAAGTATAAAAGGAGCGTCAGTGGCTAGGATGTGTTGCAGTGATGTGTTTGCAGTTTTCCATCTGGTTACGCGTGAAGAAACGCGCTAATTCGGCGCCCGTATAGCGCCTAGCATGCCCAGCAGCTGAGAAAGCTGGATCTCGATGGAACGCCACCGCCACCTGTCGGACAAACTGAAAGTGGAGACACCGTCGAAGCACGGCGTCGGCGGAGAGTTTGGCAACTGAACCTAGTCTAGTAACGTTGGTCTCGGCGCACACCTCTACTCGCCGCTCGTGGGGCCGCGCGCGTGAAGTGACGTCACGAGTTTTTGGCGAGTGCTGTCGCGTCACTTCTTTTTCCTCTCCTGGAGTGATGTCACGCTGATGTCCATTTGCTGAGTGCCGCTCCGCGCCCTGCTCCGTCGGCGCGATAAATGCGATCCAATTGAACTATGTTCTTCACGCCGCAGGCCGCTCATATTTCAGCCAGGGTATTCTGTTGAGTGAAGGAAGCGAACTGTGCAATAATATTAACGCCGAAAATTGGTGTCAGTGCTCCTTTAATAACAATCACAGAAATATACGAAAAAAAAAAACGCATATCAATATGCTACTCGGCTTGATCACAGCTTTTTGTGGTTCGATGGAAGGGAAAAGGAAAAGAAGTGCCCTGGGGATATTATTGAGCTCGGCAGGGAGCTCACCTTCATACAAGCCAGTGCGACGGAGGGGGGACCAGAGGGACAATGAAACGATAGAGCAGAGTGTTACAGAGGCTCAGAAAACGAGAAGAAAGCGTAGAAGATGGGGCCAAGTCAGGGTTAGCACATCACAGACATCCCAGATGAGCTGAGCACATCATCATCACGGCGGTGATGAGGGCGGGACGCTTATCACCACGTTTTTCATTCGCACCAATTCTAGATATAGGAACATTGGCATGTGCCGTGATTGCTGGGGGGAATACATTAATCATGGTTTACTAACGTCACGTTTGGTTTGAGTTACATAAATGTAAAAGTTTGGGAGTGCCCGGTCACCGATTTTTGTACCATGTACATTCGTATTTAGAGTAGCCATTTTCCAGACTTTCTTGGCTACCAGCTTGCGGTTTTAACTCTATAATCTTTGAGCATACCTGCATCGTTTTCTTTTTGTTGTGAAGTAAGGCAGGTTATCTGAACACGACTAAAGATACTCAACACGCTTGCGCACATCGTAAGCCGACTGGGTGAAAAATTCCTCCACTAATGTATTCGCCCGTACACCGTTACCCACAAATATCGGCCTTCAACTATCGTGTCGCTCCTAGTACCGCTCCTCCGCGCCACCGCTACAGGGGAAAGGACATTGTGCATGTGTCCAGGCTAAAGCTGTTCACGCCCAACATATCACGAGAGGCTGCGACTCATGGCGTTTGCTTTCCCGCATAGGACGGGGGGGGGGGGGGGGGGGGGGGATGTGAGCAACAATCTGCTACTTCTTACTCTGTGTGTAGACCACATGACACTTCAGCTTCTCATTACCATTACCACCATCATGACATACCTCATCTGCTTCTGCTGCTATCCATCCACACCATCAATCCCTGGACTTGTGTTCTGGCCTGCCGCTCCGAATAAACGCCCTCGGTGCCGACCGTCTCATATATATATGTTAAGTGAAATTTGCTCAAATTATCACAATAGCTGGCTGAGCGCCAACAAGTACTATGAGGTCTATGAACCAATCACAACGCTTGCTTCAAGAGGAGGGGTTAGCTCGACACTGCTGTCAGGGTCCTGCTCCCGCATTTAAAAGAAAACGGCTGCCCGACACAGCCTCGCGTGTCGGTACGACGAGTCGGATCGAAGATGTCGAACGAAAAAAAAAAAAAAAAACAGGCATGAAGAAAGCGAGTACACTCGCCGATCTGGGCCGAAGTTGTGTTGTCTGCACTGCCCTAGTGGAGAAAGCGGCAAGCTGCGTCAGACCATCCTGCAGACGCTGCTCGGTTTGCTAATGAGTTAAAGCGGGAACGTGAGTAGGAGCGCGCGAAGCGTCAGGCGGAAATAACGGAAGAGCGGGACCTTCGGCGACCTAAGCGTTTAGAGAAAGATGCAGAAAGATGACAGCGACGAGATTTAGAGGCGGCGATGAACGCGTCCCCTTCGACTTGGACGGTGGCTTCGGAAACTGAGGAAACGATAGTAGTGAGTGCTTGCAGTACACAACGCTCGATCAGTCCATATCGTTCGTTTGGAGACCTGTACTTTGGCTGCTTGGGCTGCATAACCGGCCTGCCCGAGCTAAGCCGCAGCCATTTTTTCCCAGTCTTTCATGCAGTGTACATCGAATGAATGAAATCGCCTGCCCAGCCTGAACCATTCAAAGCTTCACCTATTTCAAGAGCGGCAAAGCCAACACTGCATAATTGGAACTGTCCCTACTGTACAAGTATTATTTAGTCTCTTCATATGTTCTAAACTCTCCACTTCGTGACGTGTATTTAACCTGAGGCAAACAACTCAAGTCAATATATGAATAAATGACAAAGTTCCCCATCAAGCGGGAAAATAAACCGTCAGTTATCACGGACTCTACTTCTTATCCGTGCAGAAGTTACTCATCAGCGTTGGCCCTGACGAGGCAGCTGGCCCCTGTGGAAGCCAACTGTACCATAAAAAAGAGGACACTAGACAAGTTTATATTTGGCAGTGCAGGCATTCCATCAGGCAGAATATCGACTTTTCAAGGAGGCTTCGGCCTGTATTCAATGCTAGTGGGATTTCGGGCGTAGTATAGGTTGACCAAGCCCGCCTACAAACGTCGGGTGAAGGGGGGGGGGGGGGGGGTAGTGGAATACTTTACCGTAGCACTGACGCGCTCGCTGTTGCTCAAACAGAGCCGCGTATCGGCGGTGCCTTTCATAAATACCGTTGTGATACCGCAGGGCTTTGGCGAAGGACGGTGCCACCATCGGCGACATCGCCGTCGCCATGTTGTTCTGCTTGGGAGTCAAGATACCATACTCAACAGGGATTGGCGGAGGTTTCGTTGCCGCCTACTATTCAAAGTAAGACTGCACCTAGAAAGCACCGTTAGCCTATAGCTAGGCCTTCTTCGTGGACAAAGATAATGGTCTAGTGCATGAAACTTGCCGTAGTTTCCATTTTATTGAGCGAGGACTGTCGCGCAGCAAAAGTATACGGGGCACTGCCCGGCGACAGGGCGTCACGTTTTGAGCTATAGCGTCGTCAACCGGTGCCTCAAGCTTGACATAAGTCGCACGACTGTGCATGGTATCGCTTAGTACGTTGTCAGGCGCAACTTGAAGGTTACCTATCGTGACGCCTAACCACAGGACATTGGGCCTAGCGTTACTCTACGATGTTTGAAGTCGCCAGCTGGTGCGTATGTGAAAAAGTACTCGTACTCACTGTAAGTACAGCTGCCGGTACTGGTTGGCGTCGTAGGACATCAGAGCGAAACAGTAGACGCAAGCTCTGAGGCGCAACAGTTGCTGCTGTTATTCCAGCAAATATGCACACACTGGTGCGTTGGGCTGAGCTCTTTAAACTGAAATGATTTCTGCAGCCTTGAATGTTGGTCCACTTCACTCTTTTATTCATTCGCACATGTCCTAAATCAGTCAATTGATCAGTCAGTCAGTCAGTCAGTTTTACAGGGCAAGTACTGAGTGTCGACTGCAATAAATTTGTGCTATAGATTGTATCATCTGTGCGCACTTGAAGTCTGCCTTTACCCACCTTCAGAGTCTACCACATTCCAGCGGTGTTGTCGTCAGACTCGCTATGTTTCTCCTGAAAAAAATCTACTGCCCGCAAAGCATTTGTGTAAAGTTGTAATGCATATATATATATATATATATATATATATATATATATATATATATATATATATATATTGTGGGCATTGGGAGTGTACTGCTGTGATATTTAAGCGTGGAAGCGACATGATCATTGTTATATCCAGTGTGGAACACGGCGGGTGAATCCCTGTGTTCCATCTGCCCATCCAAACCCATCGCCACTGTCATCTGTGGATAACCATCATCATCCCCGGGCTGTTCCGTCTTTCCGTTGCCTGTGCTCGGCAGCCTAATTAAAAGTGGTCCTTTAGCATCTCGGAGCTCTCTCTCTCAATATATATATGTATGTATATGGGTCTAGGCCCACTCGTCACAAGTCCACTCGTCATAGGCCAACTCGTCACAGGTAAACTGGTCAGGAATGCCAACTCGCCACAGGGCATTTCGTACGAGGAATTCTCGTGTCGCCGGAATATTCGTCACACGGAAAACTCGCATTACGAGCTTATTTTGGAACGTTAAAGCGATGTTTCCGCCTGTTATACGTCGCCCATTTAAAAATGATATAGGCGAGCAAGTGTTCTTTCAAAGTTTTTGACGTCGTACCGAGTCAATCATATTGAAATAATAATCGCATCCAAATTTGTATAAATTGCACTCAGAAAAAGTAAACAAATTGTTATAAATGACGCAGTGAACAGGTTGTGCACGAAATACCTAAAAAAATGTTAATTGCACTCGCTTTGTACTGTTGTACTATTTTCACTGTTGCCTCGCTGTCTCGTTGTGTAGGCGTCTTCAGCGCTGGGTTCCGACGTTGTTCACTGCATCCGTTCAGAAGCGGATGTTGCGGGCAATATTCCGAAGCGTGTTGACTGGGGCTCCGCTGTCGTGATCAGCCAGGATTCTAGCGATGCGGTTGTTGACATCTTGGTACCGTGAAAAGCGACAACGGAACATGTTAACAAACAATTACCCGCCGCGGTGGCGCAGTGGATATGACGTTGTGCTGTTGAGCCCAAGGAAGCGGGTTCTATTCCCGGCCGCGGCTGCCGCTTTTCGGATGGTGCCGAAAAGCGAAAACGTCCGTGTGTTCGAGATTTCGGCGCTCGCACATTAAAGATGCCCAGTGGTTCAAAATGAAATCGCAGCCGTTCACTACAATGCGTCTCACTCCCTGCAACATCGACGCGTTAAGCCCCCAAAATCAATCAAATCAACAAATAAGCAATTTCAAACCTAATGCAAAGCCTTGTGGTCTGTCCTTCAGTGTTTACATAGGAAAAAAATGCTCCAGCTTAGCTATGGTTCAAGCCTTGCGGGAGTTTTTTTATTTTTTTATTCCCAGACTGAAAGTGGAGGTGCGGGTTGTATGCAAGGGCAGGTTATGCGCGAAAAAGCGGAAGTACCCCACCCAACACCTCTGACGATCAGCACTTGAAGAAGCGCAGTTCGCGCTGACCTCTCCCCCACTCCCCCCCCCTTCCCCTCAAAGGAAAAAAAAAAACAGCTCTTTATGCACGCCTGCTGGTCGCACAGACCTCCCTAAACAGCCGTAACGAACTTACCACTGTAGAAACGAGCCTCAGACCGGCTTTCAACGTCATTTTCCGATCACGGCTTCTAGGCTTTTGTTCACCCGGCCGCGGTGTAACGAAATCCATGCGACGAAAAGGCGCCTCGCACGAGAGTTCCTATCTCGAGATGGCACTGTACCAAAAGGCCGGTGTGACGAGTTGGCCTATGACGAGTTTTCCGGTGACGAGTGGGCTTTTGACGAGTGGGCTCGTTCTAGAATCCCTGTATATAGCTCCCCTAGGGGAGCAGAGTTGCGCGTCCATCCGCCATCTTGAGTTCCAGGTCGTGCGGGAAAGCCACCCTTCACGCGTGAAAAAGCTGTCACCGCGCCAGTGGCAGCGGCGAGGAGCGGCCGAGCGAAAACTGGCGCACGACATAATCCTCCCTGTTCTGTGACGACATCGGACCGCTTATCAGATGAGCGGCCGCCGGTGCCGCCGCTTCCACAACCGCCGATGCCCAGTTGAGTAGAACCATAGCCTCCTATATAACCAGGAGGCTATGGTAGAACTGACTGTCCGCAGCACTGAAAGCGGGCTTTATGTCAAACTGGAACCCGCGGCATGTGGCAATCAGACGCGCAACTCTTGCGCTACGCAATATACAGTAACTCTAGCTCGTTCCCCTTGATTACGCCCCCCCACGGCCAGACTGGAGGAGCGGCGGGCACGCACTTTCATACGGCTTGCGCTTCGGGTATAGTTCCCACCCATGGAGGAAAGAAAAGGTTGTTCCCACCTTTCACCGGCGCTAGTTCGTGGCGCTGCGGACCAACCCTCGCCGGTTGACCTACAGCACGGGCGGGGTAGAGCGGCGGCGCGCGCGCATTTGCCACTGCCCGAGCCCTGCCGTGGCTACACGTGATACCTGTCCGTGTAAATTTACATGTGCGTCATTAAAATAGGCGACTCCTTCCCCCTTCTGAATTTTCCGTCTAATAGGGTCAAACAGCCTAACATTATCACTCGGAAGCGGCTAATCAAAAAATTGAAAGAAACATTTCAACTCGGGGCACATGAAGAAAAATATGCGAGGCCTTCATATATTATCAGCGACTGTATTATATGACAATGGTGAGGCAGGCAATAAACGCGGCATTTTCCGTGACTGAAATATCAGTTCTCATTTTTCCTTTCGGATGATGCCTTGCTTTGCACGCGCACCGGGCACGACCAGTGACGCGAATGATTTCCCGCCGAGGGAGATACGGTTATCGCTTAGCTAAACGTGTTTCTGCTGCTCACGCTCCGGTCGGGCTGAGCGGACCGCTGGCAGCGAGCGCACTGTCAAAAACATACAGCTAAAACTCTTAATCATGCAACTGAAGTGCATTCATTGGTACCGGTGATATTCCGCGGCAAATCCAAAACACGTGCGGCAAGCGTTGTCATCTCGCTCGGCCAGAGGCGATGCGTCGACTAAGAAAAAAGAGGGTTGGGAGGGTAGAGGGTTGGTTCGAAGCGCCCTCACTCTGTCAAGAATCTGCTGTATCGTTTCCTTGTTGGGTGCGCAGGTCGTATGAAAGTGCGCGTGCGCCGCTCCTCCAGTCCGGCCGTAGCCCCCCTTTCCCCTCTGTTCACCGGCACTACTTCAACGCTTCCCTCCCCCCCCCCCCCCCCCCCCCCCACCTTGCGTTCTGTGGCCTCGCATACTTCTGTGTCGCGTAGAGCCTACGTTTTGCTTGATACATCTGCTTGCTCCGCCCAAAACTGAAATGTATTTAAACCCAACTGATCTGCGCTATTTGTAACTTTGAAAAAGACCGGTCCCCGGTCGAAACGTTAGAATAAATGTTATGTTTTGTCAGTTTGACTTCTCTATCGTATATATATATATATATATATATATATATATATATATATATATATATATATATATATATATATATATATATATATATATATATATATATACACAGTCAAACCCGAATATAACGAACCCGGATAGAGCGAATTATGCTATATATCGAACAAAAATAAATCAGTTACGAAAATACACGCGAAACACATTCCTTATAACGAACTTCACATCTGATATATCGAACTCAGGGTGCCTAGAATGGCGGCCAAAATGCATGGTATCGGAGCGGCGATTAAGATTTTGAACGGTCGCGACTTCTGAACAAAGGCCCCGACTGAGACATTGCGCCTCGTATGGAGTGACATGACGCCCGACACTTTCCGTAACTGTTTCCGACGCGCGGAACTCATGACGGAACCCGCCCAGTCAGTGAGTCCGGACCAAGGCGGCAGCTCGCCAACTTTCCCGATGCTGTGACGAAGGGAGTGTCCTTCGAAGACTTCCTGAGTGTCGACGACGACGTTGCCGTCACTGTAAGCCCCTCGGACGAGGGCACCGTCAGCAGCACCGTCGTAATGCTGATGAAAAGCACCGAGGAGGCAGAGGATGTCGCGAATGAAAGCCATCCGACGCTTAATGAAGTCCTTTCGGCAGTCGATTTCCTCCGCCAATGTTTCTTCGATATTGAAGGACACGGGCTCCAACTGGAGCAAACAATGTCTCGTTTAAAGAACGCTGTGCTAGTTGACGCTGCCAATACGAAAGGGAAAACAAAAATCACCACTTTTTTTTGGAAGTAGACAGTTAAGGCGTTAAGCCGGAAAGTAACTTTATTATTTGCAATAAATTGGTTGTTTTGTGTATGGTAATGACATACTTTCTGCATGCGGGGATGGCAAGGAGATTCCCGCGTATTGCGAACTCGTAACAATAAATTCGTTATAGGCGGGTTTGGCTATATCGAACTAATAGTGGCGCATATTGCAGTTCGTTATAACCGGGTTTGACTGTATATATATATATATATATATATATATATATATATATATATATATATATATATATATATATATATATATATATATATATATATATATAGGGGCTCGATGTAAAGGAGGTATTTTATAATATAGGCCCTTGGGCCACCACCACAGGATATTTTTGTTTATTTTTTACTCAGAGAACATCTAATCGACTGCAGACTAAGATTTCAGGGATCTTATATTTCCTTCCAAAACGACTTCCTCGCAATGTAGTGAAACCGACCCAAGGGGGCAAGGTGAAAAAAATTGGCTCCGTATCTGCTCCTTTCGTGGAAAATGTCGACAAAAGACGACAGCCCGTGTCGATATTTCCCAAGTAAATGCCTCCCTTTTCTTTCCTGCTGACCTCTCATGCTGTTTCTTTCCCGTCTCGTTCGTGCCAAGATAACACGTTAGAGGTTTGCTTATGTCGTTTTAAATTTACCGAGTTCTACCGCTCCGAATCGGTTGCCTCGCTGCCAGCGCTGCCGTACGGCGGCGACACACCTGAATCGACGCGCCCTACTTCAACGTTTATAGAACCAAATTGCCTTTCCACGTGCGTTCCAAGCGGAACGAGGAACCTATCTAGTGGAACCTTTCGTTGCTGTTGCCGTGTGATTTCTCAAATGCCGCAAGGAGCGCGGGCAACAGCAGGAGACGGTTTTCTGAAACAGATGTAGTATATCTTTTGCTATCTCAAAAATCAAGAAGCCATGGATCTTTTAATAAAGGAACACTGCAGATATCACTTATGTATTGATTTTGTGCCTTATAATTGCGTTGCCTTGTTGTTGTTCAACAATGTTGACAAGTATTAACATTAATACCGGACTTAGGCGATTAGATTTGGCTCTGAGTATATAAGACTATTGCGCAGATTTTTTTTTTTTTCACTTTGGCCGGGTGGCTGAATCAAGTCACAGACAGACAGACAGAGATCAAAATTTCTGGGTTTAAGTAACCCAAGAAAGACGATCGTCTTTAAAACGCTCCATAGTGATTGACACACGGGGTCTCATGAAGGTATCGCACAATTCAGCGCGTGTCCCCGGAACGTCGAGAGAGAAACTAAACGACGTCTTCGTAACAGTCCTCTATCGCTTATTGTCCGGCGATGAAGTGAGCCGCAAATCCCCCTAGAATCGACAAAATGTATTGAAATTTCTCGTCTTTGCTTAGGCAATGGTCGTGATACACAGCTACCTTGTACTGCGTTCGGAAGCTGAGCCACGGGCAGAACTCACCGCTGTATGTTCGCAGCTGTAGCGTCGGGAGCTTCCCCAAGTTTCCGTGACGATGACATCCATGCACTAGACCAAAGTACGCAATCGTCTGCTTGTAACTGGCGCGCAGACAATTCCGACACAGCTCCTTCAATTGGCCTTCGCGTTCAATTCAATACTATTTTTAGCAAATTCTTTGTACGGTCAATGAGGAGACGATAGCCTCTTTCAGAATACTGCCAACGCCGCCTCGGATTGCCGCAGAATTATGAGGAAAAACTGTGGTTGATATTCCTGTGTCATAAGAATCGGGAAAATACGAAAGTGCAATGTGCAGCGAAATCTGCAGCTGAGTATGATTTGCGGGTCGGCGGCTGTCTTATGGGTGTGCTTGGCGATCGACGGCGTGCTGGAGGGTCTCTTCGGCAAAGGTGTACTGGCGTCATTTTCGTGAAGGATATGACGTCAGTGAAATCTTCGTGTATCGCGGCCTAAAACACTTTCGCGTTAAAATATAAGACCCGAAAACAACCAACCCTAAGTATAACGTACTCTTTAGTACTAAAGGTTGCTTCCCCGCAAGAAGACCCTGTGTGCAGGGGTGCACTTTTTACAGGCCGCTTGCTTCGTTGTAGCGGCGTCATTTCCGTGACGGATATGACGTCAGCGAAATCTTTGTGCATCCCGGAATAAAACACTTTCGTGTTAAAATTCACGCACTGTATGACAGCTGAACGCGCTGAACGCGCTGAGTTCATGCGAGGGCAACTTTTTCGGCGTAACAAGATGGCAGCGATGGCGTAGATGGAATTCTGTGACTGTACGTACATTTTTTCCGCCGCCTACAAAGTGCAACCGTAATGTCTCTCCTGGCATGGACAAAAAGTTTCAAGCTGATGTTAATCGAATATGACTGCGTTTGGGCTCAGTCATTAATACACCACCTGGTCCTGCTAACGTAAACTTAACAATTGTCGCCTTCCGCTGTCTTTTCTTCGCTTTTTTCTCCGCAGAGGAAAGGTCAAAGTGCTCGACGCCCTTGGTGTCTCCCCGGCTGCCATCACTGAGGACACGTTCAAGAATGTCACCATGGAAAACCTTATCGGTAAGATAATAGTGATGATTTTTTTACCCGTATTTTAACGCGAAAGCAGTAAAAATGCTGCATTAAGAGAAAAATTCAGCGTCTGGAACCAGTAGTTCCTGTACTTCCACTGATGCAACGCGTTTTGGGCGTGCATCAGAAACGCGCATGAAACTACGACGCGTTCTGTAGCACGTGCTGCTGAATAAAACCCAAAGAAACGCAGCACTCAGGCATGCACAGAGCCCCATGAAGAAGTTTTGGCAGCCGCTGGTTAAAACAGATTGATTTGTCTCCACCGCGCGCCGAGTTTTGCACGCACCGAGGGCCCCGTTCGAGACCAATGCACCGTTATTAATAAAGCAAGCAGAACAGGCTTGCAGAGAGTGCATGAAAGCTTCTAAGTTTCGTAGGGCGTCTTCACCACAATTGTCCAGAATGACCAATCGCAGTGGACTAGTATGCAAATTGGCAAATGACGTGGCCGAACCTACAGTTTGACAGAAATAGGGCTACTTACTGCACTGGGACATTGCTCAAGGCAAAACGCCATTCACGCCTTGCGCGTTGTCCCTGCGCGGGTGCACTTTTGCAGTCAAATGTTATGTTGGGCTTCCTTATTCGCCGAAGTCACACACACACGCTCACTTCAGCAGGTCATTCTGGAGCGCTTTGATGAAGACGCCTTAAGGGAACTTATATAGAGCGTACAGGAGAGATCGGCCGCAATCGTGGACTTCGCCGTGATGGTCGGGAAGGTTGCATACAGCTTCGCTTCCTTCAAGTCTTAGGCGTTATTGTGAGCTTCCTTCATTTTTTCGTATTCAAGGTCGTTTTGTATTACCACCATATTATCAAGCTTTATGTGCCCTGCATGTTTATGCAGCTAATCGAATAGTTATTGCATTTTCTCCGTTTCCACTTACGAGGTATATATTTTTTTCTGTTTACATTTGTCTCTTACTAAGTTGTTCCCTGTTCTGTTTCAATTTAAACAAGCTTTGCCTCTGTTCTACGCTTTGTGTATAGGTACTTCGGTCAGCTCTACACCTGGCAGACTCCCAGCGGAGTGCATGTCTCAAGTTCCACATTTATCAAACTAGGTAGTTCGCCTTCTCTTATAGGTTAACTCGGCACCATAAAGAAGCCACCGCTTTCCCCGTTACGCGCCACCCTACGTTGTTCCCTAGCCTGGAGCGGAAGGGAATCGCACGTAAATCTTGCCTGTATATTTACCGTTTCCAGTCATTTACGGTTCTTATTTGCTTCTGTAAAATTGTTTCGCTTAGCTGTGACTTTATATTCTGATCTGCCGTCTGTCGATCCGTTTCCCTGCCCACTTTCCCCCCTCGTAGCCAGCGACTACCCTAGCATGGTGGCAGTCAGGCAAGTTGCTCGACTGAATCTATATGGGCTGTTGGTGCGAACTGTCCGAGGGAAGTCTCACTAATGCTACATAGTTGTTGGGGAGTACAGACAACCTTATTGTGAAAACTGAAGCATCGGGTCCTGTCTTTTCCTCTCTTGCGCGGTGTCCAGGTCCGATGTCCGCCATTGTGCCTGGGGCAGTTATGGGTTACGAGAATCTGCTGAGGATGACGAACTCGAAGGTTGCTTGGGCCGACCTGATCAAGCCTGCCATCGATCTTGCTACTAACGGCTTCCCGGTTGACCCCAAGCTCGCCGTGTATCTGCGGGCAATTCACCCCAAAAAAGCGGCAGACCTTCTGTAAGCGTCTGGACTTCCACAATGTTTTTGAATGTAATTTTGGTAATATAATAAATTTAATTATAGCGACCCCATACTGAGCGAATCCCCTAATTCAATCAATAACGCTGGTTTCGATTGAATTGTTGTGTTTAATGTAAAACTAAGGCATTGTGACAAGGAAAACAAAAACTAATTCCTGGCAGCCTTGGCGAACTCTGGCTCTGATGCTCTGGGCATTGCGGCGCTATTCTGACAGACGTGGCTGATTGGTTATTTCGTTGTGGTGAAAAAAAACCCCGGGAGCGCCGGGGTGTTAAGATTTCGCTCATATTCTCAAATCCTCAGGCAGAAAAAGTACTCTTAGCTGTCCACTGCGATACACACTCCTGCCTAGGCTTCCACGCGTAAAGCACGGTAATTTGATATATAAATATTGATTTTGGCGCTTGAAGTGTTCGCTTGTAACTGCGTGAATAGCAGGCCATAAAAAATTATGGTTGTGAGAAATAACCACGCGCATAAGATTTGTGGGATAGTCGGTTCTGAAGGAATACAATAAAAATCCAAGGCGTGTCAAAATGTTCATCAAGAAACAAAATGTTTCTTTTGGCTGTGGATTTCCATATGGATACAACGGTGCTCCATGCTGTGAAGGCTGATGTAATGCATCGAGGAAACAGTTTTCTCTTCTCACGTTCCAGTGTGGGCGATGACAAGCCTGCAGAACGTTCTCGGCGGGGGAGGGGGTGATATAACAGATGAGCTGCTGTATCTGGCGGTAATGTGTCGCGCGTAACGCGTAGCACGTGAAAAATGGCAAGAAAATGCTGAGCATTCGTGAGCGCGTGCCTCGCGCAGATTGCCGAGTGTCCCTAGCTCGCGCCGAGTGGCTTTATCAAGCATAATAAAACTGGCGAAAATCCCGAGGAGCGCCTCGCGTTGTCTGCCAACCAACAACGCCACAGCTGGCGCAACACCTGCTCGACGGAACCTTGACTTGACTCCAGGAAATCCGCGCATGCGTCGAGCACGTATACGCGCCGCCGCTGCGCCCCAGCTGTCGTCATGCGCTACCACGCATAATACTTGGTGTGAGGAACATGACGACATCGATGCATACTACTAGCGCAGTGCAAAGCAACGACGGAACATGTAAATAAACAATTTCAAACTTGTACGAATGCGTGGTGATGTCCTTCAGTGGTTGCGTATCCTGCAGCTTCGCTATGGTTCAAGCCTTGCACGACTTAGTGAAAACTTCGCTAGTTTTTTTTTTTTTTTACCTAATTTTTCTCCCACACACGTGTGCGGTTAGACTTACTTTGATTGATGCTTCAGAGCCCCTCCAACTGTGTCTTTCGTTCACCATGCTCTTGCCCAAGGATCACGTAGCATACGATGCTTATGCCTTATTCCCTTCAAGTGGTTGTTCTGCTTGTCGGAGAAAGAATAAGGGCTTCAGTTTCAATTTTCGCGGATGAATTAAGTATTATGAGTGACTCGCATGATGTGAAATATTCCGTTATTTATAGGTCGCGATTTGTTTATTATAACGGGGCTTCACTGCGCAGCACTTCACTTCTAATATACTCCACCCACCTATGAATGCAGCGGATGTTTGCACAATCCTTTCAATTTTCTCCCGTTCGCAGTACTTGCGCGCCATATTTTGGAACCTTTGTTTTCTGTTCTGCTAAGGACTGCTCGAGCTGGCATGGCTTGTTTGAGTCTTTTCTTTTACCTCGCCCCAATTAGACACCATTTTTCACTTGTTTTTTTTTTTTTTTTTTTGCAAGAACATTTTAACGGCTACTCTCAATTAAAAGAACGCGGATAGTCCTGGTTATGCAATTATATGCTGCCTCAAGTACGCCTGAGGTGCACTTTGCGCTGAATAATGTGGACATTTCTGAGCTTTGGCAGCAGTTTTAGTAGTTCAAAATGGTGCGGTGTTGACGCATTCTTTCAGCCGTTCTCGGTCGGGCGGCGGGATTCAGTGAAAGACAGAAGACCGAGGACTGTTGTTTCTAAAAACAGGAACCTAAATACTGCATTGCGCTGCCACTCCATGTTGATTGATTATTGCGTTTAACGTTCCGAAACTACACAGGCGATGAGGCGCGCCGTAGTGGAGGGCTGCGGATTAATTTAGACCACCTGGGGATCTTTACCGCCCGCTGAAATCTCGAATACACCGGCGTTTTCGATCTTCACCTCTATCATAAAAGCCGCCGCCGCGGCCGGGGATCGACCCCGCGTCCTTGGGCTCCGCCGCAGAAAGCCTTAGCTATTGAGCCGCCGCGGGGGTGCCGTTACCCTCGTGAGGGGCGCTGCTGATGTGTCCAGGCAACTTGATCCACACCGCTGTTATTAATTGAGTACTTGTGCGCAGAAAGAATTTTTACGATATTTTTTTCCCGGGCGTCCGGCTGGCGTTCTGCAACACAGCAGGAAAAAAAGTGGCACTGCGACGACGACGACGACGATTCAACTGCAAATGGCGGCCATTCTGAATAAAAAGCTTCGGCTCTTTTTCCTATTGACCTGCAGCCTTGCGGATTTCGTAGTTGAACGGCAGCATGAAAGATTGCGCGCATTTAAATGCAGACAAAAAGAATTGTAAACTTCCGCGGAGGCTTCGAGCTTTTGGTTGGATGAAGAAAACTGAAATTTCGCTCATATATATTGCCGCAAACCATGTACGGGTTTATTTATTGTTTGTATTTACTGCCCGGCCGCGCTATGCTCTGTTATCTGTGTCCCAAGCGAAGCGCGTGTTCCATTCTTTATTTTTATGCCGCACGGGTTATCTCATTCAGATAAGGAGACTGTTTCGCCCGAACGTTACTAGCGTAGAATAATCTTCCTTGATCTGCAATGTTCTGGATGTGAATCGACGGTTCCAGAACCACGCGTACCGAAAGATAAAAAGCCTGCAGAGGAGACGCCGCGGCATTGGAATCGTCGACGCTCGCCTTCGCACGTTACTTTCTTGACTGCCGTCTCGCCGCCTGTGTATTCTTTGAGTTCTTAGGGAAGCACAAGTTCGCTCCAATAAACTTCTTTACCTTGAAGACAACTGCATCGTGTTTGGCTTCGTGTCATCTGGTGGAGGTAGGTGCGGGGCAGGGCCGTACCCAGAGGGGGGGTTTGGGGGTTCAAACCCCTCCCGAAATCTTTTCCAGGCAGCACGTAAACAATACTTACTGTTGCTTTCAGCAAAACTACCCCCTTCCCAAAATTCATAACCCCCCCCCCCCCGAAAAAAATTTCTGGGTACGGCCCTGGTGCGGGGTACGCACCCTTTATGCTCCCTACGACCTTTGGAAGCCGCTAAGCCAGTCCAAGTAGAGCCAGCCGCCGACTGCAAGGTTTGCCGCCCGAGTTCGGCCTCCTGCCAGAAAGACCCAAGACAACGACCGCTGCAACCACCACCATGGTGCAAGAAACAACGTCGCCAATCGTGCTGCAGCAGCCCCGGGAACCGTCATCATTCCGAGGAGCCCCCGCTGAAGACCCGGATGAATGGTTGGAGAAGCTGGAGTGCGTCCGGATCTTCAACAGGTGGGACGATGAAGAAACCTTCCGGTATGTTTCCTTTTACTTGGAGGATGCAGCTCGAACTTGGTTCAAGAACCACGAGAGCGCCTTGACCAACTGGACGCAATTCAAAAGCGAGTTCCCTAAGACCTTCACGACCATGGTGAGAAAAAGAACGAGCTGCGCTTTTGCTGGAAACTCGAACCCCAGCAAAGGAGTCGCAATCTTCGTTGAGGAAATGAAGCGACGATTTCGTCACACGGACCCGGAAATGACGGAAGAAAAGAAACAGGTTTCTGATGCGAGGAGTAAAGCAAGAACTTTTTGCTTGCCTTGTGCGCAACCCCCCTAAAACGGTAGGCGAATTCGCGTCTGAGGCGGCCGCCATGGAGAAGACGTTGGAAATTCGCACGAGGCAGTACGACCGTCCCATCAATGCGCTAGTTGCGGACACGATCGATGCTGGGGCTATTAGCTCTAACCCACTACGTGGGACAATCCCTCTGTCTTCATGGAAGAACTGCGGTAACTCTTCCCAACAACGCCGCAACCCCAAGTCACCTATGTGAGCGACGTGGTCCGGGAAGAAATTCAATTCGCTTTGGGGGCTTCTAACCCGAAGTACGACGCGAGCCACAAGCTATGACCTACTCCGCGGCTGTTCGTCGACCCCGCCCTACACCAACCCGTCGTCAAGAAGTCCCGCCGTACCGCCGTCCACTGTCGCCCGCCCGACCCCCTGCAGCCCAAAACCAGACTCCGAGGAAGACGGACGTATGGCGAACCGCCGATAATCGTCCGCGGGGCTACCACTGCGGAGAGGCCGACCACATCTACCGCCGCTGCCCTTACAAGAGGCTCGGTTTGCGAGGGTTCTCCGTCGACGCACCTCGCCCTCCGACCCGGCCAGCGCCCATCTGAGATCGAGGAATACCTTTCCAACACCAGCCGTGGTACAGCCCATTTCAGTCGTTTGCCGTCGCCCTACCCATACCAATCGCCGAACCGCCGTAGCAATGCTGACCTCGCCCGTTGAAGGTGTCCCTTCCCACGCGGGGCAAACTAAAAGCAGCAACTTCTGGAGGTGAAGTTGCTCTACAGCGAAAAACCGGAAACCCTCCAACGACGCAAGGACGTGCCGTGGACAGTGATTCACGACATGCCCTCATCCCGACGACCCGACCTAACCCTGACGAGACTCCCGAACACGACGACAGCTACACGGCGCGACGCGTACCCGACATGACCGAGCCGGCCCCTGAGAAGACGACGACGACGACGCACAGTGCCCGACCGTCAACGCGCATAAGCCGAGATGCGACGCCCCGACGCACCCGGAACTCGAGGAAGGCGGTATCCGACGTCAAGGTGTCTATTATCGGCGTTGATGTAGTCGCCCTCATAGACACGGGAGCCGACTACTCAGTAATGAGCGGACCATTTGCATCTAAGCTGAAGAAAGTTATAACCAGATGGGACGGTCAGCACATACGCACAGCAGGAGGCCATTTCGTAACGCCAAGTGGAACGTGCACATCGCGCGTCACCATAAACGGTACAACATACCCTGCGGCGTTCGTCATTTTGCCTA
>NW_027526422.1:8931495-8943995 GCF_048455015.1 Haemaphysalis longicornis | reverse complement strand
TTCTGCCTTAGGTTATATTTTGACATTGTTGTTGCTCTTGTTGCTCTCGTCTGGCGATGTCCCCCTTTTTTTCTGTCGCAATATATTTCTACCGCAAGCTCTACCCCAATAAACAGTATACCGCTTCAGCATTTAGTTGCAAGGATAAGCCATTTTACAACGACCCTGAAGGAAAACACAGACTAGGATAATCGGAAGCCACTTTTTAGGTTGTTTTTGTTTTCATTGCTTTGTTTTCTATTCGGCTTTTTGTGTTCTTTTTACTTTTTCTGGTCTGTATATTCTTCTCCCTCCCACTTTTTTTTCGTAATGGGAGGGACGAGGCACTTCGAACAGCCTCGTTCAATATGTATCCTTCTTACGCCACTGTTTCATACAAACGTACCAGTTCGTAATATTAATTCTGCGAATTATTCAGACATCACTAGCACGAAATAACGTACACAGTGCTGCAGAATTTTAAACCATCGGCGTTGTTTCTTACCATCTCTAGCCAAGCCAAAAAACTTAACCTTTCGAGTTTAATTAAGGCTTACATGCTCGACTTTATGTTTACTTGAGGAAGCACAGCACGATTGTTTAGTTTGCGGCTCTTCAGAAAAAGAATGTAAGGCAACAAATAGTTATACTTCTACCCAATGTCCTAGAGGCAACACAAAAGACATAAGTCAGTCTTTTGACTTCATTTTGCCTTCAGTACATACATATATCTTCCACCCTTTGTCCTAGAGGCAACACAGGGGAAACAGGCCAAAGTCTTTTGACTTCATTTTGCCTTGAGTACACACATGGGCAATAGCATTGCGGAACTCAGAAAGAGAAGAAAGCAAGTTAGTTTTAAAGTTTTCTACTTCTCATCCGAAATAAAATCTCGTATACAAATTTAAACTTTGTCTTTACCATAGTACATATAAAGGTAAAACATCATGGCTGTTTATCCGGCAGTCTATAAAAAGTACACAGCCTGCTTATGTCCTAAAGGTAACACAAAGGAAAAGTCAAAAGAAAGGCCACACAGTCAACATGCAGGAGACACAAAGTAAACAGAAAGGAAAAGTTCATTTTCATAAGGGATCACCGTCTACTGTGAAGAGGCTGCTCCTGACGTCGACGTTATCGCAGAGAGTGACCAATGGTTGCTTCTCGACCGCGGTGTCTCTGTCGCAAGAGAGAGAGAGAGAACAAGACTTTATTATCACTATCCGGCGTGTGAGGGAGTGGTCATGCCGCGCAGGGCTTCGCCACCCCTCCGTCTCGCTAGACCTCTATGTTGCCTGACTCATCATTGGCTACTAGGAGGAGTCTCCGTTCGCCTCTGCCGGGCCAGCGCAGCATCGAGCCGCTGGATAGCGTGCAGTTGCATCGCCTGATGGGGCGACGTGACGCACTGTTCAATGTCCGGTGGAAACGAGTCCCAGGTATTCCCCTGCACGGGAACACCACACCCCCACATCAAGTGGGCTAAGGTAGCCGGTCCGTCCCCGCACGCACTGCACATTACACTCGCAAACAATCCGGGGTTCACATGTCGAGCGAGTGCCGGTGTGAGGACAGTCCTGGTTTGTAGTTGTCGTAGAAGGACACCTTCTCTTCTGCTTAAACCTGGATGAGGCGTGGGTAGTTGTCGGCGGGTCTCCCGGTACCAGCCGAGTATCTCTCCGAATTCCATGAGTGGTTCGAAGTTAGCTGTGGTCGTTTCTTCCGCTTCCGAGGGGCGGGGGGGCGTCGTGCGGCACGCGAGCTCACGCGCGACGGCGTCCGCTTCCTCGTTACGGTTGGCGAAGCGTCCAGAGACGGTCCCCGTGTGGGCTGGAAACCATCTTAGGTGTGTGGTGGTAGTTTTGACATTGGGTAGTATCTTGGCAGCCGGGGCTCCAGTGTACCCTCTGCTGTAGTGGGTGATGGCATCGCGCGCTTTAAGCAACGCCAATCCCACGTTTTGGTCTCTAATTTCACCGAGGAGTACCAGCATTTAAACAAAGGCGCTGCAATAGACCCTTTGCAAAATGGCTAAATCGTTGGCGGAAAAGCAGTAAGCCACTCGGCAACACTGTGCGCCCGCTGCGCCGCCATTAGAAAGGAAGCGAAAACGCTGCGAGCACGGAGTTTCTATGGAGTAGCTACCGTCCACCGTCCACGTAATTGCATACGCGTTCCGCGAAGTGGCGTTTCCCACTGCAGGATGGTAAAATAACTTTGCTACCCTTCCTTCGATAGAAGAGCGGCATATTCAGGATTTTTATTCTTCGAGGTCGACCACTGAAAGGTCCTACGAGTACGAGCGATCATACGTCAGCGTGGAGTCCTACGTTACGCTATCGTCAGATCGTCAGTGTTGACAAACAGCAGCAAGCAACGGTAGGATTTGTTGCTAATAAAGAATAGCCTTAGCGCTGCCTCCTTGTTTGGTTGCGTATGTTCAAACTTTCAAAACTATTCGCGAAAATGACCAAAGCATGCATAATGAAACTGATTTTGATGTCTTTGCTAGAGGTCATGTTTGCGATTCACCGCCTCTGTACTTGCGGCGCTTAATTTTTCCGTCGGGGAATGCGGTGCTAATGCGGGAGCGATAGGTCGCACGCGTGCGTCAGCAGCGAGCAGAGGCAGTCCACCTTGAGAGGAACTCAGAGGGAGGAACAAACAGAGAAGAAATGGGAGAAAAGATGGGCACGTCTCGACTCGCCTCAGACGAGCCGTTGTGCAGCGGGGTAGATAAGCGGAAGCGATTTGACCAGCGTTCATCTTCGAAAGGTAGCGCAAAGCACCACTTCAGGAGAGAAATATGACTACGGCGATGGGGCGACAGACTCGTGAAGCCGTGGGCGAAAACGTGCAACCGCAACGGCGTTGGTACGACCTGCTTCCTTCCTTATGGCGTCGTCGCGTTCACCACCAGTGTTACCACCGCTGAATTCTCAGTTTGGTCCGCCTTTTTGCAAAGGGTCTATTGCGTTCCTCGAAGAAACGCAAGAAGCAAGTGACGTGATCGCCGTTACTATAAAGTCACTATTAAGAGAAATTCCAAGTTTGGTTGATAAAGGTAAACTTTTTGTCCAGATAACAGTGATTCCAATTTTATCGGAAAATTTAGATTAATATATGAGCAGGAGTGGCGACTCGCTAGCCTCTTCCAAGCAATTTCTCTAGATGACGTCACAGAATTTTGTTTGTCCAGTTGGCGACCGCCGAACTCAGACACAGGCAAGAAATATGACCGGGTGGTTGTGGGGCGTCTAGTTGAATTTGATCGTATCATGAATGAAAACATGCAGTTAGCAGAGTGATAACTGTACCTTAGTGCTGGCCCACATCACGTTCAAAAGTGTCGCGAACTGGGCCAGTTGGTACAGATTCATAGTGATGAAACAGCGCGCAAAAACCTAGGACAGAAAGAAGAGGACAGCGCTCGTGTTGTTGTCCTCCTCTTTCTGTCCTGGTTTTTTGCGCGCTGTTTCATCACTATGAACCCACATCACGTACCTGTGGTGTGAAATTTAAATGTTTTTCAACATTCCCCGAGTTTTTTCCGTAATAGCTCGCGGTAGAAAGGGGCTGCGTGACTTACCGAATGCTAGTTCTTTCAAACCGAACAAAGTTGCATTTTGTCTCATGTTTCAGCGTTCCTCGAACTCATTTGCAAGGACTCGGTTGTTGGTTAGTTGGTTCATGAGAGACGATATAATTAAAACTACGCGAAAGACGAGGGAGAAGACAAGAGGGAGACAGAACGAGTGCAACTTCCAACTTTATTTTATGGGCTAAGCCCCTTAGGGGACAAGAGTGCGAAGCGGGGCGAGTCGGTTAGGATCCATGATCCAGCGCCCGTTTTTGTCAGCTTTTATCGTCCTGTCCCCTGCGCTGTGTTAATCATAACCCCTTAGAGGCTCTGGCTGTCGACGTCTCCTGTCGTCGTCGAAAGCGATCTCATGTAGTCACTGTAATAATAAAACACCGTGACATTCGTTTTCCAACGCCTCCCGCTACAACATAACGGGTACTAAAAGTGTAGATTGGACAATACCGGTTCAAAATGAACTATTATAATTTAAAGGCTTCTGGAACGCTTCCTGTCCGCTTGAGCAATCGTCAAGAACAAGCAGAAACTGTTTTAGACGGGTTATAATTTGTGTTACACTCAAATGCCCACCGGCTCTCGAAGCTAGGCAAGCCGTTCCACTCACTGTGAAAGCAGCCGGAAGTGGAGAGCAGTGATTCGGCATAACGGGCTGCAGCGCCGTTATCCGCTCACTGCTGCCACTTAATGCATTTCGAATTTCCCGGCTTCGCAGTGCTCGCGTGCCCCCTGCCTGAAACTGCGCCAGCGGGAGTTCTGTTCTTTGTTTGCTTGATTTATAATTTCGTTTGCTGGAGTTGTTTTGCGTCATTTCAAACGCGTAATTTTTTTCTTGTGTGGTTGGAGCCTTCCTGCGTCATTTCGAATGCGCCATTTATTTCTTGCGCGGCCACTTTTTTCGCTTACTATCGTAAAGCCAACCCACGGACCGTTCCTAACTAAATGAACGCGGGTGCTGCCGGTTATATACACAGATTTTGCCTGTAATGTATCTAGTTTTCTTCGCGCTAAACAACGGGGAGATGTATGACAAGCGCCAGCGGTTCACGAGGTTCGAACAGTTATATGACTATTTAAACCGCGTGGTTATCGACGCCTCAGCGTGACTCTCTGACGACGGTACATGAGGCTCTACTTGGGTCCGTTATCTCGCTGCGCCGCCTGATTCCGGCAATCGCAACGCAAGAGAGGGCTCCACCGCCCCAGCAAGATGCGCGATTGCTCCTGTCACCGGCGCTTCTCCGGCGTCCAATCAGCGCACTCCGTGTGGCAAGACAGAGTCTTACAACCTTTGAATACACTTACTACTCACTGCTTCACCCGTCCCCAGGTTTCACGGTAGTGGAGATGGTCCGAGATTTTTTGCATGAAACGAAGGCATCAATATATACTTCCCACCAGTATTACTCGCAAGTTACCTGGTCTTTCTCGTAGCGTTTATTTCTTTATATTTTTATGTCCATACCCACAGTGCTATTGTTGGCATTACAGCGGGCTTTTTTTTTCCGTCTTCGTCTATTTCATTTGCTGTGCTGTACCCGCCGCGGTGGCTCAGTGGCTAAGGCGTTGCGCTGCTGAGCACGAGGTCGCGGATTCGATTTCCGGCCGCGGCGGCCGCTTTTCTGATGGAGGCGAAAAGCAAAAACGCCCGTGTGTACGAGATCTATGGCGCACGATAAAGATCCCCGGTGGTCAAAATTAATCCGGAGCCCTCCACTACGACGCGCCTCATCGCCTGCGTTCCGTCGGCGCGTTAAACCGTACAATCAATCAATCATTTGCTGTGCTGTCGTTTGAAGACCCTGTAGCATGCTATGCTTATGCCTCATTGCTCTTGCAGGGCTGTTGTCAGTACGGATGGACGATTACTCCAAACAGGGGAAACACTGAAGCAACCGAAGCTTGCGGGCCTCTTGCAGAAGATCGCCACCCATGGCCATAGATATTTATACGGCGAAGAAATGGGCGCCGAGATCGAGGAGAGCATGAAAGCGAGCGGTACGTGGACGTTGCTCGGTCACGCATCACGCGCCGTGTATTACAGTGTGCACTCCAGTACGAATACCTCGAGTGTTCTCTATAATCTCGTGTTTCTTAATTGTGTGCGTTGAGGCTCTTTCTTAAAGACGGTGGTTTTTCTTGGGCTACTAAACGCGAAAATGTCTGTCTGTCTGTCTGTCTGTCTGTCTGTCTGTCTGTCTGTCTGTCTGTCTGTCTGTCTGTCTGTCTGTCTGTCTGTCTGTCTGTCTGTCTGTCCTTAAATTGAACCGCCAGGCCAAAAGTTTGAAGAATCCATGAACGAGACATTTATTCAGGCAAAACATTTCCAAGCTATTAAATCTGGTAGCACACGTTATACTTGTCAAGATCGTTCAGAAAAAAAAGCATTAGGCACATCTGAAGCAAAAAGTAAATGCACAGTGGATGCTGGCCCTGTTCATTAATTTTAAATCGACTGCGACCTAATCCTTGCCATAGCAAACACACACAAAACGCGTTATAAGCAATATTTTATAACCACAACATAAAAAAAAAAAGGCTCGCGGTGACACCTGAAGATTGAGGCTCGAACGCCAATCGAGGCAGTAGCAAAAAGCCCAAACAGGTGGCGTACCAGCAGTGCGATGGCGGCAAAATTGAATTGAATTCAGCAAACCTCTAGTGCGTTTATCCTGGGAGGACCAAGACGGGAGGGGAAGAGCGTCAGAGGTGGCTGGATAGAGAGGGGCCGCAGATGGCTATACGCCTCGAGCGCTGCCTGTAGGGGCGCCACTGAAATCCCCCTAGCGGCCCGTTTCGAATGCCGCCGCGGGAGTTTCCGGCCCGCTGACCACTGTCGCCGTTGCTTTTGCGGCATGTTCGCGACTGATATTTTCCGTTTGTATGCTTTGGAAATACATATAAATGTGGAGCAGTCACTTTTTTCGCAAATGTTGTGTATTTACGAGAGTGTAAATGCTTCTGACGCGATGTTAGTGTGGTACATTCAGTCCGCATAAACGCCAGGTGTGTGACACAGGGCGGCCTCGCGAAACCGGCATATGCATGGAGCTTATTGTAATTCCATGGCCTGAAACCTATTATCAGTACCTCCGTACGCAGCATTCGTTCAGATGCTCATGCTACACAAATCGGTTTCGTGGGCTCTAGCGGAGCACAGCTCACCAGTTACACTTCATATCTCAGATATTGATGACTACCCAGAACAAGCCAATGTGACATAAATTACACAGATATTCTACGAAATAAGTACGATGGATAATGCAAAATTATATGTGGGACTCAGCACACGACAAAGAATTTACTGCTGGGTCGTCTTGTCGCGAGGTTCATTCATCATCTGCTACATCACTCGCAAACATTCATCATCTGCTACATATATCATCCGCTTATATATCCGCGTCCGCGACTAAACTCTTCCTCGAAACATTGTTATATGACATAGGCAGCGGGTATTTCATCCCGCTTCTGAGAGCGAGATGCGATCGCAGCGAGATTGATCGCGGTTCAAGCAAGGACAAGCGACCGAAAGAAGATCACGAGAGGCGCCGTTCTTCTGTTGCGCGTGAAGTGGCAATGGCGAAGGCAACGAGTTTTTCGAGGAGACGACCAAGATTGGCAGAGTGTTGGCGGTGTACCCGGGCCAAGATGATGGGGTCGAAGCAAACCTCGGCAAAACTGAACGCCGCTCACTAACACTCACTCACTCAAAAAATATGTTGTGCGCGAGAACGAACGCAACGCTAGCCCACTTGCTGTGGGGATGTGAACGACACTCGCTGGAGGCAGACGGAGCAACGCGCCTGCCCGAGGACATTACGTATGCCATGAACTCGGGTGAGCACGAGGTGCAACTACGAACTATCCAGCGGCTCGAGGCTGCTCTCGCAGGGCAGAAGCGCAGGGAAGCGTCGTCGGGGGGTCGGCGGGTCAACACCCGAACACCCACCACGCACCGACCGCGCCGACGCCCGCGAGGCACTGCTTCGGGGACGACCTAGTACTCGTCTAGGAAGGGCAGGCCCTGCGTGGCCGAGGTCCCTACCCTCCGCAGGAACCTTCAATAAAGTCATTTTCTCTCTCTTCTCTCTCAGAAGCGGGTATTCAGACTCACTTAGGTGATTGTTGCTTTTGCTGCGCCTCGAAGAAGTCCGGGGCGTGTATTTTCTTCACTTATGTCTAAGACAAACAGGGTCTCGATGACGATGCCAGTTTTATTTGTCGGGTAGATGAATTGTTTCACACAGCAATACAATGCCCCGAGAACTGCATGGTCGCGTAAAGTGCCGGGGTGTTTCCTTGATGGTTGTTGTCCGCGATGTCCGTCAGGACAGGGAGAAAAAGTTACCCGCCGTGGTGGCTCAATCGCTAAGGCGTTGCGCTGCTGAACACGAGGCTTGGGTTCGATTCCCGACCGCGGCGTCCGCTTTTCTGATGGAGGCGAAAAGCAAAAACGCCCGTGTGTACGAGATTTCGGCGCTCGTCAAAGATCCCAAATGCTCAAAATCAATCCGGAGCCCTCCACTGCGGTGTGCCTCATCGCCTGCGTTGCGTCGGTGCGTTAAACCCTACAATCAATCAATCAATCAATCAATCAATCAATCAATCAATCAATCAATCAATCAATCAATCAATCAATCAATCAATCAATCAATCAATCAATCAGAGAAAAATAAATGTGTATTTAAATCGCACGCCAACGTACGCGTCCAAAGACGCGTACGGCTCAAAACTGTATACAACAGTACTACGAGACAATCATGTGTACAGCCTAAGCCTAACCATCACGCCTTCCCGGCCTGCTTACAGGGGGTTTCCTAGCGAAGGTGGATATGCTGCGGTACCAGCCCGTATTTTTCACGCCAACCACAATCCGTAGCGACTACGGGAGGACCCTACACGTCTACCCAGAAGGCACCATAACTATTAGGCGAGTTATCGACAATTTCGTAATAACTTCGTCACCTAATCATCCTTCCTTTTTTTCGTAATAACTTCGTCACCTAATCATCCTTCCTTTTTTTTCGATTTTTCTACATCATCGCAAGGGCAGAGGTTAACTTACACGCCTTAGAGTCCCGGTTTGTACGTATACAGACGGAGCAATATAGAACATCCCGAATTCTTGAACAGCTGTAAACATGCATGCTGTAGCAGACGCAAGGCACAATCATTGCTGGCACGCCCCTCGTCACCGTGGGCAGCAGAATTGTGAGTGGGATGTCGAGCAACCTGCTCACAGTGGAGCTTACTTGCATGAGTCTGACCCCGCAAACGCCTCTATCCTCCCGGTTTCAAATGATAACGCGATTACTCCACCACCAAGTTTCAGAGTGAATGAACGCTCTTACTAGTAGCACATAATTCTGCATACGTTCACAGCCATTTTTCCCTTTCTTTTGCAGGGTGGCTAACGGCACAAAGTTCTTGAAGTTACCGGGGCCCGGAGCCATCGCGAAAGCTGATAGAGTAAGTGCAGCAGCTGGAAAAACGCATTGCGCAGGACGATGACAACAACGATAACCGTTATCCTTTGTTCACGCTTGTACACCTTCTACAAAAAAATTAGCAGTGGCTTAGCTCGGCTAGGCCAGGATATACGGAGCGGGCGCTAAGGTTCATCTGGTTATTATTAGCTTTCCTGGTTGTCTAGGATTAGCTGAGTATCATGCTTACTGCTGCTTGAATGACACACACAGGGTATACACATCATGTGACACATGTACATTTATCAAGCGGCTCCGGAGAAGCGTCGCCAATCCCCTAAGAGCTGAGCTGGTTCCACAGGCGCACGCCGGTGTTGCTGAGACGCACGAGCCATCGGTTGCACACCCGGCCACCCCTCGCATGACCAAGTGAACCGGGCAGCCACGTGCGCAACTGAGGTCGGCGAAGACGCTGGGCGCGTGGGGTGTGTGAGCGACGCCGGGCAGCAAGCAACGTTCTGTGCGCCGTGTGACGTCACTGCTCCTCGGGCATGCGCAGCACGGCTCTCCAGGAGCCACGCGAAACTGCTCAACCTCGCTACAAAAACAAAGCCCAAATAACACAGCCAGGAAAAGAACGACGGAACATGAAAAAAAAAAAAATCGGGAAAACGGAGGGAGAGAGAGACAGAACTTTATTACGCAATAATGAGAGAGTCCAGGAGCCCATGTGCTGTCCAGGCAGCCGTAGGCCTGGGCCCGTTTGCCCGAACGCGATAAGTGTGGGAATAAGTTCTCAACTACGACTAGCGCTGTCTAGATAATAAGTCGTTTGCCCGAAACTGATACAAACGCTCGGTTAAGGTTGCGTTTCCGGCGGGTTTCCTGGCAACCGGCTTCTTTCCAGTGGCCGACTTCTACTTATTGACGCCGTATTCGTAAGCGGAAATTTAATCGAGAACTTTTGCGTACGGACAAACGGGCCCTGGTCACAAGCAGGAGCTGGTCCTCAGGTCGACCGCTGGACAGCAGTATCACCCACTGCTCAGGGGAAGGGGAACGGACCAACGGTGGGACGCCCCGCATTTGCGCAAAAGCGAGTAGTTCGCGGAGGTGACACCTTTAGTGGTTATAATCGCGCAAATGGGTGTCATTGGTAGAACTTAATTTTGAAAAACCAGAAAAAACAAAAAACAGAAAAACAATGAATTTTAAAAGCGAAAAGAAGAACAATACAAAAATTTTGTGTTTTATACGCTACTTCATGAAGTGAAGGCAAAAAATTAAAAGTCAGGAAAAGTACGACGAAAACAAAAACAATAAAATTGCGAAAATTAACCAACCATTTTGCAATCTGCGGATAGGAGAGTGATTACAGTTGCGCGCGCAGGTCAAGAACAGGCGATTCGACCTAGTGGCTTTCTGCGGCAGACTAAGTTCTAACTAGCTATTCAGGTCCGCGCAATTAACGCTACCGTGAACAATTTTGCCAAACAAAGTTTGTTCGGCACGCAAACGTCTGCACTCAAACAAGGGAGGGAAGGGATTATGGGTAAGCCAGGAGGTCGCGGTGGCTCCGCTTACGTATGGACGGGATTTTTTTTTTCGCACGTTCTATACACCATTTTCCATAAGCAACCGGGAAAGGAGGAAAATACTCTCAAACCAGTTCTCTCGGCGGCCGACCAGTGTTGCCTGTGCGCGCTGGGCTTCTAACATCGCTCGGCGCGGCGTGCTCCGCTGCGTAGTTCAGGGGTATTTCGCACCGCGTGCTTATTTTTTGCGGAAATTTCAACTGTTTTAGCCAATGCCGCGATGCCGTTCAAGGCGCAAACGTCGCTTGGTCAGCACTGCGCGGTGATGGGTTATTGATCAACCAGATAAAGCGAGAAACAGTCGCTGACAGCACGCATGTGCACGGCACTGCCTGGAGAAAATGCAGTGCGGTTGCGGCGTGTTTTTGCTGCATCGCTTCCCAACACACACCGAGTTGAGACATTGGGGGATGCCGCTGATAAATCGCAACGACTTTTTACCAACGACCAACTCCAGGGCTTGTTGGGTGCACTTGGACGGCAAGCAGACGGAGCAAAATCCATTTATCACACGCAAAGCTGCGACAGAGAACGGAACCCCCTGAAATGTTAGAAGAAACTTTATTCTTTACAATACAGCATTGATTGATTGGTTGATTTGATCAATTGATTCATTATGGTGTTTAACGCCCCGACGCTTCATGGGTGATGAGGCGCGCCGTAGTGGAGAGCTCCGGGTTAATTTTGACCACCTGGGGATCTTTCACGAGCGCCGATACAATAAAACATTACAATAACTTCTGGTTCCTTGTAGTCAATTTAAAATACCAGATATTGTTTGGTCATTACAGCCGATTGGCATTAAACAATCCCTTTTTTATCTATCTAACCTTTAAAATCACGGCGTTTTGTTTACTTTTTTTCAGGCCAACGCATTACACTGCCAAACGATATGAAAGGATAACTTTCTCCATCGCACACTGCTGGTCGATAGCAGGATAAGCATGCAGGCAGCCCAATGTGGAAATGCAGCTCAAGATACGCGTGAACGCTGCATTTGGAAAATAGCTCAACCTGTTCACAACGCGGTCAAAGGAAAAGCTTTTTTTTTTCAAACACACGAGACGCCGACCAGTCAAAAAATCGTTCTTGACGTTCCGGTTTCCAGCACGGAAGCCTTGTTCACAATCTTGTTCACAATCACAGTCGCCGACCAGTCAAAAAATCGTTCTTGACGTTTCGGCTTCCAGCACGGAAGCCTTGTTCACAGTCTCGTGTGTCTGAAATGTATTCTCCCGGCCAGACGGGATTCCGTCACTGTCTCGACTTCAAAGGAAAAGCTTCTAATCCTTTTGCGTTGTCACGGAATCTAATAACAATTACAAAACAGTTACTGGTGGTCGCGTAAAGCATTTGTGGTGCAAGCAGCGGTTTCACAAAGGTGGGCTCCGAGCGACAGGCCACATGCGCTGCGCGGAGTTAGGTCAATAATAATCACGGTCATGATCAACCAATATTAACTCGCCCGACCGTCGACCCTTTGGCTCAACCTTCGAAAAGTAATTTGACTGGTTGTGCGGTCGTGTTATGTTTCCGCCCAGGTAATTTCGTTTCGTCAGTAACCGTCATAAGTCTAGTTAAGAAAGATTATATTACACTGCAATGTCAACAGCGTAGCAATCGCCTCGTCGAAAGTCCATCGCGAGCACGGATCACCGTGACCCACATATGCTGTGCGCGCTTCGCACTCGACGTCCGCGCTTCCGTAAACATGACTAATCGGTGAACATAACAAGCACGGTGGCATTGAAAACACGTATTTACTCCCCGATATCAATTTCTATGTCAGTCGGTGCCATACCGGTTCGTTTGCATCGCGGAACTGCGGAGCACCACCGGCACCACCACCACACTGCTACTGCTGCTCGTAACAGCCGGGATCGGCATTTTCCGCTCTGGCAG